>NC_133828.1:32390648-32699934 GCF_047830755.1 Zonotrichia albicollis
GCAACAGTGCAGAAACAGGCTGCACACAAACCCAAGGTGGTTTCCTGAGCAGGAGCTTGGGAGCCCAGGGAGAAATAAACTGCTGACCTGATTTGTCCCTGTAAATACACAGGAGACATGTAATTCTGGGTAGAGAGTTCAAGCTGTTCAAGCTTCCCCAAATTACTCTACAACAGGAATATTTAATATAGATAGAGCCTGAATGAATTTAGGGTGACACAAGTTTCCAACTGACCAAGTAGGGAGCTATTGGAGGAACATTCCAGAAGGAGCTGGGTCATTAAACTGAACTGATATTACAATGAAGTAGAGCAGGTTTGAGTGCAAATTTATGACATGCAATAACAGGAGGCTGGAGCTGGTAGCTGAAGTGATCTCTTCAATCTTACATCTTTCTGCTGAAAGCAGGCTCCAATTTCTGAGCACAAAAGCATTCACTCAGCAAGGGCAGACGTGAGCTGGTGACCATCACCACCCTCTCCCCACAGCCCAGAGCTGCTGGCATGGTCTACAGAGATGCTGTGCAAGGCAACAAAATCTCAGCACCAAAACCTCCTTCCTCTGAAGTCAAACCCAACAGGGCTCTCTTTCTGGAAGAGCCTCCTGAATACATTTAAGCTTTTATTTCTCTGACTGCAAGGATGAAGGTGTATTATTCTTAATACCCACAGAAACAGTAGAAGCATCATGGTTCACAACACATGGAGGCTGGAGCAGAGTCAGTGTGAGGGGAAGACCCTTCCCAGCCCAGAGGAGTATCATCTCAGCTAAGGTGGACCCTTGCCACATAGGGCATTTTTGTTCACTTTCTCCCACTGCTTCTCTTTGAACTTTGCCAAATAATCACTGTCCCTCCTTGACCTTGCAACTTCCATCAGGCCATACACACAGCAGGCCTACCTGTGCTTCTCCAGCCTTTTTTTGCTGTTTCTAGCATGGGTATTCCCCTGTGCAAAACCCCCTCTGGGTGTTGCAAATCTAAATCCGGATAAGCAATTCTGAAACCAGCCATGATCACTGAAAGCAGCCAGCTTTAAACTCACACACATGAGGGAACAGATAAACCTCAAATTAGTAGACAGCTTATCACTCATTTATCATCACTCAAAGCTTCCAGTTTGCTAATACACCTGGGTGATCTTTTTACAATTACTGTAGTATTGCAGAGGAGCATCCTTCAAAATAATTCCAGGTAGAGAGAGCTTGCCTGGCACACAGCTCTGAGTATCTCCCAAGTGAAATAAGTACTGTTTCCACCTAAATAGGATCTAATGAGCCATTCAGTAGAGTAGGGGGGGAGGGAAGTCTTTGCCCTGAGGAAAAGCATCCCAAAGAACTCAACAGCATCTCCACTCTGCTGCTGGCAGTGCTTGTCTCTCAGAAAATACAAGCTACAATAGTTCTCTGAAAGTATAAGTGAAAACACAGAATTGCAAGAAGGAAATGAGCGTTTTTAGGATATTGGTTTCATAATTGTTCCCAAGAGTCTCAGTCTTCAATTTCACAGTTCCTTATCCTGTCACAGTTGCAAAAATGATTGGTAAAGACATATTATGGTGGATGGATTATTGCTCCCTGCATTTGTAGGGAGCCCGAGACAACAGGTCAGAGGTGAATGATGCCTGGTCACAGGTTCACAGCAACACAAGGAGCAGTAACAGCACTCCCAACAACCACTTCACAACTCACAGAATTACAACAAAATTACGGAAATAAATAATTGACTACCTGAAAGGCTGCTGGGTTGCAATGGCATGTTTCTGTGAGCCTGGGAATAGGCAGGGAGGTGAAGGTGCAGTCCCATAGTCCACAGCAAGGTTTGCAGAGAGCTTTCATCACCTGACCTGATAAAAAGTGAAAAACTGGCCTGACCCACAGGGAAAATAAAAAACAAAACAAAACAAAACTATGTAAGCAGACCCATTATTCCAGTCCTTGAACATGAAAGAAACAGTGCTTTGTGGACAGAAAACTTATTTTTACCCCCAAGACCATAATATCAAACTCTTGAGGTTCAAGAAAGGAAAACCAAAAAATTAGAACTGGATCAGATCTCTGGTGAAAAACATTCCTTCCCTGTTGGCTGAGGGTCTGTATTCAGGTTCATGGTAGAGAAAACAAGTCAGGAGCATAGAACACATCAAGGGTGAGGTATGTTTGACATAACCTGCAATCTTTACATTTACAGCAGTCTCATTTTCTAGTCCTGCATGGTGCAGAGTCTAAAGTCTTCTCTAGGGATTGGAGGACTGTGAGGGGCTTCTGTACCACAGATGCTTAAAGATGAAGTGTGTTTAGCATCAGGTTAAAAAGCTCACATCAGCTCTCTGCTCACATTCAGCCATTAATCTGTTTTTGAGAAATTCTGTACCTGGGAAACATCCAGAGTAAATAAAGGTGGATGCAGGAGGAATCCCAGTCAGCTCAGCTCAGAGCTCACACTTCCATTTCTACCTGGCTGCACTGAGGACAGATCAGTCCCCTAGGGGCTGCCTGGACTGGGGCAAGGGCAGATTCCTTGATGAGAGGTAGGTGTAAGTGTTTTCTGGTCACCACAGGCTGACAGAGGGTTTTTTTTCTTTTTGTTTTTTGTCTTCTTTTTTTTTTTTTTTTCTTCTACATGAAAATAGCTGTGTTTTAGTAATAAAACTAGATTGCATTTCATTATGAAACACTTCCAGTCCATGCCTAGGAATGAGTTCACAGAGCACATGCAGGCACTGCATGACCATAGAGACAAGGAGAGGAGACAGGAAAGGGTAGGTTGAGAAAAATCAGTGGTACCTGCTCCCCATGAGGCAGCAAGAACAGTGAGCTAAGTCCTCCTAGAAAGGAGGTGCAGCCTACTGTCACTGTCCCAGAGAAATTAATCCTGCATGGCTCAGAGTAAAGCCAAACAAATTCACTAAAGCCAAGCAAAGGCCATAACATTGCTGATTGAAAGGGAGGTCAGCCTCCTTCCATCCTGCTTCTAGGTACAGCCTCCATTCTGTAGCTCTCTATCTTCCCTGGCCCCACTAAGATTTTAGGCTGGTTTTCAGCAGAGCTTGTCATGGACACAGCCTCACAAATAGCAGCAGCAGCACCAGAGAGCCAGCAAAATCTTCCCAAGCTTCTTGTGTGACCCATAGCAAACCCATCCCCAGACAGCTCCCTGCTTTAATAGAGACTTTACCTCCCCACAGCTGCTCTGAGCAGCAGTTCAGCTATGGAGAGTCCCCTCCTGGGGCTGTTCTTGGCCACTAGCCCAAGAGGACACCCCACTGCCATATCCAAACCCTTAAACAGCCTCACTTTCCACTCTTCAAAGGTGTGCCCAGGATATTCAGGTGTGTTTGCTAATGCCCTCAGGACTGTGGAAAGAAGCCCAATGGGCTTTCTCCTGGGTCACTCCTGGTGAGGTGGAAGGCTGCAGCAGCTGCAGGTGGGCTGTGAAGATGCTGTGTGTCCTTGCAGGAGAGGTCTGAGCTGGGGAAGCCCTAGGGTCTCCTTGGACTGTATTTTTGGAAGTTAGGCATCCAGAAATATTTTCTCCTTTAGACAGTATGCTTTTACTGTTATATTAATACTTAAAGACTGTAGTAGGACTGTTTCTCTGGGGCACTTTAGGATCCTCCCTCTGCTGCCTGGTGGGAACTGGGAAGCTTTTCTGTGTGTGACAATCTCCATAACTGACTACCAATGTGTAAAAAGCCTGACTACACCCACACCAATGATGAATTATGGCATTTCCCTTGTAGGCCCTCACTCCCTGTGTCTGTCCCAAGGTATTGTCCCATCATCTTTCACAGCTGTAATGTATGATATTCCTCCTGAGACAACACTGCAGGTGGACATGACACAGGATAAGCAGCTGTCTGTTGCCATCTCCTCCTGACAGTCTGGAATGAAAAAGAAGAAATTCATGCCTGTAGAGAGGTGACGTTAAGTGCAGACAGGGAGGAAAGGGAAGGCGATGGCAGAGCCAGGCAGGTTTGAGTGACTGCCTGTGCAGTAGTTAATGCAGGGAATACAGCGGCAGGGAATACAGTTAATGCAGGGAATACAGTGGCTTTGCTTCTGGAAAACAATGTGCACAAGGATCTGTGCAAAGATAGGGACAGTGCAAAGCCTGGGCCAGCCCTTCTCTGGAAGGGCTTGTGCCCTGGGATGATGAGCAGATAATCAACGCTGAGATCCCTCTGCCCAACATCCTCAGGCCCGAAGCAAAGAAGCAAAGCATCACCCAGGCTAAGGCAGGGCTGGGGATCTGCTGGCAGACTCGAGGTAGCGTGGCCTTAACACGTTCACCTAGCAGGGTTTGTCCCTGTCCGTAGGGAAAAGCAAATAACCCATCTCGGCAGGCTCCTGACCGGCTCTCTGTGCCCAGCCCGGCCGCGATGGGCTGCCAGCAGCCCGGCCGGGCTCTGCGCTGCTCCAGCCCCCGATCCCTGCTCCAGCCCCCGTTCCCTGCTCCAGTCTCTGATCCCTGCTCTAGCCCCGTTCTCTGCTCCAGCCCCCGTTCCCTGCTCTAGCCCCTGTTCCCTGCTCCAGCCCCTGTTCCCTGCTCCGGCCCCTGTTCCCTGCCCGCAGCGCAGCTCCCGCGGCTCCGCTTCCTCTGTGCTTTCCCACCTCGCTCCCTTCCATCCCATTACACCCAGGTGATCGCTTCCCCTCCGCCTCCCCTCTTCCTGTGCTCCAGCCCCAGCCTTGTCATGGCCAAGTTACCTGCAGGCTGTGCGAATAAAACCATTCCTGTAGAGGCAAACATGGCCATATTTTTGGCTCACCTTGGGGAAAATCTCATTCAATTTATGTCCCTGTTTCCTTGAAACCTATTCAGGTAAGGAGGGAGGCAAGCTCCCCTCTGTAACCATTGGCAAGTCTAATAGCTGTAGGCTGAGATTATTACTTTTTTCCTATTAAGCAATGAATTTAACCAGAAAACGAACTGGTCAGGAGGGACTTGGACACCCTGCTTTCAGTTTGTAATACAGCCAGCCCTAAAACACGTGTCAGTGCAGCAGAGCACGTTTCAAGACCTGCCCCCTGTGTGCTTGTGTTCCTCAGCACTGTTACCAGGCAGACTTTCATCTCTGTTATCTCCAAAGAAATAAAGAGAAGGAATTAAATTAAAAATTCAAAACCCGTTTCTTTCCTCCCAGCAGCAGGAGGGCAAAATAGCTGGAGGAGATGCTGAGCAGTGAAGGCCAGGATGCAGGTCCCACCCTCAGATCTTGTTCAGCTTCCATGGCAGCTACCAGAGCCCAGGAACGTGACCGAGCACAAGGAAGGGGTCTGGAGGACACGGGGTGTTTTCACCCTCCAGGCCCTGGGGCTGTCAGAACTCTTCCAGCTTCTTGGGATGATTGCCGTAGCCTTGCCTGGAGGCACCACTGCTTTCATTCCATACTCACTGCCCCTCAAAAGGAAAACGTAGAAATGTATTTACTACCTGTGGAAATGTATCTCAACCAGAGATGAAGGCAGACATGGCTTGGGCAAGAGCTTTGGATGCAAGTGTTGTATCTCTGCCAGGGCCCCTTGACCCTGCTCTGCCATCCCTGCAGTGAGGAACCATTGAGCACTGGCCCCTCACAGGTATGCATGGCAGCTGGAAGTACTCGTTTTGGAAACAAAAAATCATCTGCAACTGCCCATTCATTTCACCCAGGACGCAGAAGGCAGGCTGAGAATTTGTATGTAAACATATTGAAGAGGAGAAGCCCCCCTACTGGGAGGCTGTGAAATAGTAAGGTAATTTCTCTTTCCTTAAAATTTCAGTTTGCTGTTACAAAACATTGGCAGGGCCTCTGAAAAACAGCTTCCACTCAAGCACCTCTGCAGGTGAACAGGGCTGCTGCAGGGATGGGACCTGCCTCCAGAGCAGAGCTGGCTGCCCCAGTGCTTTAGGCTGGACATGCTCTGACTGCCAGAGCATCAAAGACACACCAGCGAAGATCAGTGTCCATGCAGACAGGTGGCCAGCCATGCTTAATAATTTTCCCTTCAACAACCTTATTTTTTCAAGATCTTTGAACACTGTGGACACATGTAGATAAATGAAGAGCAAGGATCACAACATGGAGCCTTCCCCAAACCCAGCAGCAGGACATCAGCAGAGCTGTGGGAGGGAGAGCTGGGGCCAGGGCCCACTCTGCCCATGCCATCCCCACACAGCTCCCATCACACTGCAGCCCATGAGGAGCTTCTGTGGCTGCTGCAGGTGTTTCCCATTCCTGGAGCATCGCCCTGGAGGGTGATAGCTGGGTAATGAGTTTCTTTAGTCTTGCTTGAATGCTCTCGGCTCTGCAGACACAACTTCTCAGTGTTTGACATCAAAGAGCAGATGAGTAGCTGATTACACAATACCCTGCCCTGAGCAGTTAGTGGGACTTCCTCCAGGAAATAGATGTGTGGATAGTGATAATTTCTGTGCTTATCTCTCTACCAGCCCCAGTCCTGCAAAGGCAAGGAAAAAAACCACTAGGAGCTTTCAAAAGCCTCTTAAAATCACAACAAAGCCCAGGACTATTGTACTAAAGGAACTCAACTCTTGGGACTTGTAGCCCTGTCCCCTTTGTACTCATGACATCCAGGGCAAAGCAATGAGAGCAGCTTCCCTCTTTCCTCTTCTCTTTCCAGTGCCCTTCTTCCATCCCAGCTGCTTGCATGAACAACAGTGAAGGAGTGAAGAGTCTTGCCAGAGTACAGCAGGTCACTCTCAGGGAAGTGGGCTGGGAATTTTCATGTTGTTCCTGGCTTGGTGCACCAGAAAGTGGAGTAGAGCGGCTGGGTGGATGTAAAGGATAACCCCATCCTAAAAGCTGAGTGCAGGTTAGATGGATAATAAAATCTCCAGCACTGGAACTCAGGAACAGGTATTTGAGCCTTCCTTTGTGGAGACACAACTTGCTGAAAGTACGGTAAGTTTTTACAGAGGAGATGTGTTGTTTCAGAGAAAGGCAGCCTAACCTGTAGCTAAGGAAGGCCACAGCCCAGTCTGACTGGACATAGTTCACTGACTAACTAATCCTGGTGTGGTAGGAGGAATCTTGCTTGGCACAAACAGGTTCTGTATCTGATGCAGCAAATCCTGTGGGGAAAGGGCAGGAGAACCAATTTGACAAAGCACAATAAAGACCAATAACAGAGAGATAATAATTCATATTTCAATAGGGCATCTTTCATACTGAGGGATACAAATGATTTGGCCACTGTCTGAAGTTCAGCCACTTCTGGAGTGGAGCACAGCTGTACATGGCATCTGACATTGCCTCAGTGTTGATGTTTTTGTTAGTATGTAAGCTGCCAATCAGTATATCTTCAGAAGGTTATCACAGAGTCACATGATAAGTCAGCCCTATGTAATGCTTAATATCTGTGCACTGATAGTGCTGAAACCCTAAAGTCCTGGCACTGTTTATATATGCACATTTTTGTGTTTGTATTTCACCTGTTCTTCAACTTGTGCAAAAGACTGATTAAAAAAAAGAAAATGGCCTCTATAGCCCACTTGACTAATGTTACAGCTATTCTTACATTTATTTCTATTTTCTCTCCTTTCTGTTTCATATTCTGCCTGTGAAAGGAAAGCTGGATTCCCCAGCTGAAGTAGGAAAATGCAAGAAAGGCTTTCCAGGAGATGTATGCAGGCAAAGACTGAAACACATGGATTTATGCAGCTTTGTATACAGGAGGCTTTTTGCCAGGGCAGCCCTGAAAAAATCACAATTAGTGTTGTGCAGCTTCCCCTGGGGACAGTGCAGCCAGTGCCACTGGTACCTCTGGCTCTATCCTATTGGGCCGCTCTTGACTGGAAAGTTGTCACACTGTGCAAAAGGATTTGGGGATTAAGCTGCCTTTTCCCATGGTGTATTTTTACTGCACTTCAGCTAAGTGGGCCTGTGGGTTTATGAGCTCTGGAGCAGGCTCCTGTGATGGCAGGGAGGAGGGTTCTGAGAGTCAGCAAGAGCATGCTCCCCTGCCTCCTAATCCCAGCCTTTCCCCAGGGGACTTCACCTACTTTCTCAGGATGACTTGAAAATGGAAAGCAAATGAAAGGGCAGTGTGACCACTCTTGCCATGGCCAAATGGTGTGAGACACCCTGCTTTTATCCTCTCCCTTACCCCATTCCTTGCTCAGGCTGCTCCGTGCTGTCACTCTTCCATCCGTCTCGCAGCCCCCTGAGCTGCCAGCCCTGCAGACACCCCCCAGCACAGCCCTGTGAGTACTTCCCTGGATCCCACTGGAGAGGTGCTGCTGGCAGCTCTGCCTGGTGGGATGCTGAGTCGAATCCATCATCATGGCACAAGTGCATCCTGCAGGCAGCTTTCTGCTGCCTATGGCAGACACCTGCAGAAGAAACCCTTTATATTTATGGCTGGTTTTCAGCTCACTGCCAGTAAAGGCAGTTCAGCTTCACTCTGGAGCATCATTTAGAAGGGAGGTGCTTCTGCCTCCAGTGCACTTTTGCCAGCGAGATTTTGAATTTCTGCCAAACACTTAAGTGACCTTATGGCAGGACTGGAAGGCAAGACTCTGGAGCTCCACCACCCTGCTGACCCTGTGGGTCTCTGTTCTCCCCTCAGCTGCCTCCTTCATGTATTTTTGTTCAGCATCTCTGCTTTACGGTTGCCTGAGACAATAAAAAGAAATGCCTTCACCGCAAAGACGATAAGGAACTTGATCTCACATAAATTGGGATGTTCTGAGAACCATTTTAATTTCTGCTAATCAGCAGATGAAAAATGAATTACTTCAGATGTCATGTCCTATTGCACGAGTCTTGAAACGTTTGGAAAAGCCATAACAGAGTTACCCAGTAATTGAAGGGCTCTACATGAGTGAACTTTGTAATTGCATATTCTTCTCCTTGAGTCTGGGAGGCAGAAAGGAAAAGCGGATCAGGCCACGTCTTAATGAACCAGCTCAGTCCCGCAGTGCTAGTGAAGCCAAAAGTAAACAAAGCACGCTCATTATTTTATATCACAGCTCCCCTGCTGCTGCTGCAGCCACGTGTGTGTGGTCTCCCACCTCACTTCTGCTTTCAGCCCCCTGCCAGGCTGTCCTCAGCCTTCACCCCAGGTGCCCCCAAGGCCAGCAGCCCACATTTGAGTTCTCCCTCATGCCACAGGAGACACAAACAGCTTTGGAGACAGACATGGCTTTGGAGAGTTTCCATCTCTGATCTGCCAGTCTTGACCATCCCAAATGGAGCAGGAAAAGCTCCTGCATAACCATTCCCATCCAGACCTGTTGGGACAGTCCCTCCTGTCGTGTCCTCACTCCACATCCAGCTGGAAAACACTGAATTGAGTAGTGGAGATTTGCTCTGTGCTTCTGTTTGCGCCTGATTGGTTTCCACTTGTTGAATGTGCATGTGGCCCCCTCGGTTCCTCACAGCACTGCCCTCAGTCCTGACTGGGGATCCCTTGAGGGTATTATGGCAAATGACAGCCCTCAAATCCTGGCTGCCATCATCTGCTCCCCTCCTGTACTGATGAGCTGGTACAGGGTGAAACAGCTCCTAAGCTGTTGCTGCACTTTTGGACAGAGCATCTCACTGCTATATGACTGCCAGTAGCACCTGGCCATTTTCTCATTCCTGAAGAACCCAGGAAGATTAGGCAAATATTACAGAGTAAAGATTTTCTCAGGCCTAATGTTGAAGGGTTTTTCAGCTTTCTCTGAGGAAAAGAAAAACCACAAAACAAAACCAAAAAGCCTATTGGTCTGTTTGTTTCACTGTCTTTAAAAGTGTAGAGTCAAAGCAGCATCCATTTCTGTAGATTTTCCATGGCTGTTCCTCAGCAGTTGATGGCATAATGTTTCCTGAAATGGCCATTAGCTGAATATCTTTATGAACAGCTTCCCAGGGAAGTAGCTGCAAAGTTCAATTTGCTGAATTATGAGCACATCTCGGATAAGAATTGCATTGTACAGTACTTGCATTCTGAAAGCATTAACTTTATACTTTGAACTTAGAGATAGCAAGGAATAATTGCTATCTTTTTTATCTATGAAAAAATAAGTATATTTAGAAAGATTTTATTTGGATGATGCTTTCTCTAGTAAAAAAGCCATTTGTACCCAAAAAAAAGAAAAGAAAACTTCTGTAATTGGTTGTAGATTTATTACAAGAAGCCATAACTTAAGGGTACTTGATTTGTTCTGAAGAGTTGTTTGACTTCATGGTGTCGCATCAGATTTATCCCAGCATCTCATCCTAGGGAGCAAAATTGAGTTCCCTCTTGTATCTCACACAGAATAAATCTAAGTATTGTCTGAAATACTTTAAATTTAATTAAGAAGAGCCAGAGTGAAACAACAGTGGATTTCTTTTTCAGAAGTAACTAGAGTATTCTACCTCATGAAAGGTTTGGGATCTAGAGTAAATCTCCAGAAGCTTAAAGCCCTCAGTACCTTGGGTGAAAGCCCAGGAGCTACAGTTCATGACATTTCTTCTCTGGGATGCTGAAATGGCTCCACTCTGTATTCAAGAGGAGTCTGGAGCTGAACTCAGTGCAACACCAAGTGCTCAGGGGTGTTCAGGTACCTTGATTTCACATGTGCAGCACTGTGGCTTCCATGCACTGAAGGCTCTTCACTTAATCGGTGCTATTATCACACCTGATGAGGCACAGCAGGAGATATTTGAGACACTTGCCTTTTGATTCCTTGCAACCAAGCAACATTTAGTAAGAATTACTTAAATCAGCTAATCAAAAACATGTTCAATGACATTAGGATGAAGTGGGCTGTAGAACACATAAGTCAAGTAATTTTTCTTGTGAAAATCCTTCTGTAGAGAGAAAAGCAAATAAATATCATATTCTGTAACCTCTCTGCTCCTTGGGCTATTAATAATTAATTCCTGATTCCTTATTCTGTATTTCAGGTAAGGTTCTACTTTGTTGTGGTGCAATAATTTTTCAGGATCAGTTTCAGCTGCTTTGTCATGGGTTTGCTGGTGGCAGCAACAACATGGCAGGAGTGCTTGCAGGTCCTGAGGAGCTGATTTGCACTGAGGACTGCCTTGCTCTGATTTGCTCTCATTTGCTTATTTGCTCTGAGGAAAACTGATGGGTCAGGATTCCTGTTCAGAGGAATCTCCTCTGAGAAGGGCCTGTCTTGGCAAGACCAGCACACAGAGATGGAGTTCAGCATCTTTCCTCTCAGTTAAGGGGGACCCTTAGAGACTGTCCTTCCCTCTCACTTCCCCTGCAGTGGTGGACTCAGGTGAGAATCAATCCCCAGCGTCCCTTTCCATGCTGTCTCCCTTCCCTGGCCAAGTGGGAATTGAATGGCTCTCCGCCCTTCACCTTTCACTGGCCTGAAACCAGGTGTTAAAGTACTCCATAGCTCATTGCGCATAAAATGCCCTGTGATTCTCTGTTTCTCACAAAAATGCATTTTTTCTGCTGCTTTGAAGGAAATTGGTGTTAAGCCATGAGACACCCAGCCCTTTCCAAACCAACTCTCTTTGGTCTTTACCAGTGGTGGCAAAGAAGTGCCCAGAGCTGTTGGATAGTACCAGGCTGTGGGGAAACACATGACCAGGTTGCTGTCAGATAAATACTGAAACAGCCCTAGCATAGATTAAGTCCTTTTTTTCCTTTTTTATAGTGAAAAGTGATTGGGTCACGTCCAAATATTTTATATTAAATTCTACAGCTTGCCTGTTTTCTCTTCTGTTACCAAGACAAACGCGCTCCAGCTCCCTGACAGATCACATTAGGCTCAGTGGAGCGGTGTTCAATCACCTTGCTCTGGAAATCAGTGCAGGAGTGAGGGCAGAGCCACCACTCCAGACTGCTCCCAGGATGAGTCACCACAGCAAAGGCTCCTGCCCGAGTGAGCCAGAGCCACCTCTCCGGTGTGCTGGGCTTTCTGCACCCAGGACCTCTCAAGCCTCTTCTTCTTTCTTTTCTTCATGAGATTTTATTCCTTGTCTTCATGTCTCTCTCCCACCTTCCTGCCCTGCAGAACTCTTTAAGGTTTTAGCAATTAAGGGAGGAAAAGAAGGCATCCTCTTTCCTGCTCCTTGGCAGAGCTGAGAGATGATCTGAGTGCAGAGGAACCCACTCCTGCTCCTGACTCTGTGGCACCATTACTGACCCTTTGGGAAGGTGGAGAGCAGAGGGTGCCTGCAGGCCTCTCTGACATGGCACACATCCCTGTTAATAGGCAGTGGGGATCCCCTGGGGGCACAGGGATAGTGCCACAAGGGGTCTTGCTTTGGAACATCTTGCTCAGAGGTGGCAGAGTAGGAGCAGAGCAATTTGGCAAAGAGGGCAGCCATTGCAGCTGAGGGCCCTCTTGGGACTTTTCTGTTCTCTTCTGAACTGCCTTAAGAAGGGACCTCCGATGCCTCTGTCAGATGCCTGACCTCCACATCCCTGCACTGTTTTTGGGCATGGGTACAGGGATCTGACCCATTGTCTGCCTCCAGCACAGCTGAGACTCTTGAGTCATCTGCTTCAACCAAAAAAACATGTTTTGACTTAAAACATGGGCAAGCTTTGTTCCTACACTGATGAGCAGCCAGATGAGGTGATGGTCCCTCAGTTCTGCAGTGACAGAAGAGTCCCCAGGGAGAATGGTAACGCTCAGAAAATGGAAAGTCTTCCTTCCCACTTCTCCATCCCACTCCCAAATTCTGAGCTGACACCTCTGTCATTGTCTGTCTCAGCAGTGGTGACAAGCACAAAACACTGCAGACGGGAAAGAGCAGAGAAAACTCTAAATTTCGCTGGTCTGTGGTGAAGCCAGAGGCTGTGGGCATCAGCTGCTCAGCTGGGGAGTCATGCCTCTTGTGACAGTGGTGGGATGAGTTTTCCAGCAGAGGGAAGATGCAGAGCAGGTCCCACCCTGCCCTCCTCACAGCTGTGGCTGCAGCCTTTCATGTTTTCATCAGAGAGGTGCAGAAAAAGCCTGAGCAGCGTGGCAGCCCCAGCACTCCTCACAGGTGCCACAGCAGCAGCCTCTGTGGGTGGAAAGGCAATTTGTGTTGTTTTTGAAGCATTGGGAGCTCTGCAGATGTGATGGCTTTTCAGAAAAGGCTCACTGGAACAAATGAGGCGTTTTGGCTCAGGACCTTGTGAGACGCATCCCTTTCCCAACCAGCGCCCACACTGCCAGACATCACCAAAATACTCCTGGTGGTCCCAGAGGGGTGTGTGATGGTTTTGCTAGGTGCACTAAAGCTGAGATCCCTGTCTGCTCACACCCAGCCTGTAGGCAGAGATGCATGAGGCACACAGAACAGCCAATCCCCATTGAAAATTGCAGAAAACCATGACAAAGCAGAGCTGTGCCCCCACCACACCCATCTCAGAGTCCCCAGCCTGACATGCCCAGCTGTGGCTGCTCCTTCCTACTGTCAAGAAGTTGAGGAATCCTGGAGAGGGGCCCACACCTCTGCCACAGCTGAGCCTGCAGAGACATGATCCTGACCCAGGGAGCTGCCAGGCCGAGAGCACACACCAGAGGCTTCACCAGACAGTCACAGACTTAATAAAAATCGCAGCTAAGCAACAGAAAATTGTCCAGAGCTGGATTTTTCTCCTTTATGGGACTGCATTTTATCTTGCTGTTGGGATTGGGGTACTCACAGCACCCCAGGGCACACAGATCTTGCCTGCCATGGGCAGTGCTATCTCTGAATGGCACAGGGATATTGGGTCTTGCAGGGGAGCTGTGGGATGGTCCAATTCTGATCACAGAGATGGCAGTCTGGATGATTTATTTTTCTAATCACTTGCATAGATTCTCCTATAGGGTCTCCAGATTTTAGGGAGGTGCCAAGCTGGGGTATTCCCCCAGCTGGGTCAAGAAAAGGCTCTCAGCAGATTTCTGCCAAGTTGGAGATTGGGATCAGGACCCAGCTCTGCTGAGGTGCCTGGGGAAATGCCATCTCACCAGAGCCCCATACATAACCATGTCTGTGCTATCCTGGACCACAGGAGACCTAGCTCCACTCCTCCCTGGGTCCACTCTGTGTCAATTTGCCCCAGTACTGGAGAATTTCATGCAATATAACACATATGTATACACACACATTCACATAGATACCTATTCCATGTCCCTTGTTGCCTGTTGCTGGCTGGCACAGGGCTTGCATGCATGGGGAAGCATTTGAGATGCTGGTAACAACGTGTTTGGTTCAAAAGGATGGAAGGGCAACTCTTGTAAGTGTGTGAAGACAGAGTGGTCATTAGTACATGTTCATTGAAGTTTACCAGCTGTGTAACAATGGGCTTCTCTTTGCCATTTTACTTAATTTGTCTGTAATTATGTTCCTAATATAGAAATCATTTGGCATTTATTTGCTGTAATAAAACTTCCCATTGCATTTAAACTCAATGTGAAGATTTAAGTATATTTAGGAGACACAGCTGAAGACCTGAAATTAAATGACCCTGGCTTCCTTTTGCAAACAAGACAAACTCAGATAAATGCTAGCAGTCGGATACACACATGCAGATCTGTGAGCAGCCTCAGCAGCTGCATGTACACCCCCAGAGAGAGATGGCAGCCCGTGTGATGGGACAACTCCTCCAGCATCTTCTCATTGATCTGCTCTGGCTCAGGGCACTGCTCCTCTGCCTGATACTTGTGCTACTTTGCATACCTGAGCAGGAAAAATGCACAGGTGATGGAAAAACTGCAGGTCTTAAGATCACCATCAGCTATCTTGGTTTTGTGCACGGCTTGCACTGGCACTCAAAATGTTTGCTTTAATGGTTGCGGTAGTAGGATATTGGGCCAACCCAGGAGACCAGCCACATCCTGGCCCAGTGACACCATCATCCCCAGCCCTGCCCTGTTTAAAGGAGACTGGGTGGGCAAATTTGCTGTACTTAATTTGCAGTTAAAAGAACAGGCCTAGGAAACACATCCCCTGTCTGCCTGCTGGTAGGTGAGCAGCTGCAGCTGTGGATGGGCCCCAGCACTGATAAATGACAGATAAAAGCCAGGCAGAGCTCTGCCACCACCACTCAACGGGGGTGACGCTGCTCCTGACGTGGTTATTTTCTCCCTGGATATACTGAGCACCACAAGCACGCACTGGCAATAATTTTTTTTTCCCCATCCTTTCTCAGCACTCCTGCCAGTAGGCTTTAAATAGCAGGGGCCAGATAATCATTAACCACTTTGACGTATTGCAGCGGGGACAGACTGGGAGTTCAGACAGAAAGGACAGAGCTGGAGCAGAGCTGCACTACTGGTGCATCTCCAGCAGTATTGTCCTCCTCAGGGTAAAGCCAGTTCAGCCTGGCCTCGCCCTTGCTGCTCCTTGAGACAAGCTCCCATCATACTGAGAGATAGGGAAGAATATTATATTTATATATAATTGATCAGTAAATTACTCTTTCCAGAAGTCGGGAAGAGCATTTCATGCATATGTTTGAAATGGTTGTGGCTGAGCCAGTGCACCTTTCACTTTTTGTTAACTCTGGTTTTTCCTAATTTAGACTTGGATAACAGAAAAGCAAAAAAAAAAAAAAAAAAAGAAAAAAAACAAAAAAAAAACCCCAAAAAAACAAACAAAAAAAAAAAAACAAAACCAGGTGACCTGACTCAAAAGCACACTAAGCACACTTCAATGTTTCAGAAGAACAAGATGACAGTGAGCAAATTGAGGAGGAAGCTTGCAGTTGGGAAGCATTTCTCCACTAGTTACTGAAAAAGGAAAAATGCTGCTTAGACTCATCCCAGTGATGGAATGTAACTCTGCAATGGGAAGTTGCAAAAACAAACGTTGTGAAATAGGGAAAGGGTTAGAAGGGAAAGGGTTAGAAAGGAAAGGGTTTTTGGAGAGCAGTCCCCTCAGGGATTTGGTGGGAGTGCTGCTGTTTGGGCACTGGAGAATATATTGTGCAGACCCATCTTCTACAAACTTGCAAAAATGAGTATTAGGGATTTCATTCCCATCTCTAATTGCGATTTTTGTGTCACTTTGGGATTGCTTTTGTGTTCCTGTAGCTTTTAGCAGCAAAGGACTCTGTACAGCAAAACCTTCCTGTGTATCACAGCCAATGATCTGTTCCTGAGCTCTCTGTACAGACAGCAATGAGACTCCTTCTCCTTTGCTGTACAAAGGATTTATTCCTTTAATATGCCCCTGGTGTTTGTTTTTCTGCTGCTACAGGAGTGCATGTGCACGTGTGTGCATGTGGCAGTGTTTTACAAATGCCTGCTGTGGATAGAATTGGGCTTCACAGTATGCAAAAATAGCTGTGTGCCACATACAAGGATGCAATATTTCAGATGGCTGGAGAAAATGTGATAAATTGAGTTTTTGCTAGATTTGCTAAAATCAAGTTACTGGGGGATTCATCTCCACAGCTGAATCCTGATTTTGTAGGAGCTGGCAGGACTGTGTGTTTGAGCATCACAGTTAGGGAGGGAGACTGGGTCCCCATGGTGCTGTAGGACATCTGTGAACATCTCTTGGCTCTGAAGAGAGAAGCTCAGATTTCAGAGACTCATTTATTACAGAGCCCCAGAAGCCAACACGAGTCCAGGCTGCAGCTGCAGCTTTTCCCCTCTGCCTTTGCCTGGAGGTTGTTGCTCTTAGTTCCTGCTCCATCCTGCTCCATTCCTGATCCCTCATCATCGGTGCCTCCAGCTGCTCATTAGACAAAGCCCAGGTCCTGCACTCACCATTTTGAGCCCTGCAAGAGACCCTGCTGTGCAGTGAGGTGGAAAGGCAGGGATGCTGCAGATCTGGGAGGTTTCTGCATGACCTCCTTACTGCTGGGGCCTCACCTGTGTGCTGAGGGACAAAGCTGTTGACAAAATAAGGCACCAGGGACTGAGATGAGAAGGGCAGACCAGAGGCACAGGGCAGTGGTCCTTGTACCAGGCTGGCTCTTGGTGTGGAAGAGGTTTGGCGAGTGGGGAAGCAGAGGAGTTGTGCCAAGTTCTGGTCCCTCCTTTTGCATCCTGTCTGGCAGTGCCTGCTCTTCTGGGCTCCTGATCACTCTGGTGATGTCCCACCCCAATTTCAGCCAAGGGCACAAACATGCCCAGCCAAACCTGAGCCCCTCAAATTGGACCTCATATGGGGAGTTTGAGTGCCAGATGTCAGTGCTCATTCCCATGTGCACCTTTCTCCCATCTAATCCTTCCCTGCTTCTCTTCTTCTGGTTTGCCATGTTACCCCTTGCCAGGTGGATTTGTATCCCCTCCAGTATATAATGAAAACCAGTAACAAGTATAGCCAAGACTGGGTTTGTAACACAAACAGTTATTTACAGTTATGCTACAATTTCATGAAAGATGACATTTTTAGGTGACCTAGCTGAAACAAATGAAACGATTAACATGTTCGCATTAGGTTTCGTAAAAAGAAGTATCACTCTTGCCCAGTGTGGTCCTCACTTCCTCAGGTCTTGAGACCTGATGTAGTGACCTAGAAGCTGAGACAGTTTCCCAGGGTTAGCAAGAGCAGGATCTGGTTCATAACCCGAGGCAGTTATGGATGTCCTTTACCATATCCAGCAGTGTCCAGTGCCAGGATCTGTTATCCTGGTGCTCCATCAGGCTAGTCATGAGGCTGATCTGGGCTGTAAGAGCAAATATCTTCTCCCCAGCACTGAAAGTATGATCCAACCTTCCCTGTCCCATAGATATCCTGCCTTTAAAAGCTTTTTAATCTTGGAGCACAGTTAAAGAGACTACTGGAATCTATACTGTGGCTTTTAAACACTAAACAGTGAGGAGTAAAATGTAATGGCTCTCTCCTAAAATAAATAAGCAATGGCAAACAACTGTAAATGGCTCCTGAGCTTGTGTGCACAGAGGAATTTAGTCTCATGGTGAACAGCATGATAGCAGATAGATCAGAATAATAGGGAGTGTTTGTGGATGTTTGTGGACCCTGTTAAAAGCTGAACCAGAAACAAGGGAGTGAGCCAGGAGGTTCAGTGTTTCAGCCACCACTCATAACTGTCTGGGTTGCAGGCCAGAACACAATTTGTTCTCCATCTTGCTTGCTTCTAGGGTGCAAATAGCCAGCCCTGTAGTTCACCAGTATGACTGTCTGGGATGGTAGACAGTGTGGGAGAGAAATTTGGGCTTGAGGAAGCTACATGGGTCTGAGTAGGCCATCAGTCTGCAGCAGAGGTTGTCTCACAGCTTATCACCACCACCAACCTCACTTTCTAAAATAGGCAGCAGAGAGACAAAAACCTGAGCAAAGAACGAATGGTGTCTGGTTTCCAACAGAAGTGTGTCCACTGGTCGGGGTCAGTGTGGGTCCTCTGGAGTGGTAAGAGTTGTGCTCATCCAGCTTTTCCTTCAGTGGTGACAAGGCGTGTAAGACCCCAGTGTTTGAGACTGATACATCCCTGACATCTCATTCACATGAGCCAAGCATTATTAGAGGGAAAAAGGGGTGGAAGCAGCATGATTGCCTGTGCCAAACCAGGTAAAAAAGGAAGAAAGTTCACATGGTGGATAAGGGAGCTTCTGCCATGCCTGCCACGTGTGCCATGCTGTGGAAGGAGGGGAGCCTTGCTGACGCTGTCTGTCTGTCTGTTTCAGGGGGAGTTGCTGAGCCCGTGTCGATGTGATGGATCTGTGAAGTGCACGCACCAGCCATGTCTGATCAAATGGATTAGCGAGAGAGGCTGCTGGAGCTGTGAGCTGTGTTACTACAAGTATCACGTCATTGCCATAAGCACAAAGAACCCTCTGCAGGTAAAGGTACTAGAGACATTTCAAAGTCTATTTATTCTTGTTTCAATTTTTGTTTCTGGGAGCAAGTGGATTTTACCTGTGTGGGTTTTCCTTCCCTGTGCACAGGGATTCATATATCTGAGACACTCAGAAAGGATTGCCAGGGGCTGGTCCAAAGAGGCCCCCAGACTCCCTTGGGAGTCTGCTCTTTCTCTCCTTGGCAATTCCTATATTCACTTGCCTCCTGTTGAAAATTCCACAGTAGTGCTAAAATGCCTCACATTCAAATGTGTTCATCCACTGGAGACCCCAGCTGTGCCTGCCTCCAGGGCCAGGCAAGGACTGTGCCATTGTGGGATTTACTGCAACAGAGCACACAGTCTGTGACTGAGCAGTCGAGACTCCACGTGTTTATAGTTGTGCCATTAATCCTGATCCCCTCCTGCTGAGACTCTGCTGTGTTGGCGTGAGGGATGGTGGAGGCAGATGGAGGGTTCTTGGCACTCTCCTCTCTGATCTCACCCCCTTTTTCACTTTACTGCTCTCACACAATCATGGCAAGGCACAGGAGGTGTTGACTCTAAAACTCTGGTCTCTTCAAGCCTGATTCTTGATGGACTTTTGCAGATGTGCACACAACAGGTAAAGCACATCTTTGATGTGTCTGTGAAAGTCATGCAAGGACCCGTGTTCTTTCTTATCTGAAAAGCATTGTAGTGAATAAGTCACAATACAGACTGGTGATTTTATATCAGGATTCAGAATGGGGAAACCTGTGTGACTATTAAAAATGGGATAAATTATCCTTAATAGCTATTGATTTATTGTGGGGGCAATGCCTGAAGATGCATTAATTACTGCATGCCTTTGCTAAGCATCATTAGTGCTCTGTCCATAAGGAAGCACATTACATCCAGGCACTTCTGCTTAATCAGCATCATCTGGACTGGAGGGGCATTACAGTGGTTTAGAGACCAGGGTCATGTCTGTAGGGATTTTGGTCTGTCCAGTGCCTGGCCCTCTGTGGGTCACTCTCTACCAGGAGGCAAGGACAGTGCTGGTGATGGTGCCCAGTTGTACAGGGGAGTGGGGGAAGGCAAACTCCTGCTCTCTCCTTCAAACTGTAGTCTCTGTGTGGTTTTTTATAGGCCTGAGGTTACTTACCACATTGAGGAAAAAGGGACAACCCATTAGGACTCCATACTTAAATGAAGTACTGAAATTAGGGGGACATCATGGGGAAACTTTACTGAGGGAAGGGAAAAACCTGCCTGCTCTCTGAGAGTCCCTACAGCTTCTGATTCAATTTTCCATGAGCCATGGGCTGGACACATCAGTAGTTTCATCCCAAACCTCAGACCCGGAATGTTTTAATTTCTTGGCTCTAGTAACTCAGAGCAGATTGAAACACAGGAGGGGAGATGTGGACAAAGCAGCTTTTGTTTATTTCTGGAAAGCTGCTCCATGATTGCCCTAATGCTTCCTGTGTCTCAGATTGGGGATGCGATGCTGAGCAGCACTGGAGGTTTGTGAGTACAAATTTGTGAGCCTTTGTGTCCTCAGAACCGCCTTTAATGAATGACTTCAAAACACTCTGCACTTTCAGGGAGCTCAGGGCAATGGGTCAGTGACTTTCTTCCTGTTCCTCACTCAGCTAAAATTTGTTGGAGCTGCTCATGGACAAGCTTCCACCTCACACACAAAACCTTCTGAGCCTGTGCAAAGCTTCTCTCTCTCTGGGCTCCCCTGGCAGAAAGTGGCCTGATCTGGTGGCCTTTGCCATGAACACTGGGTGGCAGAAACAGCTGAGTTAGAGAACTCAGCTCCAGGAGCAAGGGTCCCACAGCACTGTGCGGATCCGGGGCTTGGAGCCTTCGCATTGCTGGCTTAGACTTCACAGCACTTCTCACAGAAGCACTGGGAAATTTGGAGGATGGAAAGAAGCAACTGGAGTGAAAAACCACTTGGCCTGGAATAAATGCAATGTGTAGAGCTACAGCTGTGAGCCTGGGTGCCCTGTCTGGTGCCAGCACAAAGGCACTGCTGGGAAGCAGATGCTACCCTGGCATTAATATGCAAAATCCTGTGGGAAGTGGCTGATACACCAGGCCAGGACTTCCTACCAGTACTCAGGGCTTGGGCCCCCTGTAACCCCTTACTATGAATGCCTCATTTCTCTGTGGCTCTCACCATCTGGTAAGATACTGGGAAAAGGGGGCAGATAAGACACAGGAGTTACTATGCCCCAACACTGTATCCCATAACAAGTCACAGCATGTGCAGGTGGGAGGAGCATAATTTCTGCTTGGTCTGCACCCCACATGTGGATAACAGGGGCCAGCTGGACATACAAGTATATCTCAAAGTCCCTGACCTTTCTTCTCAGGGTCTGCTGGAACTTGGGCCCAGTTTTATTCTTACAAGAAATCTCTGGATCTCTGTCACAGTTTTTGGAGGGCAAATGCTGTAGGAGGTCAAGGTCATCTGTTTTTTCCAGACCAACCATAATACAGGCAAGGACCACACAAGCCACATGTCCTTGTCCAATATAACCTAATTGGGTGATGCTCTGAGCCTGGCTAGATTCTAACCAAGATCATGGCCTACCTCTCTCCTGTGTCCTGTATCTGATAGACTGCTGGGAAGCCAGATCCAGGCAGCTGGCAGACCTGAAGCATGTCCAATTGGTCTGAGCAGAGCAGCACATCCAACACCCACATGTTCCCTGGGACCTGCATGTTTCTCTGCCCATTTTGACATCTGCTGCACATTTTTTGGAGTGCTTAGAAGCACAGCATGGGCCAGATGTGTCTGGAGACTTATGGTGTGGGCAGAGAAGTTACAGCCGGGTTCATGCATAATTAACACAGGCTCCTTCCAGCCTCCAGGCTATTAGGAAGCTTCATACCAGAGAGGGACCTTTAGTCTTCTGTTTTGGCAGAATGAATCTGTGTAAATTAACTCACCCCACTCCCTGCTCCCTGGATTGCAGGCATTTAAGAGCAAAGGTCTTCAAGCAGCAATAGTGCTAACCTGCTGAGGCTGGGGGATTAAAGTTGTTGGACAACATAGCAGGTGTCCTGCCAAGCAGCAGTCAGACAGTGAATGAGCAAAAATATTCCATCAGCTGTGAACACCAGGAAATCTAGAGCTTTTGTCCATCCATCCATCCATCCATCCATCCATCCATCCATCCATCCATCCATCCATCCATCCATCCATCCACCAATCCATTTTGCTGCCCAGTTAGCCAGTCACTGAGACAGGAGTCATAAGCTTGGAGGTTTAAATGCTTCCCTCCGTAGTAATACTCGTGTAAAGCCCATGATTTTTTAAAGGCCCTGAAGGCACAGGGGTTTAGAAGCATGTGATCATACTGCCTGCACCCTGGTGCTGATACATAGTGGAGTAGGTATCTACCTTGATGGGCCTCTGAAGTGTATTTAATCTATATACCTCCTTTGTAGTCAGTCCTGAACCACATCCACTCTGATGTTCTGATTTTAGCAAAGAGAAAATCTGTTTGAACCAACCTTCCCAACAACTGTCTGCAGTCTTGATGAGTTCGGCTCTGATTTACAGTTGTTATTTCTGACTCTTCCTGCATTGTGGGCTGTTTCTGCTCCAAAGATCCCCAGTTATCCAATGCTGGGGTTGGGATCTGGTCTCTGTTCTCCTCTGGCTCCATTTTGTCCATGGTGATGATCTGTTAGGAGCTGATGAGTGCTCTTACATGGCCAGTTCATCAGGACACTCACAACTGCAAGAACAGCTGATCTCACAGGGCGTTGGAGCTTCATCCTGAGATGCTGAGCTAAAAAGCTTGAGGCAAGTGTACTGATGTCTCCTAGTTGTCCCAGCCTGCTGAATCAGCTGTGTTGAGCATGAGCTTTGCTTCTCCCAGCTGAGCTTCAGCTGCAGCCTGCAAGCAATGGGTGCAGGCACTGCAAGAGAAACTTCAGGGCCTGTGTGTTAAACAGGAGTTTTCCAGGATGCCAGTGCTGTAGCCTGAGTCTTACCAGATGCTGTGGCACATGGAGGAGGGGGGTTTTCATCATTGCACATTTCCATGACATGGCCCTACTGGGCCCTCCCACCTCCTTGCTGCATTTCTAGTATCTGAATAAGCCACAGCATCTGGAAGTGTACAGCAGGGAAGCTATGCCACAGCAGTGGCTTAATTTTGCTTGGTAAATTTATAAGAAAAAAACATCCTCCAGAAGATAATTGATGGCCAGGGTCTTGGGACAGCAGCAAGGGGAGAACCACACCTAAGCTGCAAATGATCCTCTCTAACCTTCTAGGAAAAACCTCTCTTGCTTGTGACCCTGGGTCTGAGAATTAAATTGCTGACTAGCACAGCTCAGGATGTTAATGATGTGTATTAAGGGGATGTGTCAGATACAGCAATAAAAATAAACTGAACTGCCTGAGGCAGGCATGGAGGAGCTCTCAGGGGAGTGCAGGAAGGCTCTTCCAGCAAATGAGACTTCTTTGCAAGCTGCTGCAGTAAGACATAGACATCTTCTGCAGGCAGTATCTGCCTTGGATATGTTTGTGCTGCTGCTTGGGAACCTTTGTAGACTGCAAGTGCCAAAGACAGGGAAATACAGATCATGCATTAAATACTGTAGTAATGACATTATTCATCTGTGTTACGTGAGCAGGTTTTCACTTACAAATCTCTAAGCAGAATCACTGAAGCAAACAGGGAAACAGGTTTGTGTCAAGTACAACTTGCAGATTATGAAACAATGCAGAACAAGTGACATACTCAAAAACAGCAGTACCAGCTTGGACCCTGACTAAAATCATCACAAATGTCAGACCTGAGCTCCTAAGAAGCCCTTTCTGAGGCATTTGGGTTGCAGATTTTTGTGATTTGGGCAAAATGGGGAAACTTGAGGAAACTGGTCTGAGAGAGAGTGGTCTGCACCTGCAGACATGGGTGGTGTGCCAAAGCACGTGGCCCAGGGGGGTGGTAGCAGGGGACAGACAGACAGCTCCAGACAGCTTCTCCAGAATGGTTTGGAGGGTTGGAGCACTTTTCCAGTGCGGGTGGCAGACCATCACAGAGAACTGCTTGGACATGTTCTGAAGCCACTGTGAGTCTGGAGCTCACAAAGCTGATCCTGTTATCCTGTAGGAGCCTTTAAAGCTTTTTGGTACCACCAAGTCCTTATTCTGCCCTGTTCAGCACTGGCAGAGCTTTCTGCCTGCCTAAAGGTCATGTCCCTGACTGACAACCTGTGTGAGCTGAGTTGTTAAAGGTGCACTTATTTTAGGGCAGCTCAGTGGCTACCAGGAGCTCGAGTCATTATCAGCTGGGGGAACAAGGGCTCAGCTTTAGGTCTCTCCCCACAAGTGGGATTGCTTGACCTACTGTGATCTTGCTAGATCTTGAACATTTGAGTGGAGATTTGGAGGGAGGGGGCTGTTTCTGCTGCTAGGCATTCAGACAAAGAGCTTTGGGGGTTTCAGATGTGCCAGTAGAGGGACTCCAGAGTTGCTGAGCAGCTCTACTGGTGACCCAAGGATGATAAGGTCTCCTGCCAAGTCCCTGGTCTGCTGGCTATAATGAGGGTGGAGAGGGCTTGGGAAAACGGGTGATTTTCTAAGGGCTGTTATGAAATCTGAAAGACATGGTGCTGTGATTGAGGTGAGCTCCTAAGGCTACCAGTGCAGGGACATGTCAAGCCCAGCTCCTGAAGCTGAAATTCATCAGCACATTCCACCTCTGAACAGCTCTTGGACCTTTCTGTCTGAGCACTCATGGGGGTAACGGGGTCTATCCTCTGTCTCATGCTAACATCTTCTATCTCATACACTAAGACATGTAGCAAAATGGAATTAAAAGATGAAAAATAATGACTCTAGTTATTAGTGGCTCAAGCTAGATCTGGGACACTAAATTGCAGTTCTCAGGTTTGCCAGAAAAAAAAATACAACATTTATTACTTCTTTTTTTTTTTTTTTACTGGAAAATACTAAATTCTTCTGCATGCTGGCTGTTTTCCCCAGTGTTCAGCTTTGACCCATTTACCTCCTTGCCAGAGGGTAATCACACCCCAGTGCCACTTTTTGAACAGAGTCAGGACTGCTGCTGTGTGTGTCACTGTCACTTAGTGCCAGATGCAGGGGGAGAGCCTCCTACCCCCTGGCACAGCTGACAGGCTCCAGGCTCTTCATTATCACCGCAGTGAATTTCCCAGCAGCCATGCCAGCTGAGCAGTGTCAGGCACTGTCCCTGCCAGTGTTTCAGCCTCTCTGTTCCCAGCCAAGGGGAGCAGGGTCTGAGGTTTTGCACTCAGGTGTAACTCTTCTGTTCTCTGAGCCCCATCCCCTTTGACAGTGTATTCAGTGCTACACCTAAGCCTCCCTTTCTCTGCAGAGCCATGGTGTTGGTGGTACATGGCTTCTAGTTGTAGAAAAAAGTTTCTTTGCTGCTAATCACTACCTTGGAAGGACCTGTTCCTAGCAGAGGCCTTGCAGTATTCCAGGCAGATGGTGAGGAGCCAGTCCATTACCTCCTCAAGAGAGAGAAATGATGCAGAATGATTTGGCTGGCACAGGTGCACGCGGGTCAGTGTGCGGGGCTGCAGTGAAGTCCCAGGCTGAGCTCTCAGCACTCTCATTCCCTCTGAGTCAGCCACTGCCAGTGGAATGGGAGATGAGGTCTGGGGGAAGCTGCAGGGGTGAAACTGCAACCCCATGCACACAGCCAAGCTCCCTCCCCACCACATGAATTTAGTCCTGGAGCTCTGGGCTAAAGTCATTGCTTGCAGATTTGTCCTTTATTGGCTTATGATGCTGTTGAGAACAAAGCTGGAGAGCTGGTGGGAGGATGGCAGAGCTGCTTATCCCACCCTCACATGGCAGATTTGTGATGGGTGCTAGGTGGCCTTTGCTCTGCCTGATGTCAGGAGAGGAGTTGCACCATTGCACCTCTGTTATGGACTCCAGCACACCTGCAGCATTGGGACTTCCAGGCTGTTCACTGTGGGACCTTCTCAGTGGCACAGAGGTGCCAGGTGGATTTGGTGGAGGCATGGAGCAGGTTGGGCTGTGGCAGAGTGGGAATGGGCTGTTGAAAAGATTACTGAGTGTCCCCAGTGCTGTGTTTGCCTTTGGCTGGGTCAGCTGCTGGGGCAGATGGCAGGAAGGGGACAGCAGTAGCTGAGCCCAGGGAAGAGACTGGGTTTAGCTGAACCCAGTCCTGCTTCAGGGGGGAACAAGCTCTCTCTCTCTCTGCTCAGCAGCCCAGTGACCATTTCTGTGGCCAACTCCAAATAAGCTGGTACTGCCCACCTCACTGGTGCTACACATCCATGGTGGACAATTTGAGGGCTGTCTGCCCATGCAGGATGTAAGCCAAGGAGCAAGGCTGGCAGAGGCAGAGGAATCTCCTTCAACTGCCACCCACAGACCTCAGCCTCTGGCTGAAGCTCTTGTTTGTCCCTCTCCAAATGCAGCCCTTTTCAGGGAAGTGCATTTGGTTCAGGGGTTTGAGGGGTTTGGTAGCAGTGCCATGTGTGTCTGTACCAGCACAAGTCACCCTGTGCTTCTCACCCTTCAGTCAGGGTTCAAAAGTCCTTGGAAAAAACATTGCTAACTCCTGGCTGGCCTGAGCATTAAAGAGGTATCCAGTACTTGAACTCCCTTCTTGCACTGCAGAAGGATGGGACCAGGCTTGCTGGGTGATCCTGGTGTCCTAGGATACGTTTGACCAACACGCAGGGCTCTGAGATCTCACAAGATTGTTACTTCATGGGGACATTGAATTTGGGCTCAATCTAGGCTAAAGATTTTCAACTCCTCTGAATCCTCTGTACCTCAGGAGGTTGAAGTCCATCTTTGTTTATCCTCCTGCCAGTCCCACTGTGATTTCAAGGGCATGTATCTCACAGCTAGAGGTGGCCTATATACTTCAGTGCCAGGAGAGACTGTCTTTCCTTAACCTGTTTACACATTTGATGTTTGATTTGCAGAAGATGCTATGGACCATGTCCCCAAGTCTTGTTAAAGACTCCAATTTCTGCTCTTGGTTTTATAGGACAGTTTTCTCAGCAGTGTAAATCTGAGTGGGGAGGTTTTATGCTGGATGACAGAGAGGAGTCTGGGTTTAGGATATTTATAACATTGCTTATACAAAGCTCTTTGACAAAGTGAATGGATTTGGAGGAGTTACTTCTATTTTTTTCTTTTTCTGAGGAAGAAGCATTGACGTTTACCTTGGAACACAGCCTGAATATGTCTTCATCTAAAGGCAGGGTGTCCTGACCACAACAACTTGTGTTGTTTGTAGCACGTTCTGTGGGATGTGCATTGCCACTGTGAGATTCTACCTAGGGCTGTGATCATGTCAGATCTCACAAAGTGGCACAGAGCCAGCTCATATGAAAGAGAGCTTGGTTCTTTGAGATACTTACTCTTTTGGTACTGGGATGCCCTGGATGAGGATGTTGCCTGGCTTCTATTTGAGGGAGCAACTGAATTTATGGTTTCTGATGGCCATCGCAGATCTACTGCCATGGGCATGTTGTTTTTGGTGTCTTGCCTTCATCCATCCTGCCTCACTCAGGTTGCTGTGCTTTCCTGGTGAGATGCAGGACTCCTTTCCATTGCCTCTTCAGCAGTGCTGCCAAGAAACCCAAGGCCGTGCACTGTTGAACAACTGCCATACTCCATCCCAAATATGGATGGGGTAAAAGCACCTATGCCCAGAGGTGCTCTTTGAGATCTCCAAAGCCACCACAATGGTGCAAAACAGCGATGTGCTCCAAGTAACTAACTCTTCTCTTTTGTCCTCCCTCCCTCCCTCCCTCCGTCTTGTGCCCTCCCTGTACAGTGGCAGGCCATCTCTCTGACGGTCATTGAGAAGGTTCAGATAGCAGCGGCCATCCTGGGTTCCCTCTTCCTCATCGCCAGTATCTCGTGGCTCATCTGGTCGACCTTCAGTCCTTCAGCCAAGTGGCAGCGCCAGGACCTGCTCTTCCAGATCTGCTATGGAATGTACGGCTTCATGGACATTGTCTGTATAGGTGGGTGACCGTACCTCACACCGTGCCAGCTGCTCACTCACCCCTGGAGAGGAGTGGGGCATGGCCTGGTCTGGCTTGGATTGAGTCCCACAGCTTTTCCTCCTCCTTGCTTTTATGGCCCATTTTTCACTGTTCTCTCAGCTCATCTGGGCAACCCCAGAGTGTTTCCTTGGCTGGGGTGGCAGAGGTACCGGCAAAAACACCAGACAGAAGCAGATGTCTCTTCAGAGCAAGAAGTGGGTGGGGAGGTCTAGGGGAGGCTGGGGAGTGTCAGGCTTTAGAGAATAAAGCTAATCCTGGGATAGCTGATTTAGGGATTGCCCCACACCAGGCGTGGAAGGGTCTCTCCACACGCAGCTCCTTGGCTCTCCAGCCCAGTCTGCTCCTCATGATCAGTGGGAGAGGTGGTATAGCCCCAGTCTCTCTGCCTGGCAGGAGTGGCTTCCCCTTCTTTGGCCCACCTTGGAGCTGTAAGTCCAAACCAGGTCACGGGCCAGCCTGGGGTCCTTGTCAGGTTTCTGGTACAGAGCAGCTCTTTGAGGATGCAGCTGCCTTGCTCACACTGCACAAGCCTGGAGAGCACAGCAGTGCTGTCAGCCTGACCCCAGGAAAGTCTCCCTGGGACCAGTGCAAGTCTGCAGGATGGAGGGACATAGCTGCCAATACCTGCAGCAGCTCCTGAAACACTCTGGTGAGCACCAGCCACCTCAAAATGTGCCCCTGAGCAGTGTCCACCCAAGCACAGGCCACAAGATAATTTGTCAATTCAAGTGACCCTGACAGGAAGCAAAAAGGGAACCAGAGACCTCTTCATGTCTGGGTCCTGGCATCACTGTTAAGAAGTTAGAAGCCCCCTCAAACTCAGTGGGAAAAAGCAGTCTTCTTTACTTGGTGGATATGTGTATGTGTGGATAGAACCATTCCAGAGGGAAGAACAGCCCCCATTCCAGCCTGCAGGAGAAGCAGGACAGAGCAGCAACTAGTGGAATTTGGGTGCAGAAGTAAAACAGACCCAGTGGCAGGGACAGAATTCTGGACTGCACACCCTGGTGTCCAGGTTCAAATGGCTCTTGGCCTCAGCAGCCTTCCAGCACAGGACGGGGCTGCCAAGACCAGTTCCTCCCACTGTTGCCACCACTGTGCTAGCAATGAGATGTGAGCTTGGCCTGTAGAGATCACCCTGCTTCTTCATGTGATGCTGGTGGAGCTACCACGTTTCCCCAGGAACAAAGTGTGTTAAAGAGAGATGGGCAGCACCCATATGTTGGCACGATAGGCACAACAGGCTATGTCCTCTTACTGGAATAATTGAAAGTGGAAAAAAAATTTCCCAGTGCATGTGTGGTGTGCACATGGGTTGCCTTGTTGGCAGGGGACAGAAGTGGAGAGCTCTGAGCTGGGCACACATCAGTAACATGATTAACTGGCTTTGATAAAGTTTTAAGAGCTGAGGGGAACTGATTAGCTCATCTGTTAATAGGAGGCAAATCTTACCACATAGCAGAGAACAAACCATGCCAACCTTGAACTGAAGGGGAACTGGGCAGACAGATCAGATTTTAGGTTCTTTTGTTTGTTTGTTTGTTTTTGTTATTTTTTCCTAAGGATTTGGCCTCTATTTCTCTTTTCCACCTTCTCTGAGGGAAAAATAAGTTTATTTGCATCTTCACTGATGTCACCATAAAGCATAATGCCCCAAGCTGGGAGCTTACATCCCATTCCCAGGAACGTTTCAGAGTCGTGACTTGGGGCATCCCCTTGTCTCATGTTCTTCCCTGCACAGCTGGCAGTCCCGGGGTGCCAGGCATGCTGGCTTTCCCACAAACTCAAAAGGCAGTGGGAAGCATTACAGATGCAGTGAGTTCACATGTCTGTACGTGGGTTCTCTTGCCCAGAGCTGCTCCACTTGGGCTGTGTGCAGCACGTCTGCCCATGCTGCCAGGCAGCCCACCCATGCTCATCAGGGACAGGGGATGTTCTGGAGCACGTGAGCTCTGTCTCCATTCCTGTAGAAAAGCTCATGTGTGATGCTGCCAGCCCTCTGCCCCTGCCACCCTGCAGTGTAAAACTGGATTGTGTAGTGCATTTTTGCACTTTGAAATCCCAGCTGTTGGTGCTGCTGCTGCTGTTGCTGCCAGCTCAGCAGTGGAGAGAAAATAAGTTCTGAGCAGTACTAGCTGAGAGTGTGTGTTCACTCTTCTCCCCTCCTCCTCCTCTTCTGCCCAGTTCAAACTTAGTGACAAATGAGATCTTCAGCAGTTGATGTGGTCATCTCTCTTTTCTGAGTGACTTCTCCTGAGCTCTGCAGATTTCAGGGCGTGCACTGGCACTGGCCAAAAGGCTGCTCTGTCCCACCGAGGGGCAAGGCCAGGTCAGGCCAGGGGAAAGGACTCATCACAGGGAATTCTTTCCTATGAACACAAGCTCAGGGTGTTGGGGTTGTTCTGCCTGGAGAAGAGAAGGGTCTGGGGATACAGCTTTCCAGTACATCAAGGGGTCCACAAGAGAGCTGGAGAGGGACTTGGGGCAAGGGCATGTAGTGATGGAACACAGGTCATGGCTTCAATTTGAAAGAGAATAAGGTTAGATATTAGCAAGAAATATTTTACGGTGAGGGTGGTAAGGCACTGGAGCAGGTTGCCCAGAGAAGTTGTGGGTCCCCAGTCCCTGGAAATGTTCAAGACCACATTGGACAGGGGCTCTGAGCAATCTGGAGTAGTAGGAGGTGTCCCTGGCCAAGGCAGCTTGGAACAAGGTGATCTTTAAGGTCCCTTCCAACCCAACCCATTCCATGAACACTGCAACTGAGGTGAATTCCTCATTCACTATAAATTTGTGATGGATGCAGTCTCCCTAGAAGGCTTGCAGTGAGTTCCTCACTGTGGAACAGCTTTTCTCCCTCTCTTTATCCTTCTTCCAAACCTTACTGCCTCATGCAGGGCCTTTTGACAAATAGTCAAAGGCAGCTCTGCTCCTGACTGCCAGCATGGCCCTAAGCCTCTTGTTATTCGTCCCTGGGTTTTAGTTCAACTTCTGCAAGTTTAGGATAAAACCTCTCATGGATAATTACAGTGGCAATGGATCTTGAAATACTGGAGTCTTGTCTGTGCAATTCAGTGTCTCCTCCTCTGCAGTAGAGCCCTTTTCCTCTTTTGTTACCTAGCCTGTGGGTGGGTAGGAAAGATTTAGGAACTAAGAAATGCTCAGTCATGGGGAAAGGGCAGACATTAGGTGCACTCAGTTCTACCACACTTGGTTTTTCCAGGTAATGTAAGATGCTGTCTGTATATTTTTTTGTAACAGGCTGGGCAGCCTTAGCTAGCAGAATGTGATACCATAGGTCCTACAGTAATTGCATGAATTCCAGTTGTTTCTTCCTCCAGCTTGACCCCCAAATTTTTCTTTCACTATCAGAGGAGCAGAGGTTTGAAAGACAAAGTTCTTACTGAAGAGCAGGTGTGCTGAAATAGAGCTCCTCTGTAGCTCCTGCCAGTTTGCACTTCTGTTATAGCTGGATGTCTCACATCCATTGGGTAGCCAGTGATTCTTGTCCTGGAGGCAGGTTTATACACCCTGTCACTGGAGATGCTCAGCAGGACACTTCCTCTGGCACTCTGGAGTCTCAAAGCTGGAGAGTCACCAACTCTGCAGAGGTGTGAATAAAATCAGACAGGCAGCCAGCAACTGCCCAGCTGTTTTGTGTGATCTCCTATCTACCTGGTCAGTAAGGGATTTAGGTAGCAATTTGCCAAGATAGAGATATCTGTGGCAATTTGCATGGGTAATCCCATGGCAGCACTGATCTTTTCCAGTGTGGAGTCAAAGGTGAGGGCATAAGTGCTTCCTTGCACATACTGCTCCCTCAGCACATTATCTGGTTGTTGTTATCCTCATTTGTTCTGAAATGGGCAGATCATCTCCAAGCTGAACTCTGAAAATATGTCTGTTTACTCAGAGACCATTGATCCATGGAACAAAATCCAGGGGTCTGGATTTGACCCTCAGTCACTAACCTTCAGTAATATACTAGTTTTCTTTGGACTTTTCTAGATCTAGCATGCCCCACAAAAACAGTTGGGAGGGACAGGAACCATTATCTGCCTCTTCACCCATGATGGAAACAAAAACCATAACCAAAGTAAAACCAGTGTGCTCCTCATGATCAGTGGGACAGGTGGTATGGCCCCAAGCACCAGAATCTCTGTCCTTCTGCGCAAGATGTGCAAGATGGGCTTTTAACACTGTTCTGCCCCTTGCTCTCAGACATCTAACAGGAGGGCAAGAAGCACTGAAAAGATTGCTTGGGATTTGTGGGAACCTCCAGTACTGGATTTTATTTAAGAACCTGTTAGAAAACATATGTCAAGAGCAGGTTGCAGGGAGATGATCCCAGTTTGTGAAGGAGGAACAAATTAAATGCTTCTTGATATCTAGCCAGCCTCGATGTCTTTGATTCTGATCTCTCTTTCATCTGTGCTATCTCTGGTCATGTCTGTAGGACAGATATGAGAGTTGGATTAAACTAGAAACTGGTGATGGTGCCAGCATAGGTACAGCTCTGCTATGAAGTCATCTACAACACAGACATCTGAGATCAGGAACCAGGAAGGGAATGAGAAGTGAGATGGGGACTGTTCATTTGATTAACTGCTCTCCCCATGGTCCATGAGAGGTAAATCCCAAGAGGTAAATCTTTCATGTAGCAAGATTAGCAAAAATGCGGTTATTGAAATGCACAGACAAATGGCATGAGCCTTCACAGGCCTCAGCTACTGAGCAGAGAGAGTAGCAGCTTAGAGCTGGCCTCGAAATCCTGAGAGATACCTGCCTGTTAATTAAATGACAGTCCTTGGAGAGGAAAGGAGGGGTTTGCCTCTCTCTCTGTCAAGGTGCAATTAGGGGAAGTCGACATTTGTAGAATAAGGTGTCATTTGGGGTCAGGAGGACAGGAAAGCATCTCCTGTTAAACAAGAAGGAACTCTGCCACCTAATGAGAGCATGTTTCAGAGTGGGCTCAGGCATCCCCAGATGGGCTCTGAGAGAGAAGCATGTCCCAGGAGGGCCATTAGCAGGCTGTGTGCACAGGGCTGTGGTGATAGGGTTTGTGTGTGCTGGCCTGCTTGGGATCACAGGGCTATGCCTGAGGCTGGCGTGCTGGGGGGTTATCCCCAGCAATGCAAAATTAATCTGGTCTGCCTCTCCTTGGATCACTGACGGATGGGCGCTTCTGCTTTGTCTGTGCCCAAGTGCCTGCTCCTTGGCTCACCCTGCCTTGGTGCTGACAGCAGTGCATTTCTCCAAGCACTAAATCCTCGTGCTTTTTAAAGTTTTTCCCACTCTTTCCCTGACTGGCCCCTGATGGTATTTGCCTTCAAAACAGCACTGCACCTCAGCAGCACAAGATGGGCAGAGCAGGACCATTCATCCAGCCAACGAGTCTTGTTGGCACACCATGGCAATCCATTACAGATCAGGAAATGTCTGCCTGCTGTTTTTAATCCCAGCTGCCAGAAAGAATAATCAAAAGCACCCAGTATGTCTGACAGCATCTCAGCACAACCATAGGTAATAACATAAGAAATCAATAGCCAATTAAAACCGATCCACAGCATTTGATCTTTCATAGTGCAGTGGGAACAGTAATTAATGGAGCTTCCTTGAAACAGTGACAATTCAAGCTTCCTGCCAAGACTAATGGGGTTTTGTTCTAAATGAGCTTTGCTTTCCAGAGGAAATGCTGGGCTGAGGTAGCCTCAGGGTGTTATCTAGCCAGGTCACTTGGGCCTTCAGCATTCAAAGGATTTAGAAGTCAAAGTCACAACGAAATAAAACAAAACTGAGAAATGAAGTATCTGCAGGGTCTTGGTCTTCATCTGTATCAGTCCCATTCTCAAAAGGAAAGCAGATGTTTTCATTCAGGTCCACACAGTCCCCCAAGGTACAAAGCTGGAAGAATTCCTATCGCAGTAGGCAATAATCAGTTTTGAGGAAGCACCAAACCCACATGTTGGCTGGATGACACCCTAAAGGCAGAGCACAAGGCAGAGAAGTTCAGCAAATGTCTTTGGAGGAGAGACCTGACAGCAGCCCACACAGCAAATGTGTGTGGCTTTGGCATACCTGGAAGAGATCTGTGAGAATATACAGTGGTCTTCTGTGTCTTTCAGCTTGATGCACTGCTTGCCATGTTCTTCATGCACTTCTTACCCAATTTGCATGTAAACTGGAGCTGTCAGGAGCTAAGAGGAGTAGCCAGATCCAAGTCCTACCTTCAGAGCAGGCTGTTGGGATAAAGCTAGGCAGCAAAGTCACCTTTTCTTCACCATGAACTCTGGTTGGACACATTCAGCCACAGTGTGCGTGCTTTAAGAACCACTGAGCACATCATTGATCTATCAGCTGTACAGAGGCTGTGTAGACAGGAACAGCCCCCACAGGGCGTGTTATGGGGCTCTCAATCCAGCTGGGCAGGGTCCCTCCTGGGGAGCAATCATTGTGGGCCCTGTAGCTGGGCCAGCATCAGGAGAAGCAACGCTGCAAAGCTGATCTGGCCACTGACTCCTTGGCTGTTATCCAGGAACCACGGATGCTCGGCAAAATCGAGACAAGCCACCCTTCTGCCCTGAAAGAAGGGACCTATTTTTATCCACTGTTGCATTGATTGTTCCATAAGAGAGGACAGGGGCAGCTGGCATGTGTGCATTGTGTTCTCCCAGCAGTGGGCAGGGCTGCAGGGGCTCCGTGTGCCCACTGGACTCCAGCACAGCTCCAGCTGCTCTCCACAGAGCCAGAACATCACTGCTGAGCAAAGAGACACGGCTTTGGACCTGGCTCTGAACCCTCTCCCTCCTTGAAGGGAGGGAACTTGGCTTCCAGCACAAACTGAGCAGCACCTGGGCTTTCACATGTGTGTGTTCAGCTCCACACTCCTTCCCCACATCTATCTCCAGCAGGGTCCCACTGTTGCAGCAGGGCTGCAACAGTGAATAACCATATCGTGAATAACCATATGGTGCTCTCTGCTCCAGTGGATCAATGTGCTTGGCGTTTAATGAGGGCAACATAATTAACTTTTTTTGAGGGGAAAAAAGAAATTCTTTCACCTTATGAACTGCATCTTGTGCTTTCAAGTGTGATACCTTACAATCAGAATGGTGCCTTACTGTCACTAAACTCCTTGACAGAATCATGTGCCTGGTGTCCCCAGTTAAGTTTCCATATATGGGCAGAGGCAGGAGCACTCACCTGCCTGTCACAACCTCTACACTGTGGCAGGAAATTCCCTTGTAGGCAGCTGGTAGGATCTCCCATGCCAGCTGCACAAATTGTGCTGTCTAGTAAGGGATGAAAAAAGTCCTCAGTTCTGTGCCAGGCTGTGTTTTTCCAAATGCCTTCTGTCCCATCACTCCTCCTACTGCAGCCTGCATCCCCACAGACACATCACTCCTGGAGGTGGAAGCTGTGGCCCATGGCAGGCTGTTGTGGCTGTAGCAAGAGAATTCAACTCCATGGTCAAAGATGAGACCACAGTGGGGTCACCCCCCATGTACAGTAGATGAGTGTGTCCCCAGCTCAGTGGGGAGCCAGAAGCAGAGGTAAGAAGAGATTAATATGAAGACACATTAATCAAGCTCTGGGATCACCTTGTAGAGACTGATTGATGGCTACCTACTAGCACAGCCATCTTTCAATCCAGATGCAACAGGCTGTAATGAAGAACATTGCAAACAAGCCTATGGGCTAAGTTGCTAAAGTTAATTCTTCCTGAAAGTTACGCCCTGAAGGAGTGCTTTTCTTCCTGCACCAAAACCCATGAATGACAGCCACACCCTGAGCCCCTGTGTCCCATGGCAGAGCTGGTTCCACAATATCCATACTATGCCAGGTGGGACAATTCACTCTGCTCAGCCACAGCCACACATAGAGCCTTTCTGTGTTCTCCAGGGCTCTCTAAACCTTTGCTGCAGGTTTAACCATGCTCAGCTCCATTCACTGCTGTCATACCTGTGAGCTCAGCACTGGCAGATCCCATAGGTGCAGGTAAACCCTTTCCTGCCCCTCAGCCTCTGTCAGCATTCACTCATCTGGATATTGCAGCCACAAAGGCCAAAAGCTTTGGTGGAAGACCCTTGTATGTGCAGAGAAGGAAGGAATGTGTTTTGCCTTCCTAGAGATTCTAGCTAGTAACAGATCAGAAATAACACACCCTTGTCCTTTTGGCTTCTACCACCTTTGTTAATATTGAACAGTGCCTCTGTAGGAGAGGAGGAGACCTTTGCAGGGGAGAAGGTGGGGTGAGACCTGTGGGGACATCATCAGGGAGCAGAGAGAGGCTGCAGCACCCAAGGTGAAAGGCTTTGGGAGGTCTCACAGAAATCCTGTTGGTATTTTTTGTCATGGCTGCGAAGGACAAAGCAGCACAGGACAGGCTGCACCATGGCATGTCCCAGGAACATGTTTATCCCAACAAAAGGCTGGCTAAATACCAGCATGAACACCTTCTGCCTGACATCCTTGGGATGCCTTCCTGCATGTTGGAGGGGAGAGATGCCCACATCTCACTCCAGTGAGGCAGTAGAGGCAATCACGATGCACATGCCAATGTGTGACATCACAGGCATCTCAGGTCCCTTAGTTTAGCCCATGTCCCTACGTTACCCTGGGGGATGGCAAGGGTGATCTGTACTCACCTTTGTGTCTCTCCTAATTGGTTTGTATTTGTCTTAGTGAAAAAGCACTTAGGCGACTGGAATAGTCTGGAGGAATTGGGCTCAGACAGGACCTGCATCCCTTAGAAAATGAAAAAATTGTGAAACTATTCTCATTTTTCCTTACAGAATTTCATTTGCTAATAAAAGCAGAGAGGGAGGCATTAGTTCTACATTCAATAAGCAAATGTCATGTTTTGATCATTCTTGAACAAAGCATTTTGATTTAACATTTAGAGATGACTGCTCATGCTGAGTGTTTCAAATTCAGTGTCAGAATTTAGAATACAACATTTTTAAAAAATTCAATTCCAAATGAAACATTTTAACCTGTCTGCAAATACACGTGTGTTCTTCCATTCTGGGGAACAATGTGACTTTTTCAGGTCCCCAAGCAAATGTGAAGGCAGATTCCAAGCTCTGCACAGCACAGTGGTGTTGTCCTTTTAAAGGAGTGTCCCTGGGATGTCTGGGGATCAGCATGACTGCCCAGGCAGTGCTTTGGGCAGAGTGACATTAGCTGTGGCACAGGAAGGTTCAGGACCCAGACCTGGAATGGTTTCCATCCTGCAAACAGAATGAAGTGGAAGTCAGGTGCTTTTTCTCTTTTCACCATAAGTATTCAACTCCATGAGCTTCTGTAGGGAATGTCTGGAAATCTGAAGGTAGAAAAGACCCATAAAATCACCTAGAGACCAGTGCTCTATTCAACCTAGCTTGAAATGATTATTTACTCCCTTCTTTTAAAGACCTTGCAGTATCTGTCATGCACACAATGAATGTCTTTCACCTCTTGAACAAAGCCTTTTCAAGATGTGGGATGTTGCTGTTATATCCATTTTAAATTCAGAGGAAAAAAAAAGCTTCCAAGAGGATCTACCCAGTCCTAGCTACAAAGCAAGGAGGGGAAACTTTAAGAGAGCAAGAGGGTTTATGAGTACTGCCTCCAAGCCCTGTCCCTCCTGTTCTGGCACAGTTATGGATAGACACACAAGTGGGGAATGGTGCTGGAGAGGCATGATTCAGAAGCAAGGGGGTGTTCTCTTGGTGGAGCTCCCATCTCTATTTATTTAGTTGATTTTTCCAAGAACAGTCTCATTTATTACTGCCTGCATAACTGCAGACTTCCCTTTAATCCTCTGCTTTATAATGCCCTGTACAGGAGTACAAGGGCCCTTCAGGGCACAACATCCATTTTGCTCTAGCTGTCCACAGCCAGCTGAGTTTATGGGAGTACTTCAGTTTATGCTTTTATCTACTGCCTGAGCAAGAATTTCTTTGGGTTTCATTTTACCTATTTTCAGTTATTTCTTGTTTTGCTTTAGGGTGGTTTTTATCACTGTTTTGAGTCAAGGGGTAAAAAAGTACTGGTCTGGGCAGTACAGGAGGAGGAAGTTGTGGTTGGTAGTTTTTATGTTCACAGCTGGAAGTATTGTGGCATCTCCAGGGCCATGGTGTTGCTGTGTGCAGCTCCAGGGGTCAGCCCAGCTCCTCTGTCACATCTCTGCTGGACAGCTGGTGTTATTTTCCCGTTGCACACAAACCGTGTGGGAGTGCTGAACAAAATAAAATTTCATTTCCATTGGGCAGCTCTTCTCAGCTCCTTAATTTAGGCAGTGTTTCCTCATGTTGGGTCTCACCAGCTCAGCCCTACAGGGCTCTGCCATGTGTTGTGGGGAACATGGCTGAGTAGGCTGCCCTGGGATGGAGGCAGCACCTCACAGAGAAGATGCATTACTTTGTAGCCATAAAAACTCCCCAAATGCTCCTGCAAAACCCTGTCCCCAGCTCCTATGAGCTCCACAAGCCCCATGACAGCAGTCCTACCTGTCAGCTCAATTCATCCTGCTGGATGAAGCCTTCCTCCTCCCACAGCTACAAATGCCATGTCTGTGGGGTGGACAGCTCCCGCTTCCAGGAGGAACCTGTGGCATCCTGTGTTCACAGGAATCACTGCTGCATGCTTGGGTCACATGAACTCAGGACATGCTGGAGTGTCACAGCCTGGAGATGGTTTCTTGCCATGTAGCTCAGCCTCATCCTGCAAAATCTCAGTGATTCCTGGGGGAGGGACGCTGCCAGCTGCCACACCAGACACTCCCAGCAGTAATGGAAGAGCTGCCGCCTGTCCCCAGCTCCCCACGCTGTGCCCCAGGAGCACCCAGCTGGTGGAGCAGCAGCTGTGGGGACTCCCTGAGGTGCCAGCACGCTGGATCCATGTCCCACCTGGCAGGGCTGACTCTGGGCTGGGTGTTACCGGCTGCTGAGAGCTTGGGGCACAGCGTGATGACCTGCCCAGGTGGATCTGCTGCTCCCCTGGCTCTGCCCGATGGGGTGGAGGAAGCAGGGAAGGAGAAGGGCTCTCACTGAACTTGGGGGTTGTCCTGGCCCACCAGGGGCTGAGGAAGCCCTGAGGCACAGCTGCCTTTGAACGGGGAGAAATGAGCTGTAATAAACACAAGGTTTTCTGGTTATTCGGCACTTGAAGGTTGTGGGCCAGCTTGTTTTTGCTGTAGTGACCCAAAATGGAAGAGTCCAAACCTCCATAAAAGACTGGGAGCAACTCCTCTGTGCACACTGGTGGGAGCCCTTCCCTGGCTATGGAGGTGCCAATCTCTGAGGAGCTCAATTTCAGTTTTGCTGGAGTCATGGCCCTGTGGCCAGGAGATCCAAGCATGGCATGCCAGTACTGGGAAAGCTGTGTGACAGTGAAACCTCACTACCATTAATGCACTTTGCAGAAGGAATGTTTTGTCTTCCCCAGGTCCATGGGATCCATGATGGCCATGGCATCCAGTGATAACAGCACTCAAGGGAGTCCAGCCATGCAGACATCCCAGTCCTGCTGAGCCACAACAGTACATAATCAGTTTTTTAAACATTAAAAAAATGTGCATTGAGAATGATTGATAAGAAAGTCCCTGATTATAATCAGCTAATTATTTTTCCATATGTTAAGCATTCACTTGAGCTCCAATCATTATGAATACATTTTCAATTTATACTTTATCTCATTCAATGCTGGCAATTGCTAAGTTTGCACACCCTCCTAGTTCAGTTCCAGCATAATTCAGAGCAGACCTTTGCTAAAAGTCTTGTGGACTAGAGAAATCCTGATCACTGGTCCAGTGTCTTGCAGCTTCCAGAAATTTCTAAAAGACAGCACCACATGTTCCAGGTTAACCAGTAGGAACTAATCCTGTATGCAGGGAAGACTGTTCAGCTCTAGGGACAAAAACTAAATTTTGGAGAGTGGAGATGATAGTTATGAAGGAATCTATACTTCCTATTCGATTTCCCCAGAAAGCAAAGACTCCCTGAAAATTTGAATGTATCAGTAGTTTGTATGGGAAGCAGCTGTTTAATGAAAGCATTCCAGAGCTGAAGAAAAGTAAGATGTGAGGATAATGGACTCCAGCAAAGCAGCAGCAGCAGCCCCAGGGGAGCAGAGCAGCCAGTGTCTCTTGGGAAGAGAATTTGAAGGATAAAAGAGCTGTGAACAGCTCACAGCTGCCAAAAGGGATGATACTAAAGGCACAGCAGCAAACTGTGCCTGTGCAGGGGGAAGCTCAGAAGCGTGGGAAGAGAGCACAGAGGCTGCACCAGGAACTCTTTGAGGACCCAAAATCAGAAGCTGCAATCACACAAAAGGCAGAGAGAATAACCTTCAACTAATGAAAAGTCTCTAGAAATCACACAGGCATGGGGAGCTGTCAGAGTTGAGCCCCAAGATGACCATCCAGAGATTCAAAAGGCAAAAATAACTGGGTCCATAAGCATAAGTGAAAAAGAACAAGGCAAGTCTAAGAGCTCAAATAGTATTTGATAACAAAGAGACAAATAGTTAAATGTTGCCTTTGTTTCAGTCCTCAAAACTTAACTAAAATAATTTTAATGAGGAGAAAGGAGCCCAGGGCAGAATCAGAAAAGAAGAGCCTCAAAAATATTCAAATGAGTTAGCTTTGTCCTTGTCAGCATGTCCTAATGAACTTCAGAGGCAGCTGCAGGAGCAGTGGCTGACCCATGAGCATTTCATCATCAGGAACTTGAGGAGGATGCAGGAGGTGCCAGGCAGCTGGGGAAATGCAAGCAGAGTACCTAACTTTAAACATAATCTCTATCAGATAATGAAGGTAGGCACTGAGGAAATGAAGGGCAAATCAGCTTAACTGATTCACAGAAAGATACTGAATCTTTTTTAGCCAACCAATTGGTGAGCACAGGAGTATAACCAGATGTAATTTGGAAGGGTAATTGCAAAGTGGCTAAGGAGGAAGCTGTTAGTTTAATATGCTGTGGCTTGGGCAATGCTCTTGGTGCTTTGCCTTTGGACTCTCCTCCCAGAGAAACATGTTCTAGATTAAATTACTATAATGCAGGTGTACAGCCAATGGAGAAACTGCTTTCTCAGTAGTTATCAGTGGTGTGCTGTAAACTGGAAACACATTTCAAGTAGAGAGTCTTTTGGACTCTGCTCTCTTCAATATTTTTGTTAATGACTTAGATAATTAAATAGGATCTGCTGTTATAAAATACACAGATGACACCAGGCTTGGAAAGGCTGCAAGCACTTTGGAGGATCAGATCAGCATTTGAAATTTGAAATTATCTTGGCAAATTGGAGGAATCAACAAGATGTAATTGAATAAAGAAGTGCAAAGCATTACCCTTAGGAATGAGAAATCAGAATCCCAAACACAAGCTGGACCAGTCACACTGCTGAAGACAGTGACAGACCAGTTTATTTCAGCAGGGAATCAAAAGGCAGGTGGGGAGTTACAGTGCTGATTCTGCACCTCTCTGCTCTGGGACTGCACCCTGCTGGGGAGTTCACCTGCAGAAAAAAGGGAAATGAAATGAAAATATTCTGGAGATGATGAGCAGGATTGAGGAGAAGAAGGACATTACCTCATTCCCAGACTGGTCAGCTCTGGGGTTCACAACTCTCCTCCAAATCCGCCCAAGTACAGAGTCAAATTGATGCCATGACATTGTTTTCAAATACAAAACTACTTCTCCCTGTTCCTTGGTTCACCTTCTTCCCCATTTCCTGAAGAGCACAGGTTCACCCTCTTCCCCATTTCCTCTGCAGCCTTGAGTATCAACCACAGGAGCACCTAAGAATGCCAGGCTGTTCAGAGAATTTGTCATATTCAGCTGGAACCAACCTGGGCACAATGGTGAGGGATGCCAGATACCATGTACCCCTTTGCAAGCCTGTATTTCTTTTCCTGATTGATCATCAGCCACTTTCCTGTTCTTAGGTCAAGATAAAAGGTGACTAAGGATGGAGCAAATAAGATAAGATTAAGGCAAAAAGATTAGTGAGGGCTGAGCTGGTGGAGCTTTGGAAACAAAAGTGCCGAAATTTGAGATTGTCACAAAAGATTAAAGAATTCACAGAAAGGGAGGGAAGGGTTTGTGTATGCAATGATGTCAATAGAGAGAAAGCCTTGCAAATAAAGTGTTATCTCCCCGAAAGCTTGGTTTACCTTGGCCTGAGTCACAGCTGCTGTGGAGGCAAACATTAAGCTTTGATCACAGCTGCCATAATCTTCCCCTGACACCCAATAATGAAAGCAACCGAAACAGGCTGAAGCATGGCAGCTGTCTGGCTGAGATGAAATTGCATTTGAAAAGGAAAACAAAAAGGCAAAGTCCTGCTGAAGGTGGAAACAAGAGGTAACAGGACAGGGCCTTTTTGAGAAGGCAACTGGCTGGAATAGACTGTGATTTTATTCTCATGTAGATAATATCAGTGTCAGTGCAGGGGTGATGAGCCACCCACTGTCAGCAGAAGCCCTGTTTTGGTGGTTTTCCTTACTGGCAAACAGATGAAACAGTTCCTGCCCTAAAACTTTACCTGTTTCTTTCAAGAAAATGAATGGCAAGTGTTGGAATAAGAAGAAGGATAAATAGAGGCTGAAAATTCTGGGGAAAACACTTAGTGGCAGAGGCTGACCACATTCAGGAATTCACTGAATGTTGTTTCTGGGAGACTGCTGCTCCAAAGTTACTTTAAATTCGAGGCTCACAACCCCCTGGGTTAATCTCAGTCTCACAGGATGGTGGTACAGCAGCTGTGATGGTACTGCTCCCCATCCAGAGACACAAACACAATTCCCTTGTTACTCTGCCACTGTTCTCCCAGCAGCTCTTCTGGCCCTTGGGCTGAGGACCTTTCTCTTGATGAGTTTTCTTACAAGCCCACCCATGCAATGCATCTCTGTCTCTATTCCCGAGATTCCAGCTTTCAACAACTTTCAGATCAAGGAATTTCATCTAATGCTGGTCCAGCAAGGTCTCTACATGAGAAAATGGGAACGAGAGCAACACATAATGAGTGCCCACATTCCATGGGAGTTTCACTTCACCAACACTACAAACTAGGGATTTCATGGAGCAACGAGGCAACGATCTAGACTAAAAGTGTACAGGTCACAGAAATATTCCTTCTGAAGAGGATGGTTTTCACAGAGGATCCACTGAGAGCAGATTTTCTGAATCAGAAGAGGGCAAGATAAAATGGGGAGAAGTAGAAAAGGACCAGGACACTCCCAGAATCCATCTGAAACTCTGATATAGACATTTCTGTGTTGAGGACTGCACAAAGAGAGAAGATCACGCAAGCCTGCAATCTTACACACTCACACAGAGGATTTGGCTTATGGAATAACTGCTTCTAAGTGGACACCTCCAGTTGAATACAGTCCTTCCTAAAGGATTTCCCACTGAATTCTGGCCTTTAAACTGAACATTTCACCTCAGTCAACAAGAATGATTCTTGAGGGGAGGGATGTTCTTGGTAAGGGATGCACAGAGCTGAATGTAAGAATTCCAATCCTAATTTATCTGAGGCAGACAAGATTTGTTTCAATGAGAGCATTAAGCATCCTGCAGCTTGATATTAACTGATGGACTCTTGCTTACCCTTGGCACTTCCTCTTGTGAATGAATCACTGTTACTTCCGCTTCCATGCCCACCCCTCCACTTGGTTCCTTCTTAATTTTACAGCTTCCTGAGCTTGACACTGGGAAATCGATAAGTAATTTAGAGCCCAGTAAATACAGATGAAAAGAGGTTATTTTGTACTTTTATAAATATTTGGAAACCAAAACTATCTAAGAAAACAGCTGCTCAATTGACTCAGCAACCCATCCATCAGCATCACACAGTTAATTGCATAAGATCATAAACATTTATAATTAGAAGGCAAACAAACAAGAATTTTATAAACAGCCCTCTTGAATCAGGCTGTGCATTAAATATTTGTGATAAGGTAATTAAGAACAGATTTACAATCGTGGCTCGGTGTTTAATACTTTATAGAATGGATTTGATTCTATGGACAATGTTCTACAGCCAAAGAGAAAACATTTGATTTTGGCTCTTTTATCCCAGGCTTAAAGTGGTCTCTGAGAAACACTGATCAGAGTGGAATTTCATTCATTACTGATCAGACAGCTCATTTAAATGTATGTCTAATGTCCCTTGTCATGGGCTGATCCACTTCAGGCATGCTTCAAAGCTCTGTCTCCTTGGCTGGATCTGCAGGCTTTCCCTAAGTCCTGCTTTTTATGGTTGATGCTTTGATCAGACCACGTCAGAATCCTCAGCCATGTTTCAAAGCAGGAAGGGAAACCCACATTTGCTATTATGACATCACTGGGTTTGGTTATAAAAAGCCAGCAGCACTGCAGGGTTACAGCTGTGCAATCTCAGTGGCCTGTGGGAACCAGAGGGTAGAGCTCTCTCATACTGTGGTGCCCTGCACTGTTCCCTGTCCCAAAATAGTCAGATCTCCATACAAGCTATCCAATGGAGTTAATTCTACAGCCAGTGAGCAGGCTCAGCATCCCATTTCAATGAATGCAAGTTCATTCCCTGAAGCTAATCTGGGATCAAGTCAGCGGGGCTCCTAGTTATGCTTAGAACCAGGGAGGCTGGAAACTCAGTCTGTACTGAAGCAAGGATTTAAACTCTTTAACATCAAATGCTGATCCTAAGAAACCACGTGCCTGCATCCTCTCAGTGGGTAATGGGGAGATTAGCCTTAAGGGTAAAATGACCTTCAGGTGTTTTGGGGTCTGATGTGGCACAGGTTGTCTCCAGTAATAATCTGTCATCAGAAGCTGGAAGTGTCTGGAAAAGGTAGGTAGTGGGTAAAGCTGTAGGATTTGATTAATCAATGATAGCTGTAAACCACTTTATTCTGGGGTGCCCATCATCTCTCTACATGTTGTTGGTCAATTCAGCCCATTTGTTTAGGCATGGGTTTGATTCTTGTGAATCTTGTTCTTGTATTTTTATGATTGCAACAGGAAGGCAAGAGAGCTACTTTTATTAGAAGGGTTTTTGATAATCTTGATCGTGACCCAGAATGGTGAAGCCAACTCACCATTCTGAGTTGGCTTCACCATTCTAACTGAGTGCTAACTCACCCAGTCCTGCCTGCTGGTCTGGCTTCAGTTACATGGGACACAAAGGCACTTTCCTAAGAGACAGATGGCTGCAAAGCAGGGACACTCAGGCTCCCCTCATTCCACATAAATCCCATTGTCTAGCAAGGCTTGTGAGGTATATTACAGTGTGCCAGCTAAGCCAGTCTACAGGAGATGTTGCAGCTTCCTTCAGCCTCAGGGGAGAAGACTTGTGTGGCAGCCACTGCTAGACCTAGTGCTTCCACAGGGTCTAGCCAGGGTCTGGCAACTTCAGTAATAGTAGCAGAGCTTAATACTCAAGTAGTGTTATCATCCAAGCAGCTAAAATAATTTAATTCCTTAGTCCTCATGTAAGGGTGGGGAGGATGATGGAGACAGCTGGGAATTGAGCTAACTGCTGGGCTGCTGAGGGGCCTGAGCTGCTCCTTCTCTTAGGAACACAGAGACCATTAGCAGTGCTGTGTCCTACAGCCCAGAGCCATCTCCAGACATCAGCCCTGTGCCTGCAGGTGGGCAGCAGGACACAGGCACTGCCTGCATGCTCTGCACACACTGGGAGCTCCTCTGCCCTTTCTCTCAAGCGTGCTGAGCTCTCCCTTGGGAGGAGGCAACGATGCTGGATGAGGTACCTGCTCTGCAGATGAGCAAAACTTTACCTTGGATAACAAACCACTTATGGGTACAGACAGAACCTCTTTTTCTGCTCAGTTGCTGCCTCTGGCCTCCACATGTGTGTCTGCTCTGCTGCTGTGTGTGTGGGGAGAGACATGGGCTGTGCACACACACGGCGCTGGTGCAGCAGCCGTCAGTGACACGTCAGCTGCAGCTACACCCCCTCCAAACACACGCCTGAGCCCAGTGAATCATGCCTATGCAGCATGCAAAATTAGCCCAGTGAGAGATAAACCTTGGGCATTTGTTGGTAAACAGATACTCTTTTGCTGTAAGAGCATAACTCACTGCGCTCCATTTACGATCCGTTTGTCGATGGCTGAGATAAACCCATAATTCCTTTAATTCAGGGGAAAAAGGGATCCAGCAGAGGATGAGCACCAGTGCTCTGCCTGTCGGTAATTAAAATACAGGATTTATCATTCAGAAAGCACTGGTTGGAGAGCTAACCTTAGCCAGCTAACTGGGGAAAAATGCTGGGGAAGGTTTATGGTTGTTTCTAAAGTTTTGTTTGTGTTTTATGTCTATTTCTTTCCCCCTTCCCTCCAGGTCTAATAATACACGAAGGGCCCTCGGTTTACCGGATTTTTAAACGGTGGCAGGCGGTCAATCAGCAGTGGAAAGTGCTGAACTATGACAAAACAAAGGACATGGAGGAGCAAAAAACAGGGACCAGGACAAATCAGCGCCCCTCCTCCCAAACCACCCACTCGTCCTCCACTGGTGGTACAGCCACTAACTCCGCTCCAGCCGACAGCGGGGCACGGGCTGCCGGCCATGCCACAGGCACCCTCTCTGACCACCACTGTGCTTATACCATCCTGCATATACTCAGCCACCTGAGGCCTCACGAACAGAGGAGTCAGTCTAGTAGTAACAGAGAGCTCGTCATGAGGGTCACGACGGTCTGAGCAGAGGAATTCAGGAGGCCTTAACACGAAGCGGAGGAGACAAAGAACTCATAAAGCAGAGGAGCATGGTGTGCCTTTTTCTTTCTCTTTCCTTTTCTTTTTTCTTTTTTTTCTTCTCTTCTTTTCTTTTTTCAGTAACTGCACAAGATATAAGAGGCGGCACCTGGCCAGCTAAGGAAAAAAGCAGGTGGAGGGAGAGCTGCACACTCATGCTAAAGAGGTTAATGTTTTCCAGCCTGTTTAAAAAAAAAAAAAAAAGAAAAAAAAAAGAAAAAAATAACAACACAAATCACAAAAAAACCAACAAAACAAGTGCAATACAGACTACAAACTGAGTAGGCAGAGTTCTGGGGAAGCAGAGGAACAGACGGTTGAGCATGTCTTACAAATCCTATTACCTGGAATAGGTAACGCTCTGTGCACAGCCCCCGTACACACACGCACGCGCACACAAACACACACGTAGTGTGAGATTTATAAAAACATGGAAGGGAACGAAATATTTGGAGTGGTTTTATTTTCCAGACTCCAATTAACCAGGGCTATGAGTTGTTTTGTTTCATGAGTCACTGAAGCCTTGTTTGATTTACTGTGGGGTACCTGAAGTGAAATGGCTGGGGATTTTTCAGTATTGATTTACAGAAGACATATTGAATCATCTCACTAAGAAAATCTTAACAAAATCCAGGCATACCCAAATTTCACCAAGAAGCCTGTTTTTTTCATAATGTTCCTGACAAGGGGTTTGTGAGGGTAGAACTGGGAGGGGGGAGGGTGCTCCATAACCTTTATTTGACGTATAGGCATTTTTGGCAAATTTTGTACAAACGTTCCGCAGGTGTTTCAAGCACAAGTACTGGTGTGATTCATGCCTTCATAACCCCAAATCCAGCATCCAGACCTTACCACCCACACACATCATTTTCCATGCAGACATTCCAGGTTAATTTCCTTCCATTTTACTCTAATCACAAGAAGCTGACCCATCTTTGGTGGGTTTCTGCTCCCTTGCTGATTCAGACACTCATACATTGGAGATGTACCTTTTTTTTTTTGGTGTCTGTATCTCTGCTGCTCAATTTGCAACAGTCTCACTCAGTCTTGTAGGCTGATCCTTTCACATCCAGTCTGTTAGTTTATTACAGAGTCTATTCCATTCAATCATCCAAAAGAGAGAGTTAGTCTGAAGAGGGAGCACAGTTGCTGACTGACTGTGTAGCACTTCTAATAAGTCTCCTTCTCTGGGATATATCCTCGAAGGTATCGGTTGCTCTTCAGGAACATTCTCTTTCAATGCACAATGGCTGAATCATTTGTGGATATTAAAGGGACACTGTCAAGTACTTTTTAAATAGTTTTTAGGGTTTGGGCTTTTTTTACTCTCCATTGTTTGTAATATTCTCTTACAAGCTTGAAAATAAAATTTCTTTCCCTACCGATTTTGTCCTTTTCCATTTGGGCATGTATGGTTCTCTCCACTCACCCCATTCCTTTCACTATCCCTGTCCTTCTCCTCCCCACCTTTCTTCTGTGACAGGAGGAAATCCATATTTCTGATTTCTTGCTGACTGTCTTCATTCTATGGAGGGTATGTCCCAACTCTATGGGGTTGAGTTATTTTGCAGCTGCTACAGAGGAAGCATAAGAGCAAGAACCCTAGAAATACAGAGATTAGCTGGGATTTTCAGGAGCAGAAGCTCAGCTATCACAAAACAATGACCTCATAGTGTTCAAGCCTGAACCCAGCTCCCTCCAAAATCAAGATAAAGTCTTCAGCCGAACTGCACCCATTTAGCAGCAGTGCCAAGCAACATTGCACGATGGCTGAAAGCAGCTGCCCTCCATCATCGTACCAGCACCTCTCACACGTTCTGTGAGACAGGGCAAACGGGCTGCCACAGGTTAGGTGTTTCTGGACTGGAGAAGGTGTCAAACTTCAGCCTCTGTGTTTGAGCATGGCAGCCATCCTGCAGCGTTGGGGATGGAGGTGAGCAGCTTAAGGCAAGGTCATATTTTTCACCTTGATTACTTGACAGTGTCCCTTTAAATATCAGAATGCAACAGAACAGGTACTTACTTCTCTGGCAGAGAATGTGGGAGGTGGAACAGCGTCCGAGAAAGCCAGCTTACTGAGGACCAGTGTGAAACAGCATGGTTTCTGAGGCCACTGTACCTTTGTCTGACCAGATTTACTATCTACCAAAGAGTGCTTTTGGCAGAGGGGAGAAGAGAGATGGTGGTGGGCAGAGGGAGAGGGAAGGTGCAGCTCCAGTCATCTCTGAAAGTAGCTATCCCCCAGAAGGAAGGTGTTGCAATGAATGATCTCTGCAAGAACTGCATCAGTAGAGAGAAACCTGGCCAAAGCAAGCAAACACAGCAGCCTCTCACTCCTTTGCCTGTTCTGGAAGCTGTCCACATTCCGAGGGATGAATAATAATAGTGTTTTTGGGAAGGGGAAAGTATACACAGATGAAGGGACAGCTGTCACCCATGATGTCGTTTCCCTCCCTGCCCTCCACTCATTTAACATGGAGAAGTCAAATTCCTTTAATTTGGCTAACAGATAAAATGTTACGAGGTCAGAAGCACAACTTGCTGTGAAAGAGTGGTGTACTCTGAGCACACAGGACTCTGCATACTCTCACTCCAGCTCTGCCACTGACTCTGTAGCCTTGGGCTGTTTGGCTCAGTCCCCCCTCCACGCCAAGGGGGAATAACAATACGTACCTACCTCACAGGGGTGTTGTGAGAATCCACGTTGGTAAAGCCTGTTGAAGCGCTGAGTCTACCGCCGGTAGTGCCGAGGTGTGTGGTGGGGGTGAGCAGCGCTGCCCTTTTGCTGGTTACAGTGGGATCACAGCGGGAGCCCATCGGCCTTCTCCTCCCTGGAGACCTCCTCGCGCGGACGCGGAGGCTGTCGCCCGAGTGCCCTCTCCTCCATTGCATGACATTTTAAGCGGCTGTGAGGTGCAGGATAGTGACAGACATGAAGTCCTACTTGACCAGGGATTTGCTACAACATTTTCTATATCTGTGGGGTTTGTTGGTTTGTTTTTTCCATATATTGTGCTTAGAAATAAACTTTCCACTTAGGGCTGGCGGTTTGGGGTCTATTCTGTTGCATGGCAATGTATACAAGTCTTATTGTCTGTCTTACTGTGCAAATGATCCCGCAGCCCAGTTTCAGAGATGGGCATGGTCTGAGCCTTTTCACAGCGGCGAAAGACTCAAAAGCCTGTCTAGACTGTTTAATATTTAAACAACACTATGAACTTGTCAATTGTATGTGTTCTGTGCAATACGAAGCATGTCATTAGCTGGCTTGATGGGCAGAGGGGCTAAAGGAAGGTCAAAACTTGTTCAAAGAGCTTCATACACGTGCCAGCATGGGAGCCAAAGGGCTGCCACCAGCAAAGCAAACTTGGGGGAAGCCATTGGAAACTATTTTCAGAACAGTTTACTCCAGAACAAGGTACTTCTGAGTTTACGAACTTCTAGGCTGCCAGCCTGCGAGAACAAGTGCAAATTTAGTGTGGGGCTTGGGGTTTTGAATTCCCTTTTTCTTTCCTCCTCCAAGTTTTGATGGCAGAAATACTGAGGATCTCTTCCTTCCATGGCACAGTTCTCTCATCTCCCACAATCTCCTTGTGCCGTCCCCTTTGTGCTACTATGCAGGACTTTCAAAGGTGCAAATGGAGACAGTACGCTCCTGAGACATGAAAAACAAGTTGTGTATTGGGTGATTCTAGCAGATAGATGAGATGGGGCAGAGCTATGCTACAGAGGCATCTCTTCTTCCCCATGTCTTTCTTCTAGTCTTGTCTGCTGGGTCCCTGAAGAGACGTTCCCTGTACTTTGTTACAAAGCTGTCAGATCACCTTCCACTGGCAAACAAAGCTTGCAGGGTTTGGCAGCTGTTTCTCCCAATGGAGAAAATTCTGGGTCCTATCACTGTGTAGACCCCTCAGTTCTTGGGCTTTGTGGTCCTCCAGCATTGTTTGGGGGTGGTCAGTGTGGAGGACTGTGTTCAGCCATCATCAGAAATCGTGCGTGTATGGTCCTGCTCAATCTTGTGATTTCTGCCAGTTCCCCTGATTTTCTGTCAGCTTTGACAGGTCTTTCTGGTAATGCTTTTCTGGTTATGCTCTTCAGAGGTGTTTTGCTCTGTGTCAGTTGCCAATGCTGTTCTTGCCTACTGAAACATCAGTGCTGGCCTCCAGCTTCCACAGCTCTTCCATTCTTGCCATGCTGTCTCTTGGTAAATGCTCACTGCCAAGTTCAAACCCTCCTCCTCTGTGCCTGCAAGGGGTCAAGCACTGCACTAACCCAAGGGTCACCAGAGAACACAGGGAATGTTAAGAGTCTGTATCAGTAAGTCAAACTCTATAACCATCAGTCTTTGATACATATATTTACTTTGCCAATCTCAGTGCCTGCTGTTAATTGGCTGCTACAAAAAAAACGACAAATGCTGGCAAAACCCATATACCCAGCTAACACTTGATTTCCAATTTAAAATGAAAAAACTGTGGGCTGTTTTTGAGAAAAATCTGGTGTGTTCCCTGTTGTGGTTTCCCAAGCAAGGTGGTGAAGGATGGTGCCCATCCTTCCCATGATGGGATGGGCAACCCAAGGAAAGAGAAAGTCAGCAGCTTAGATTTGAGTCAAGAGAAGTGTTGGCTGTCCTGTTTTCACTCAGGGAGACAGGAGAATACTATTTACACCGACCAGATCGTTGGCTCTTCTCAAAGCCCTTGATGTGGCAGCAGTAACTCTAGAGCCAATGGCTGCAGCTGGAGGACCATTCTGAAGAATTCCAGTTCTGAAGACCATCCTCTATCCACTTGTAGTGGTCAGTCAGTCAGTCAAGTATCCTCTCTTTATTTTCCTTAAGAGAAAAAGATTATTTGACTAAGCAAAGCACTAATGCTCTTCAGTGGAGGATGAGGCTGCACCATTAGCACTCCCAACCTGTGGTACATCCACCAGGATTTCTGCCCATCTTCCTGTGAGGATGCATGGTCAGAAGAGCTGCTCCTTTCCCCTTTCTCTTTTATGTTGGTCAAGCACTTGGAGGAAAGCAGTCAGCAGTGCAATTGCCGTAGGGACTGCTGGCTGAGTACCCTGATCTCCCCTCCAGCATCATCTCCCCTGTGACTGCTACTTCTCATTCCTGAGGCAACAGATGCCTCATCCCCTCTGCCATCCTTAGACTCTGGCCCTGAAGATCTCATGAGCAGACACAGAACTACATCCTTCACATTTCCAGACAGGCAAATTCACTCCACTGATGAACAATGACATTCAAATCCTGAGAGGACAAGCAAGTGTAGGAGCCTATTGCATTGACCTTCACCATTTCTTACATGCTGAAGGAAATAGGGTGAAAACACCAATTGGTTTCCTCCATTTTGCAGCAATGGACCAGTGGCTCTAGGAATATTTCCCTTAATAATGCAAGTCTGACATGCAGCAGTTACTGCAGGCTGTCTTTGATCTCACATCTATCATGTCGGATAAAAGGAGAGCAGAATCTGACAGTTCCGTGCTGTTTACACAAACATCAAAAACTATCTTAGTTCATTATTCAAATTACCTCCAGGTCAGTGGGTGAATTTCTCATTTGATGAAAGAAAGATTTTTTTCTCTTTCAGAACTGGAATTGCAAGATAATAGGTATGTTAACATATACATTTATAAATGTTATCCTGAAAACATAAAGAAGAGATTAAAACCTGAATAAACCTACAACAATACTTGATTTTTTAATAGGTTTTGTCAGAAGCCAGGGAGTTGCTATGGAAAATGCAACATAGAGTTTGACTTCAGGCAAAGAGAAGACAGAAGAGGGAAATACATTTATTGCACTCTTGGCCTATCTTTAGTTCATGCTCATTATTGTACAGCATTTAATTAAGACAGAAATATGTGGAAAACAGACGCCTAGCTCCAGCAGCAGGAAACAGACTAAAGATCCCTCAAAACTACCTGAGCTTCAAACAAGCACAATGATGCAAAAGCACAAACAGCTGCCATCACAACTGGTTGAAAAGAGATGGATTTCTAAATGGGACAGGAACTCAGATAGAAATTCTTTTCCAAGCCACATTTCCCATATTTCTTACTTTAAAAAGGAAAAAAAAAAATGAGAGGAAATTAAAAAGGAGTGTTCTGATACCCAAGTCTTAAAAAAGTAAGTAACAGTAGAGAAGAGGTACTAAGAGAAGATGCTCCTTTCTGTGTTATATTATGCATCAAGATGTGCTGTGCCAAACAGAATTAGGATATCACATTCAGTTCCCTGATCATTCAAAGACAGTCTCAGTGACTGAGTCTGCTCAAGGAGACTTCCTATAGTGTAGCCTTCACCAGAGCACCAGAACTCCCATCTGGATGAGCTGGCATCAGGCTGTTTGCCTCCAGCTGCACTCTTGGATGGCAGCATCACCACCTGTTAGCAAGTCACTGTTGGGCAGCTTTCAACAACTGATACAGGTTATGATATTAATAATCACAAAAATTGCTCTTGCCCATCATGCCCCTGCAAAGGCCCTGTCTCATCCTTTCACAGCTCAAGCTGATGAGAGCCACTCTACTCTTTGGTCTTCATCACAGGAGAGCTTTCCTTTAAAATCCAGCCTGCCACATCTCTCTGGGAGTTCTTCTACCACACTTTACAGAGATCCTTTTTCCTATAAGGATGAACGGACTTCTAACCAACCCACCCGATCTTACTTTCTAGAGAGACAAAAATTAATGTTCTCTGACCAGCTGATCTCAGTACTTGTGTTCTTATGAGACGATACCCCCCTCCCCTTTCACTCACTACTCCATCATCTTCGCTTTCCTTTGGAAAAGGGCAATCCATTGCTACCAAATGGTAGCAGTCTCTGAGATGGGAATCTGAACAGCTCTTCTACTCCTTGCTAACAGGCACACAAACCTTCCTCCCACCCCTCTAGACTGATGTGGCCAGCAGAACCCTTTTTCATGGAGTTTCACTTCTTGATGCAGAAGAGCAACCGCTTTCAAGCATCTCCTTCACTGCTATCAAGCTGTGGGATAATGGCATGGGGAATCTTTTGTTTCTTAGCCTCAGGGTAACTACAGTGGATGATGTACCTGAGCCAGAAACACAGTGAGGACAAAGCACTTGTACTTTAGATGGCGGTAAACCTGGATGAGGCTTGTTCTGATGACAGGACAGCAAGAATCTTTGTCAGCTTTGTACAGTAGCAAATCAAAATGGCCTTGTTCCCTCGTGGTTTTGGCTCATTTACATCAGCTCTCCATTATAAACAAACCCTTTTGTAGGCAATGCATGCCAGGCCTGGGGAGGAGATCTTCCTCATTCCAGAAGCACAACCAGCCCGTAGCTATGCATCAATCCCTTCAGGACTTTTGCCCCTGAGAGGCTGAGTGCAAGAATGGAGGTAGCTGGCAGGGATGGCAAGAACACTTCCCTGGATCTTCGTCCCCAGGGGGCAAATTCTGCATCTCTACATGTGAGTCCCCTTTGAAGTCACTCCTAAGGCCTCCTTCACTACTACAGGGTCTGCCCAGGAGAGGAAGCAGTGTCTCTGCATGGATCCCCCAGTTCTGCCGCTGGGATCCTCATTCAGGCCTGCCAGAAATCCCATTGTTCTCTGAGGGTAGGGATGAGTCAATGGTGTGTCCATGCAGAAATACTCTCTTTGAGACAGCTTCAGAGATGTCTGTGGGGTTGGGAGGGAGGGGGGGTTTGTCCAGGGCAGGAAGCACGGGGAAGGGAAGGCTGCAATGTAAGGAAAGATCAGCCACAAGGGAGGGGCTGACTAAGAGGAATGACCATGTCGACTGTGTTACTGTCCCGTCATTCTCCTGAACCCAGAATGGAAACTTCCAAGTGCTCTTCATGAGCTTACGTTTATTAGAAAACTATTCCTGGGTGTTCAAGATTGTTTTCTAATGAAAATATACATAATAAAAAAAGAAAATCAATGACTCTTGGTAATCTTTTCCTTTCCTTTCTTCGCTTGTAACAGATTGTGGAATTTACCTCCTTTCTCGTTTGTTTGCTACAATAAAATCTCTTTCTTTCTGGTCACAATTCACACAGGGCCTTACACAGTAAACTTTTATCTTTTCTTTACACATCAGAGGCAAAGACTTCACATAAGGAGATTTGAACAAAGGGCCAGAGCTCAGCATACCTAGCACAATGTGTTAGCATTTTGACTTATCAATTGTTCATGGCATTCAACAGCAAAAATTGTTTACCAAACATCACTCTAAGGTTCCTGTGTAGTGTCTTCCCTCCGTTCAAGAGAGAAGCTTGAGGCAACCATGGTAAGTACATGCAGCTATTTTCAGAGTACCTACCCTGATGTGCTGTGTCCTTCCCAGGGACTGTACAGAACTGCCCTCAACAGAGCACATCTCCGGTTCAACCAGTGCTGGGGTCAACCTCTGCTCCAGGCTGTGTCTTCCACAGATTGCTGTGGAAACACCAAGACACAGGCAATGCTCAGAGCAAGCACGCACAGGGGAAGGGAGCACAGTGGAAGCAATCACCAATGACATGGTTGGAGGGGATGGAAAAGAGCTAGGCCAGATCCACAGCTCCTCTCCTGAGTGCACGTGGCAGCCAAGCTGTAGCCCAGGACACCTCCCGAGGCTGCCCCTTGTTCTGAGGTGCCAGCTGAATGCCCAGAGCATCCCTTGTCAAGGTGATGTGCCCAGAAGCCCCGTGCCATCAGCCACACAGCCTTCCCATCTCAGGAGGAAAGCAGGGGCAGTGCTTCACCACAAGATGGTCACAAGGAGCTCTGAAAACTCTACCTATGCCAAAAGATCACTGAACTTTCCCATGCTTGCACAGGTGAGGATACTGCTCTGTGGAGTTAGGCAGTCTGTTTTTCATCCATCCCCTGGAAGCAGACAAGTCCTTTTCTTCTCTCACTTTTTTTTTTTTTAAATATAGGTCTATTCCAGTAAGTCTATTGAAATGCAGAGAGAGACAGAGAGGGAGAAAAGAACAAATAGAGAAAAAGGAAATAGGCAGGACAAGAAGGTGCCAGTAAAGAAACAGCTGTGCTAATCAGAAATGAGGGACAAAAAAGAAGGACTATTACAGTGGCAGCAGGGATAGGACTGATAGAGAGAAGGAAGATAAATGAAGAGGCTGGTGGCAGTTATTGATTACTGCAGTGATAACACTGATGGTTTGGAATAAAGAGGATGAGACAGGTCCTAGAGGATCCTCAGGAAAATGAGGAAGAATCCATGAAGCATGGACAAAATGGGCTTCAAGGAGCCCTCTCCAACCAGCATTTCTATGAGTCCAGTACCAAAACTGGTTCCTTCACAGACTGCAGCCTGACAAACAAACTTCTTGCTAGATCACATCCCCTGATTCACAAAAACCTGCATCACCCAGGCTAGACAAACACAAACACTGCACACATCATCTTACCTCAAACCCAATTATTCTTAATAGAATGTATTATTCCTAATCCAAGGTGGCCTCCAAGGGCTGGTTTAATTCAGTGCACACAGCTCCATTGCTAAAAGCCATCATGTGCTCTGCAAAAGGAATTTCCTGCTTCAGCCAGCCATGGCTCTGCTGAGCTGTGGCAGCTGTAACACGCTGTGGTCTTTGCCACCTCGGTGATTTCAAGAGAACAGGGATGCTGAAACACTGGGTTGCTCTACAGAGATGTAAGGCAGCCTGTAAAGCTGGGAGGTTTGAGTGATACTGCAGCCTGGGTTCCCTCACACACAGAAAGGAGTGTTGCCACAACATTGGGATCTGAGCTCAAGCTGCAAAATTCACGGCAGAATTGCAAAAATCACAGGCTCAAGAGTAAAAAGCTTTAGAGGCAAGGTGGTGGCAGGAAGATGTTTTAACTCCCAGAAACATGAAAGTATTTTGGTTTAGAAATGGGAGGAAATTTCAAAACCTAAACTACAATGAATGTAGGTATAATCTGAATGGGAATATATTTACTTGAATCTTAAAGAGAAAATAAACTTGTTTGAGAATTTCAAGCAGCAAATCAGTGCCTCCCATCCAGTAGTTATTGGCCACTTCTAGAGGCAATACAACACTGTCCACTCCATGGCCAGAGGATGCCCATCTCTAAAGGAGATGACAAACAACTGTCTGCAGTTACAGTGGTAAAATTCCCAGTGTAATAGAAGTCTATTTAGTAGACAACAAGGTTATTAATTTTGAATGAGATCACCTAAGGGGTTACATAAATCTGACTGAAATCTGCAGGATTTTTCCTCAGGCTTGAGTGGGTGCATAAGACCAGGCCTCTGCCCTTGGGGCATTTTGTTCCCCAGCTCCTCAGTACTTTTCTGGTTTTGCAATCCTTAAGCAAGAGCATGGGAGAGCAGTAAGTGGATCAGCTCTGTGAGGTCAACTGAGCCTGTGTTGCTGCAGGATTTGCAAAAATTACTATTTAGCCATAGTTAAACCATAGTTAGGTGCCTGCATGGGGGAAAAGAGCCTGTTCACAGGCAGGGATGGTAATCAGCTGAAATATTCTGAGTTCTTACCAAGGTCAGTTACATTTGTAAACAAGGCCTCCCATCCTCAAAAAGAGCCAAAAATAGCCCCATGCATCCAGGCAAGACAGACACAGAGTTGCACACCTTACAGAGAATAATTAAAGTATTTCACTCAGTCTCATTTCAGGTTTAGCTGGGAGCAACAAGCACTGATTACTTAATGCAAACAGTGCCCTGGTTTGTTAATGCATTAAATAACAACAGACACCCATAAATTCCCTTATTTTATATATATTTTTTTAATGCCCAAGACTTCTCTCTAATTTGTGGCTACTGTGAACTTTATGGCACCACTAAAGTTCTATCAAACCTCAGAGTGGTCTCAGGTCAGAGCATAATGGATCATTTTCAAAGCTGTAACTGATGTACAAGAAGGCAAAATCGCTTCACTGAGTGCCACTTTCACACACAAGCCATGTCTTTTCCATTCAGATAAGGTTTCTTGGTGGTGAAGGATCTCAGATCTGGAGCTGTCTCTGCTCACAGCACATGGAGTGACCCTTGAAGCTCTGTGTCTTCAGTCTCCAGTAAAGCACCTCTGCCAGCTGAGCAATGCTTAAGGCCATCTATTTCCACCTGCCTTTGTACATATTTAATGTCGTCATCTACAGCTACAGCTCACCCAGATTTATACATCTAAAGGCCACTTGTCAAATTCTAAGCTTCCTTAGTAATCATCAGAGAAAAATAGGTGCCTCCCAGGAATTATTCATCTCAATTGTGTTCAGCACCAAACTGCCCACACAGTTGTCTCGCATGATTTGAGATGCTTGACTGGCCTCCATTGTCTCAATTTTAAATTGACACCTATCTGTAAGGTTGGGAAAAAAGCACCCACCCCTCTTTTGCATGTCCCACATACCCAGCAGTTGCATCAGTCATTTTTCCCCTGACTGCATTAATCAGAGGAAGCAAGTTTGGCTGCCCAGGCTGCACACAAGATGTGGTCCCCAAAGCAGTTATTTCTTCACTTACTGAAAAAGGGAGAAGGAACCTACAGCAACTGTGAGGTTTTCCTACTGTCCACAGTCAGTGTGAGACTTCAGCTACCAAACTTCTCACCCTGCAGTTAATTCTGCTTGGGGTCTACAGATGATTACATCTGTTGCTTGAAACTTGCTTGCCTCTTATTCTCAACCTCAGTTCTGAATTTGCAAAAAGCATAAATAAAACACTGTTCAACTTTTCCTAAAAGTAAAAAAAAAAAAAAAAAAAAAAAAAAAAAGGCTTTCTCGGCCTAGCACCTCAAATTACTGTTACCTCTTGAAAATTCAGGCCTGAATTTCTAAACACTCAGGGGAAACCCAGGATTTTTTAAACAGCAAATTCTTCAAGGCTGTGGATGAAGCCTGGCAAAAAGTTGTTGTCTAAAGAGCAAGGCAGCTAGTCCTGTGCTTGTCACAATTGTGACTCTCATCATTACAGCTCATCTTGTAACAGAAGCATCTTTCAGAGCTTTAGGGAATAGTTTGTTTTCTTGTTTAAGGCCTGCAAAAAATCCTGAGGAAACAGAAAAGGAAAGATACAAAGAGGCTGAGTACCAGACAAAATGGAGCAAGTAAAGCCACCATAGCCACCAAGCTGGCCTGATGGAAAGCACAGGCTCATGCTCAGGACAGCCTGAGGATTAGAAATCATGCCTGAAAATGTTTAACTAAGGCATTTGTCTGACAGCCAAAGCAAACAAGTGGAGGCACAGGGAGGTGTTTTGAGGCTTTAAAATGCTATTTGCAAGATGGAAGGAGATCAGAGGCTCAACAAGGTAAAGCTGCTGGTGCCCATTAAATTTTGCAAAGTAACAAATCTGTGAAAGGGAATCATGATCTCACACAACAAGGAACGGATGTTTCCAGGGAGAGCTCTGCACCCAGGAGACAGACATTCCCTGGACTGCCTTTCTCAGCTACCCAAACAGCAATGCCCCTCTCCATCACCTGACCTGCAGCCTGTCTCAGCCTCCCCTTCTGAGAGCCACAATGCTGCTCTCCTGCAGGGCAGGAGCAGATGTCACTGGCTTCCCATCCCCAACAACATGTGAGCTTTGGGAAGCACTGGTGGGATCAGCCCTGACCTGCATGTGCATGTGAAAGGGTGCCAGCAACCCTGCTCCTTGCCATGGACTTGATTGAACACTTCACATTACACTAAACCTACAGCCCAGGAGGCACTGGGAGCATCCACAGCACTCTGTGCTGTACACTCTCAGCACTCTGTTTCTGAACACGTGTAAAAAAACCCCATTACTTTACCTCTCCAGAAAAAAAATCACTGCTTCCTTTGGCATCTGTCTCCACACCTCTTCCACACTTTTCTCTGCCCTGTGGTGGTAATTGCTGCTGTTACTGAGATGCACAAGATTATGCAACTGTCTAGCATTCTGACTTAATCAGCATGGGGGAAAAACCTGCTCCAAATTCTATTAATAACTACCAGCCAGCTCCCTCCTTCCCTCCCTCCCCAAATTCCCATGGAAGGAGGATCACAGGCAGATCCCTGCAAGCACAAACTATCATCCTGACTGGATCAATAACATCCATGGTGCCAGGAATCTGCAATGAATTCTGGGTAATTAATCTGCCAGGGAAAGACAACCTTAATTAAGAACAGCCAAGCTGTTCTTTTCCCAAACCTTGTGCTTTATTAAGTCACAGTATTGGTTTGGCTGAGGATTTTGGTCTAAATTTTAATGGGTTTTTTGTTCCTAACAAACATTTTGAAAGCAGCAATGCAGGCAGCAGGAAAGTCTTCACGCAACAGTCAGAGCTGCAAACTCTTTATTTGCCTTCTTGATGCCAATTAAAGGTGGATGATCTCATTATTGAAGATGCCTCAGGGCTGCAGAGAAGCACTGGCTTCAGCTGGGATGGACACTGCCGTGGAGAGGTTTCCTCCATCCCTAAGGGGCCACAGTTGAGATAGAGCTGTGACCTCCCTCCACTTTTTAGGAAGAGCATCCAGGACAAAGTCTCGGCCTTTCCACAACCCTCCAGGCAATCTGGGAAACACCATTTCACCATTTCAGCCCTGTCAGGCTGCAGGCAGCCATTTGGGTATGGGCAGAGGTGCAGGTCACTCCAAAGCTCCTGAAGCAGCTGCTGCCCCAGGACAGCCAGAAATCCTGCCAGGCATCACAAGATGACTTGGGAGGAGCACTGGTTATATTTCTGATATACAGAATTTAAGTTCTTTGTTCTGCTTCAAACTCTTCATTTCATTTATGGTAAGTGTATCTATAGCAACACTTACCCAGTGTGCTCAGGACCTTTTCCTGGTGCCAATGTCAATGGGTACAGACTCAGCCAAGTCCAAACTCTTATTCCCCAGGGCAAAAAAGGCCAAAGGGGGCCACATCCAAACTGTCCATTCCTCCTGACCCATGTCAACTCCTGAATTTTGCTGGGTAGCCTCATGCTGGCAGCTGGGGCCAAAAGCAGGTCAAAATCTGTGTTAACAACTTACCAAGATGAGCCTGGGAGTGTTTCCTGGGCATCCATTCATGACAAGGACATGTCTCAAACATTCAGAAAGACCCAAGAAACTCCCAAACTGGCACTACATCCCAGCAAGGACTTGGTCAGCAGCAAAAAAAACCCTCCTGAAGCAATTTGCACAGTCAGTTTTGAGGTCCTCAAAAGGTGTGCTCCAGAGATTTCCAAAAAGATCTCTAATTTTACCAGCCCTGCTCAGCTTTGCAGGTCAAACTCTACTCACCTGTCTGAAGCCAAGGGAGGCCTCCATATTTATTGGCAAAAATCAGCATTTTCCCTCATTTTATCTTGGACAGAAGGCAATTATGGTAAGGACTGATGATTTAACTCCTACTGTGGGGACAGCATCATGACAGCTAGATTAAAGATGTCCTTTATGAACCATCAGAGAGCAGGAGAACATGATAATGAATGAGTTAATTACACCAGCATCTGAGGCTGATACTACCCCATCTGCCACTTTGATTAATTAAAACTCTGATGGACAACAATGAGGCCTTTCTCAGGTCTGAGAGCAATTAATTGCCAAAGTCCTCAATAAATCTAACAGCATCACTGAGTGAACTGGCAGAAGAGCCCACTGTGAGCAGCCCCAGAGCAGAGGCAGCAGAGCAAATCATGGAGTTTGAAGCATCCCCAACATGATGCATCAATCTTTTAGTGTTGCTGGGAGCTGGGGCCCAGGAGTTTTAACTTCTTGTTTAATTATCTTTTCTTACCTCTCCACATCAGAAGGGGCAGTCTCACTAAAGGACATGAACTGCAGGGGAAATTAAGGGCTTTGGCCCCTTTTGTCCAGGTTCTGTAATGAATGGGTTACATTTTTGCTCTTGAGTGTCTGTTCTCCTTGGACTAGCTGTAACCAGTCCTGACAAAGAGGGATTTTGGAAATGCAATGGGAAGCCAAACTCTTCCAATGCTTCCTGTGCTCAGCAATCAAAGAATGGCAGCAATCAGCAGCAGTTGCTCAGGAAGTGCTGGCAACCTGGACACCTGTAGGCAGGTCAAGAAAAGACTCTGAGAAACCAGACACAAACCATGTGTCCTGATTTGCCATCACAGCAAAGACTGAGCATGCCAGAACCATAAAATATCCTGAGATGGAAGAGACCCACAATTATCCTTGAGTCCAACAGGGTGAAGCTGATCAAGGCACTTTCTACAGTGAGAAATCCCAGACTCCAGAACCACTCTCCAAAGAAGGGAGAAGAGGAAAGCCCTAGTGCACAGCCATTTAAACCCAAAAATGTTGTCACTGTACTGTAGAGAAACTGCCCACAGTCAGGAAGGAATTAGTGCTTTTCACTTTTTGCCTTCTGTCTGCGCAGAAATTTTACAAACTAAGCACAACTACAAGGCAATGGATTTTTTAGGGAACAACACAAAAGTTCACTTTCTTGTGCAACAAACAGAGCTAGAGGGTACCAGATCATCTCCAAAGCCAGTGTGGCTCACAGATGTGGTTTGGAGACCTTGCAAAAGGTGCTGCTTTTTCAGAGAGATGGGGAGGAAAAGCCTTTCCTTCCATTTTTATCCTACTTATGCACTGTTAAGCAGTTGTTGCATTTCACCTCGAACAGTCACAATTGAGGAAATAAAGCTTCATACTACAGATCCAATGATTAATAACAATTATCAGCAGTGATTAGTTAATATGGCCATAATGCAGCAATCCCACTGCCTGCCTGTCAATTGGAGGCATCAGTACACTGGATGATGCCAGCTGCTCTCATTAAACACTGCCTTGCTCCTGAGGACAGCAGGACAGTCCTCTGCAGCACCAGCTCAACTCGGGGTGATGCAGCTGCAGCTTCCCAAAGCTTCTCAGGCTGGAATGGGACAAGAAACAGCAAGTTTGGACATGCTGAAGTAAATACAGAGACCACTGATTTATGATCACAGAAAGGTTTAAGTTGGAAGGAACCTTACAGATCATCTCATGTCATCATCTCTGCCTTCCGAGCCCCATCCAGCCTGGCTTTGGACATTTTCAGAGATGGGGCATCCACGACAGGCAACCTGTTCCAGTGACTGACCACCCCCACATTAGAGGGAGGGTGTTTATCCCCAGGGTGCATGGCTCTTGCTCATTGCTGGGCCCTTAGTCAGAAATTGAAAAGGAACCATGCATCAAGGGGCAAGACACAATCCAGTTAGCAGAGGACAACAAAACAGGTTTGCTCACAGGGCTCTTGTTTCAAATTACAGTACCTGGTTCTTACAGTGTTTCAAAAAGCAAAGCAACTTCTAACATACAAGTAAAGTAACAATGGGCTCCTTTTCCAGGTACAGAAAAGGAGGAAAACAGTCAAGGAAAGAAATAGATCTGAAATGCAGAAGGCACTTTCCAACAGATGCTGTGGCCATTTACAAATAGTAATAACTCTTTATCTCCATCTGAGCAAAGGAGGGTGAGGGACAGATGCCACATACAAACCTGTACTTCTCAGGAGAAGAATGGAAGAGAAATTAGAACAGACCAGATGTTTAAGGATTGCAATTTTTGAAGACTAACCCGACACACAAGGAGCTGTTGTTGCTCAGGTGAGCCCCAGGTGCCTCAAGGTTTGTCTGTATCATGCAGAACAGAAGCATGCAGAGCTGCCCTAGGCATCTCAGAAGAGCCAGCTAGGTCAGAGCTGTGCAAGTATCTCCTCAGAACACTGTGCTCCCCTGAGCCCAAAGGGCAGGAGGAGGTTAATCCTCCACCAGTGCATTTTAAGCCATCTTCAGGAAGCAGATAATGTGGCATGTCTCTGCAGATCAGCTGACGTGACAGATACCTACAGACATGTGCATCCACTGTGGGCTGAATCCATTACTCAACCTCAGATTTGGGTCAGATTTTCTGACTCCACCTGCAGCTCAACTAAACACCATTCCAAAAACCAGAGAGCAAGGATGTGGTAGGGATTTGAGGTTTTCACATCTTTTTGCTTTCTAACCCCTCCAGGTATTACATATTAAACTCACCGAATTCTCCAAGAGCCCTTCCCTTGTTGTCCAGCCCCAAAAGACTGCACATTCAGGAAAAGTATGAGAAACCATGCTCCAAGGACAGGGAGTTTTTTTCTTTGTCCCAGTTTTAGGTTTAAGCCCATTTCACATATTGACTTGTAATGTTAAACTTTTTGCTCCCTCCAAAAAGCCATGTTAGAAGAAACACTTTTCATAACACCATTAAAACCTTACTGCCCACTGCAAAGAGAGCCATCATTCCAGGCTCCCTGCAGTATTTGGCCATTACAAGGAAAGATGGGGATGTGGGTATAACATTAGCTTCAAATTTCTTTCTTACCACTGTCAGTTTGAGATAAGCCCCAGTGTTATTTTTACCCACTGTATAGACCAGGTACTACAGAAGAACTTGGCGTAACCTGCCACACTGCAAAACAAGTGTCATATTGAATTAGTGATTCTCTACTACACTTCTGTCCTGTTCTTCCACAAGCAGGCGTGTACTAGAAGAGTAATAAAAAATATAAAAATCACTTTCTAACTCCTGTTTTATAAATCAGTTAATACCTCCAGTTACACAGCATTATTGTCATGGACAGTCAAGAGAAGCACTAATTACCCTGGCACAACAGACAATTGCATTCTCAGTTCTCAATGTCAGGAGAATGTCTCATTTGTGCCTTTAGAAGCTGTGTGAGGAGGAAGAGGGGAAAGCAAAACCAGCTCTTCTCTGATGCACTATAGTTCTTGACTAACCAGTTACTGCAGTGTGGCTGCCTTATTTTTGTCATAGACCCATCTGGATATGCAGAGGAACTTATTTTATTCACAAGAATATACAAAATAAGCATCTCTCTGATAAGTCAATGAAACTGTATTGGTATGCAAACCAGCAAAAATAAAATCAAAATGCAACACATTGCTTCTAGCATTTTTATCTTGATCTGAGATCTGCAATCACAGATGATGTCTCAGACCATTCACATGTTGCTGGAGTTGAGCAGTTTGGTCTGGTTCAGCTGATAAGAACTCAGTTCAAGACACAAAAACACCATTTAGGTTTGAGGGAATTAGAGACGATAATTTTTGATTCAAGCTCACCTCTAAATTGATCTGATTCTCCCCTCACCCATGTATATAGTAAAGCTTTTAATGTCTTCTTCTCTAACAAAATTATCACACTTTTCTCATCCCTTTCCATCTTATGTATTTAACACTGCATTTTCACACGTCCTTCACAGGTGGCCTCTGAGCCAGGTATTCCTTCTGAGGCACAGAAAGGGGAAGGATGGCTGTCCAAGGAACTGTAAAAGATGTTGAATCTACCAAAGGGCTCAAGAACTGCCCAGTAAATTGCTCTCAAAGGTGCACTGAAAGTGCATTGTCCCTCTAGCACAAACACTGAGCAAGGCAAGGGTGTACCAGCACTGAAAGATGAGTTTATGTGATGAGCAGCACTGAAAACTCATGTTAAAGTCCCATTCAAAGCTCTGCTCAGAGAATTGACCTAATCCACCTCCCCTGAGGGTAGAACTCAACAAAATTACAAGTAAATCCCATATGTCCCAATCACAGGTATCACTGATTAGCCACCAGAACATGTTTTCTAGCACATAAGATCTTTGAAATGCTTTGTTTTGCCAAGCAGAGAGCAACACCAGCTCCAATGACACATTGCTGCTTTGTGTCCTCCACAGCCACCCTGCAGCAGGCAGCAAAGAGTGCAGGAACAACCCTTGCATTGAAGCAATTGTGTCTGGAGACCTCTTGTAAGCTCATACAGATTTTAGCATGAACAGATGATTAGATTCCTTTGATAGTTTTGAAAATATTTTTTTTTAAACATTTCAAAAAGCAATCAAGGAAGTGAAGCGCTAGTTAAAAGGGATTATGTTCTCTTTGGAGTGAGGCTCTCAGGCAGCTGCATGGGACAGCAAACAGCTACATCCTACATCCTACAGCAGTGTCCTGCTTTTGGCTGGGAGAGAGTTAACTTTCTTCTTAGTAGCTGGTACATGGCTGTGTTTTGGATTTACTGTAAGAATAATGTTTATAACTCACTGATGTCTCAGTTGTTGCTAAGTAGCGCTTACCCTAAATCAAGGACTTTTCAGTTTCTGGTGCTCTGCCAGCGAGCAGGTGCACAAGAAGCCAGGAGAAAGCATGGCCAGGACAGACAGAAGGGATATTCCACAGAACCTCATGCTCAGATATAAACTGGGGGAATTGGCCAGAAGGTGCTGATCAGTAATCAGGAACTACTGGGCACTGAGTAGTGCACAAGCCAACTTGGTGTCAAGAAAGAAGGAAAATCCTACAATGGGTTTTCTTAGGATACCAACCACCACCTTGATCAACGAAGCACAGCTGCTCTCTTGGTCACACCACACAAAACAGAGCTCCTCCCAGGCAGTGACCCCAAAAGCTCCAGAGGCACAGAATCTACTCCAGGCCATCTCTTTTGCAGAGTAGGTGGAACAGTATCAAACAAGCAGGTTGAAACTTTTGTTTTAGGATCACAATTTTAAGTTGACATCTCTGCAGCCTGCGCCAGCTTCTGGTCTTGAAAGCATATATGGGTGATGCTCTTTCCTGCCTCATGCCAATGGATAGATCAATATGAACCTCTGTATTCATCTAATTATAGCTGCAGGGGGCTCTTTGCAGCTCAGGTTCATTTGTCTCCCTGTGATGTTAATACAATCAGGCACAAGGATCACTTCATTAAAAGATCATCTATGCTTGATCTTATTTGAGCTAGAAAAATCATTCCTTTGTCATACAAACTGTATGGTCTAAATTGCCAAGCTAAATGACTCAGTGTAACACGGGGAGCAGAGTTCAGCTCCAAAGAGCAGCTGGAAGAGGAGCTGTCACTAAGCAAACACAGCATTTCCACCGTGATTCAGATGGAGGATCTACCCACTGCACAGATAAATGGGCACTCTACAATCAGATACAAGGAGGAAATGAGGAGTACAGTGGATGTAGGTGCAGAGTATCTGTGGCAGAACCCAGAGCACAGCCTAGCTCTCCTTTACTGAAAAATGATGTCCTGTTTTATTTAATCCACCTCCCTCCTACATATTTCTCCAGAAGTGCAAAAGACAGGGCTTGTTTGTTTAGAGTGTGGTCAGACAGACACTGTCCTCAGAGCAAGGGGCCTCTTTTCTAAGCAGCTCATTGCCCACAGGGGATGAGGCCTGCAAAGGGGGCTGAGAGTGTCCCAGGAAATGCAGCTCTAGTTGGTACTTCACAGTCACCTGCCAGATGCAGCTTCCAGCTGGTCACCCTGTGAATATACCCTTATACAAGAGCACATCTTCAGTGATACAGACACAGACTAGAGATTAACTCCCAAAAGGAAGGATTTAAATTTGAAACTCTGTTATTGCTAGAAGATGCTTTAGCCTCTTGAGTAGAACAGACAATAAGGGGGTAAGAGAACAGCACAACCAGCCTGCTTCCACTGGATTTTTTGCAGATCTAACCTATTTTTACAGACATCATCTGAGGACACCTCCGCTCCAGGCCTGTGGGTAAAGAACAGTTTCTTTGTTAATTTTGCAAGGAATCAATGCAGCCTTGGCACACTATAACATGTACACAGAATATACAGGCAGAGCACAGCCTTTGCCATTGACTGCCCCAGCCCAAAATGGGCATCTTCAAAATCCTCCACAGGAACAATCTTGTCCTGCCTACATCTGCATTTCTACCAATACTGACCTGTGTGCATATTGCCTCTCTAGATTATAAACCACTCAGATGAAAAATAGGAGCAATACTTTTTCTTTTGAAAAGCTCAGGATGAAAGTAAGCTGCTACAGCACTCTCTGTGCCACTAAGTTATTAATAAACACACAAAGTCCTGAAATCTTTTTAGCAGATTCTCACTGAAAGAAACCCTTACCACCAGTACATGCTAGAAATTGAGCAGCAGGGAAACCCAAATCCTTGGTTCATTACTCATAGGAGTTTCTGGACATGAATTAAATACATATGCTTAACACCATAACTGCTCATATAGCAGCACCATAATGTGAGTTTTTCTCACCTTATCATCCAAAATGATTTTCATGAACTAGTAATCACAGGAAAACTCAGGGAGAGATAATTATGGGTCACCAGGTTGACACTGGCCTCAGAGAGCAGGGATTAGTTGTACAGCAAGATAAAAAGCTATAATGGAGCAGCCTAGCACAACAAATTGGCAAGAGGCCTACCATGTAGCATTGGAGTAATTGTTATGTCCCCAAAGAATGGCACCTTGGAGCCTCACTGGTACCTTTCTGGAGAGGTGAAAAGCATTATGACAGAAGGATTTGAGGGGATCTCATTCCAGTCCCCAAGAGTCAGAATCAGATGGCAATTTCCTGCAATTAATGGTTTTGCCTCCCAAACCTGGAAGTGCAGCACACATTGCTGATTTTATCTGAAGGTAAGAGCTGGGAATGAAGCACAGCTGCAAAAGAGGCTGGAGAGGGAATCATATGGCTTGGAGCAGCAATTTAGCAGAACTGTTTCTTCAGCTAATATCTGACTTTAAACTGTAAATGCTTTTTGACTTGCCTTTTCCTGCTCCCTCTCTCAGTTGCCTTGATGCTTTTAATTCATGCAGGGAAAAATCCATGCTCCACAGACATGCCTGGCTTGTTGGGTACCAAACAAATCCCCAAAAGTCTAGAGGAAGAGCATTCACAGCAGCTGTGCAAGCTTCCCTGCACCCTGCCACCAGAGCATTTAGAACCTGATCAACCAGGCTGCCAGACCTAGCTGTACCTGGGGATTTTGCCTCAGCATCATCTGTGCAGTCAATGTTACCCAGAGGAAAATTGTAGTGCAATGAAGACATCAGCTTCTGCCCCACTGGCTGGTTTTGTGCTGTCTCTGAGAGTACACAGAAAATCCTCAGAGACTTTAGGAAATCTTTGTACAACAAAGAATTTAGCCAAGGGTACATTACCTTCAGATGCATTTGCTCTTCTAGGAATTGGAAACTGGGGTTGATTTTTCTTTAAAGAAACCTTGCAGAGGGGCTGGACTAGGTGACTTTTCAAAACCCCTTCCTGTCGCAGCATACACCACAGCACGTGCCAGTGCTGAGAGGGCCAAATACACAGTGTCACCATACAATTTCAGAAGGTTTCAGCCCACACAGAGTATCACCATACCTCATCAGAAGGCTTCAGGCATCTGCACATGCAGGGTAGTATCACCTCAAAAGGCTGCAAGCATTTGCCCTTCTCATTCTTTAGCCCAGCCTTTTATCCCCTCCTGTTGATGCACTGCCCCTGTGTGCCCTCTGTTCCCTTTGGTGGTTGGTCAGTGCCCCTGGGCACTCCCTGGCTCATTGCTGTCAGTGCTGCTCACCTGCTGCTCACAGCTGTGCCCACTGGGGATGAGGCTCTGCCACAGCCCCATCCCAATCTCCACAAACTGTGTGCCTACCACACCTTCCAACCCAAACTACTCTATGACTTACAGCCTAACAAAATACAGAGTTACATCCCAACAATTCCTGCCATTCTGCAGCTTCTGAGTGAATGATAGAACTGTATTTTCTTCACTTTCACTCATCCCATAGGATGAGTTTTTGTACTAGCCACAAATCATTTGCAGCCTGGCCTAGAATAATTTTTCAAGACCAGGTTCCATCACAAGGAAATTCCTGCACAAAAACTCCAGCAGTTAAATGTCAGAGAAGGATATTATTTAGCTTTGGATACCTAACATACGTTTTCTCTATGTAGTTGTGACTTGGCATTTCAATTCTCTTTACTCCACAATAAATCTCTGAAACTGCCCACAGCTCTTCTATGAAGAACTAGATTCTGCAGAATTATCTTCCCTTGAGGAGCACACAGCTGTCTAGAAGGTGAAGCTGATCCTCCCTTCCAGCTCACATTCAATCTGTAACATGTATCCATAATGTGGTTCCCGTGATTTCCAGTGGTCCCCTTGGGTATGTCTCATTCTTGTATTAAAGTTACAGTGACCTGTGGGTAGCAAAAGGTCATTCTTGCATGTTTTTCTCTCATCATGTTTGTTCCTCTTCACATGTCCTCTGTCTCATCGCAGTTCTTACTTCTGAATCATCATCAGCTTTAGGTTAACAGGGATTATACACAATCTCATGTGTAAACCTTGAGCTGTGAGTCATTCAAATGCTAAAGCCTATATTGCTCCCATTTCCTGAGGACTGCAGAGAAATCTCTTGCAGACAAACTACAACCCCATTACATCTTGTCTTGCTGGACTAACCCTATTCCTTCTACATTGATTTTGTCACTGCTGCCCGAAGGGAATTTCATGACCATTTGCATTTTTAAATAGGTCAGTGTGTGTGTGTCTGGGAGAACTGTAAGTAAATGCTCATTATGTAAAACAGATCATTCTTTCTGGAATGTGAAAAGAGATATAGAAAGGCTGTTCTTTCCAATAATAACCTTTGAAACCTCATCTGTTTCCTCTCTTTGCCATTCACAGTCATTAAGTGGAATAACAGCTTCTCCATTTCTCCAGAATACCTCAGTCTTTGTCTGTTTAATGTCTGCCTCTCATATATTCCTGGTGCCTGTGGGACACTTAATGGAACTCCCACTGTTCCATTTCTCCTCAAGACTAATGATCATGTTCTCCTCATGCCCAGGGAACATCAAAATAACTTGCTTTTTATCCTTCATTTATTCCCATTCCCCCAAATCTTCTGTCATAAAACTTTTGCACTCACATACCTTCTGTATATGAAGTCTCATCCAACCAAAGTCTATCAAAAGTCTTTCCTCTGCCTTCCCTGGGAAATATCATAAGTAAACAACTTTCCCCAATTAGAGAGGGAGAATAACCAACAGACAGAGAGATTTTTGGTCAGAGCATGGTGCTAACAACACCAAGGTTGTGGGTTCACTGCCTGTATGGGCCACTCACTTAAAAGTTGGACCTGATCACCCTTGTGTGTCCCATCTAACTCAGGATATTCTGCAAAACTGTGAATAAATGGCCCCTAATGAGCCTTCAACAAACTAGGCATAAAACCCCACTGTTGCTGTCCTCAACTAGTGAACCATATTAGCTCTCTTATATTCTTAGAAAATAAAACAATGAGAAAATTTTGATGCAGCTGTGGAGGACATAGCCTGTTTCTCTTACTGTTTAATTTACAGATTAATTTAGATGGAATCATTGAGGATTCACCTCTTCTGGAATATCTCCTTTATCTTCCAAGAAGCCTGACCACCAGATCTCACAGTTTTGAGCCACCCCTTGTGACAAAGGCACAGATCCCTTACAAACAACATGAAGCAAGCCCACCCAGCTTAGCTGTGCATATGCTCCCTGTAAGCGCAGGTGCTCCCAAGTTATCCTTGTTGGTTAGCCAGCAAAAGTACTAAAGACAGAAACCTTCCATATCTCTGCCTCTTCAAGGCATTTCTGTAGCAAGTGCATTATCCAAAGATAATGTTACTGTTGCTAATCAGTGCCTTAATAGCTACAAAACACACTGATAGTCCTGGTACTTTAAGGGATAGCATATAAAACAAAAGCAAGTTCATTAAACATATGCAACTTTCCCATCACCAAACCAACCTTACTTCCCAAAATCTTTATTCCTCTTACACAGGGAGAAAAAGGATATACTTGCTGGTTGATGTTATCTTTGATGAATTCCCCCCAGCCTGCCCAAGAAAATGAAGTGAATCAGAAAGTTGAGCTGCTAGAAGATCAGATGCTAGTTAAAGGTGGGATTCGGATGACATACAAATTTGTACAGCACCCAGCACAGTTCTGTGAAAGGTGGATTACTATCACTTGTGCTATGCTCTTCTTGGAGAGCATTTAGCCTTCTAAACCTTGGTGTTAAACTGAAATGTAGAGGTCCTACAGGTGGCAACTACTGAAAGCTCCCAAGGAGTAACAGGGAGGAATTTACATCACAATCACTAGACAAAGATCATATGATTTCTCAATTCACCTTTGCTGAGCCATTTTTCATGCTTTGCAGGCAGAGAAATACTACCTTCTCAACAGTCAGGACAACTGTGGGCTAGGACACCAAATTCACACAGGACTCAAACAGGAAAATGCTCTTGGCAGGCTGCACCCATTCAGATCAGAGCCTTCAATGCTGACCTGCTTGGAACCAAAGAAAAAAAATTCTCTCCACTCCCCTCCCTCCTTTTTTAGTAAGTAAAGGGTCCCTAAGCATTCTGATACAGTTCCTGTAACTCTTGTGAAAAGTCAGCATAGGGGCCATTTGATGTACTCGCTCCATGGGGAGAGAACATTTGTCAATTGACTACTTGCATTAGCAGGCTGGAGAAGGCATTCTCATACATCCCAGTCATACAAAACTCCAGCAATCAGGTACTAACAGCCATTTTACCTTTCTTTTCCTAGCATTATATCTGATCCACATGCTTCAGGCAAAAATACCTGCACCACAGTTGGTCTCCTCAGGGGCTTGAGCTCCCCTTATGCATTGTCTCAGACAGCAGACAGAAAACGTTTCTAGTTATACCCTACATTGGAGGTATTTCTGTTTTCTGATAGTATCTTGAAAGCTGTAAGATTCACTCCCTTCTGGAGGAGAAGAAAATGACAGTTATTACTGCCTATTATTGTGCGTTAAAATAGGAAGAAAGGATGAGACAGAGTTGGAACTCAGTGAGACCATGAAGAAAAACAATCCTTTGGTTTGATATATTTAAAGCAACAGTGAATATATTTCCATGGCCAAACTACTAATTTCATTACAGAGTCTCCAGACTTTCACAGCAGCCCATACAACTGACTTGGTGCATAGGAGGGGACCCTAAGAATTAATACACCAGTAAATATATATGTGACCAAATCTGAGTAGTTTATAGTGCTGCAGAATAATTTATTATTCGGTAACAGCAAAAAGTACTGTAAGTATTTCAGATTCCTGCCAAAAGAGGTGCTTTTGATGGTCAACTGTTGAAACTGGTACTGGGGAAGCATCAGAAGGAACAGAATTAATTTTACTGTGTCTTAGTCATGCTGTCTTCACAAAGTTTATTGGGAAGAAGCAGATTAATTTCTATCCAGCTTAAGTCACTAAAGTACAGTATGTGCAGAGTCAGATGAGCAGAGTCTATTTTAAGGCACTCATCTCACAGATGCACTAAAGCTATGCCTGGTTTGTAAAAACAAAATTGAGAGCTTTTATGTTCCTTTTGAGTTCTTTTATTTTCATAAAAGCAAGCACTATTCCAGAACAGTAAAAGAGGGAAGGTAGAGTGGGACATAATCTTTCCACTTACCAAAACTTGCTGCATGGAAAAATATGATCAAACTTTAAGCTAAGCTTTGTTCAAATGTTTTTCAAGTAATTTTCTTGTAAAGAGTATCTCTATGCCAATTTTTTTATGCAGAGTTCAATGTGGGTTTTGATCCTTTGGGAAAAGTAAGAGAGGCTAAAAATTACAGCCTTTCCTTTTTTAATATATTTCAGACGTTCATATCAGAATATGATAGTATTACAAAAGAAAACTTCTCCTATTCTGGTTTCCTTTATTTTCTTTAATATGTGGTAATCTATTCCTCTTAAATTTTCAGGTTCAGTGATCACAAGAAAAGAGTTCAAACTGGTACAGAACTTCTTTTAGAGCTGCCCTCAAAACAGTGCAGAGAAATGCTATGGACAAACTCCAACCCCAGAAAGGCAAGTCACCTCTTGAAGTCAGTGCTGCCTTTCTTTACCAGCACCTTTAAGTGGTGAGGGTTTGCTGAAAGAACTGTTTTTTCTATGTGTTAGTTCTTCAAAGAATTTAGAAACAAAAGCCTGGGTGGGCCTCCAGTCCCCCGCTAGTACTGGGAACATTTTGAGTTTTAAAAAAAACCTTTGTAACCCACATCTCAAAAGAGACACAAGAAAACTTGGAGGTTTCCTACATCTGACATTCACAAGTGCTCCCAGCACTGAGCTCCACTACTGTAATGGTACCAAGAGAAGAATAAAGATGGAAGGGGAAAGGAAGTAAAGCGGAAAATTTAGTGGAAATGAGTTTTCCACCGTCACAAACCAACAGCTAAATATAAGTGCTTTTTTCACACTGACAGTGGTGAGGCTGAAAAAATCCAAACCCACCCTGACAAGCACAGCAGCAACATCCACCAGTGTATTTGCCAGCTTAGCAACATGCAAGTCAGAACTCTCTTTCCAGATTATCCCTGACCCTACTGAGATCACAAGGGAATTCCTCCCTTGCCTTTTATCATGTGCAAATGCAGAATTTAAAAATGGCCTGTGTCTTTAGAATTCACAACTGAGATAACTGATTTTCCTTCCTCATTTTCTAATTCCAAAGATCCTGCTGCAACATCACACAGACAATTCTGTCAAAACCCAAATACCAGGAAAGTTAGCAAGATGTAAATTCACCCTGGCAACTAAGAGACCACAGTGCAGCAGAACAGGTCTCTTCACATTAGGAGTGTTTTGATGGCATGTGTAATACTTCTGTGCCACATTCCAAGGACAGAGATGAAGCCTTGCTTTCAGAATTCTCCAAACATGTTGACATCACACTGTTGACCTGACATTCATTTCAACCTGATTAATATCACACAAATCACAAGTCTTCAACTATGTAACATTCTAGAAGTTATTTTTTATTACTGTGGCATACTGACAACTGTCCAAGAGGACAAATGTGGTTTCTGAGTACAAAAGGAATGAGACCAAACTTGAGAACTACGTAACAGGTAGCAGACCCCCCTACCCAGTGACAGAGCAAAATGCTTTATGCAGAATGGATATAGCCTAGACACTTACAGATTCACAGAATATTGTAACCAGAACAGTCTTACTCTTCCTCTATGACTCCCAAACCCAGCCTTTTGTCCTTTTCTGTGGAGTACTCTCAGTTCCATGCTATGATCCCAGCTCCCTCACATACTACTTACCCTTTTTGGTAGAATATTTTTGGATATTCTCCACCTCCCAAGGTCCACACTGCAAAATATTTTCTTTTTAGTCCACACCCCTCTTCTAAGTAAGGAAGAGAAGTCTTCACAGTCTTCTTTTCTGTAGACACTGTGATAATTTCTCTGCCTATAAAGTACATTACAAGGGATGTGCTGCTGCTGGCAGGAAAACAAATGCACTTTATGTTTCCTTTAAAGCTGCTTTTGAAGTGAACAACTGGTCTAGTGCTTCTGAGGACTGGTCAGTGTGGCAATTGAAAATGAGAATTCTCAGTGTAAACAGTGAGTCAGCCCACTAAACAGTAGGTGACACTTTGTAACTGAAAATGTGAACTTAAACTAAATGTAAGACTCTTTCAGTCATTGAATGAGAACTGAAAGCTGGCCCTTTGCCAAAGAACAAATATAAAATCCGGCTGCTGATGTGATAGACCCTCACCAAGATCAGAAGCTTCTGAAGACTGAACTCAGAAGCCTGGGCAGAATGAAAGATGCTTTTCTTGCCTTAGAAGAATTCACTTTTATTTATTTTGAGTCATAAATTCTCATTCCTCTTCTCAGTACTAGCAACTCAATCACCACACTGAGCTTACCTGGACATATTGTGCTGTACAGGTAGCAAGATCTATGCAGCAATTCTCCATGAACTAAATGTATAGTCCTTGACAGAAGCAATCCACTCTAGAAATGTGGTCAACTAAATCAAAAGAAACAAAGTAACTCCATATTCTGGTCACCAGGTTCTATATTCTGTGTGGTCTTGACCCAAGATTTTCTCATCATCTCTGCAATATAGTAAAAACTACTTTACTGGGGTGTTGCAAAGTTTAGGGTTCATAAAGAATAGGATAAGTATACTCTGCTTCTGTGGAGGGATTTTGATATTCAATGTTTGCATTGTAGGCCCAGAAAAGGGGCTTTTGACAGTTTCCTTTAGGCACTGCATAAGTAGTCACCTGATTATAGCAAACATGGCTCTGAAGACAAAACCTGACCTTTAAAATACTTTTATTAAACAAAAAAAAAAAAATAAAGTGTATAAGAAACCCCCAGCCAGCATACCCCATATATTGGCCTTTAAAACACTGATCAAATAATCCTTATTTGCAGTTGAGAAAAATATTTTCTGGTGATACAAAAGCTATAAAGGTCTGCAAAAATCACTTGCTCCCTGCCATCTGTATTTGAGAAATGCTTTCAACTCAGTCAGGATAGGATCTAAGACAGGAGAGAGTAGGTTGCTATGTAAGGAAGTAGGAGCAAAAAACAATTCCTATTTCCCACACAGGAGCTGTTGGCCAGTATAACGTGTAAATATTCCACAACATTTTGCAACTACAGATCATGATTTTTCCTTTTTTTGTGATCTTAATATCATTTTGCACAGTACATTTATACATTTATAATAATGAAGCACCAAGTTTTAAAGGAATGAATCTGGTTCTAACAGACAAGCATGTGTGAAGGTGTCATTACCGTCTCTTCAGCTCTGCAATCAGACTTGAATATCTCTTTCTAAGCAGTATTTCACTAGTTTGGATTGCTCTGTGCAGACATGACTCCATCCTGGTTAGCAGTGTTAACTATTATCACTTATCCATCCCAGCTGTCAGTGTACAGCTTTGAGGGACCCTTCTGCTCTGGGTGAGCTCCCAGCAGTGTATGGAGTGGACACAGAACTGATTCATTCTCCTTTCAGCACCAGGAGCATCTACACTAACTGTACTAGTTACAAGTCTAAAACAATCAAAAATCCCAGCCCCTGAAACAGGAAAATGTGTCACAGAAAGGGACAGAGATCTTGGGCTGCTGCTGAGCTGACAGGAAAGTGAACCTGTAGTGCAGAGAAGACCATAATTAGTGATCTGGGGTCAGTGTGGCAAAATCAGCACACCTGGCTCTGCTGTGTGCTTCAGATTCTGTTGTGAATTTCAAACTATTAACTTGTCAGTCCCTGACCTAGAATTTTTTCCCACAAGCCTCTGTGGTGTTTTTCATGGTGCTTTGTTGGTTTTTTTGCTCTATCTTGTTTTGTGTTTATTTGAGTTGGTTGGTTGGTTTTTTTAAAGCATGAAAGTAATATACTTTTTCACTTCTGTAACAATAAACCTATAGGGTTACCTCCACTAAATATTCACTATTACCTGGTAACCTTGCTGTGACATTTCTGTCTTTCTTCCCAGGCAATGCAACAGGAATTTCAGGCACCAGAGCAGATTCTCATTAAATTTAGTAGTGTTCAGCTAAAAGCAATACAAAGGACAAGCTAAATTCAGTTCTAAAGAAAAGAAAAAAAAAAAAAAAGATGCCTTAAAGGTATCATTACTGCCCAAATACTTCAGACAATTTCAATCTTCTGTTCTAGTTTTGAAAGCCAGATGCCATTTATACCAGCTGGAAACATTTCTGGGATTTCTGTTCTCATTTGAGAAAATAAAGATGGATGTACTTTCTTCTCATTAGCATCTTTTTTTGGGCCCCATCTCACAGAGCCATCTCTTCCAAAACTTTGCTTCCACAGTCACCATATATCACTGGTCACATCATGTCCAGCTGCAAACAGAAGAAACAGATTTGAAAGAAGCAGCACTGAAGTAATTTCTTATATGTGTTTAGTGCTAAGAAAACCAGGCAAATTTGGAAATCCTTATCATGTAACATAAATAGATTGCACAGAATTCAGTACTAATCTTCTATAAAGTCCAAAAACAAACTGAAAAATCTCATCTTCACATAATCATCTGTGCAATTTATAGATTTTTAAAAGTACAGTCCAAATGTAGAGATCTGTCTGTTATCTAAGCTTCTTTAAAACCATCTACACCATCAGCTGAAGCCTTGGAGACAGATTTGTAATGAGACAGCCTGTAAAAGATGGCTAAAATATTTATTAAAAAAACTGATATCCTTGAATTTCAGCAAGCCTATATAGAGAAATTTAATTCAAAAGATCAAAACATCTTTTTTAAAATGTTTGAGTTTTCAACCCACATAAATAGCAGTTCAAGATCTACAAACCTTTTAAAAAGCTATTATAGTAAATTACACCAATCCACTTTTAAATGAGTGCCTCACTGGCTCTTTTGAAGCATATTAGAGGACACATTTCACCCCTGTAAACACCTATGTTACTACATCACACAGTATTTGCCATCATGAAATTACACACCTGCCTAAGTCTTACAATAGCAAGTCAGTAATTTAATGTGGCTCTTCTGATTCAATTCCTTAGGTGTTTTCTAAGCCATGCACTCTGATATCTATTGCTTTAAGAACCATTTGGCTCTCTCATTGCACCTTTCACTTACGGCTAAATTCTGAAGCCACACCACATCTTTATGGCACTCACCAGATCATCAACATCACCACCTTCATCTGTAGGAGGCAGAGTTTCATTTTTCTCTTCCTTTGGAGCCAAGAACTAGAAAAAAAAAGTGATACTGACAAAACGGAGCAAAACAGAGAGACTTAATGTCTTTAATGTTAAATTAACAGAACATCTCCTCTGTATTCCAAAACAAAGCCAGCTAAAATTAAAAATCAGGAAGGATGTGTTTTCTGGTTTCCACCCTTCAAAACCATATTAAACTACAAAAAACTTCATAAGACTTGCTTTTAAAGGATTTTATGGTGAAGTGTGTCAAAAACCAGACATAAGGACATGGTTCTTGAGACAACACATGTAGAGAACCCTGTGATAAGGATGCTGCAAATATTATTTCCTAGACTCAGGGGGACATAATAAAGATGCATAGTAGAGAAATCATTTGAAGTCTACTAAGTCCACAGAAACAACTTCAGGCACAAGAAGTTTTTGAGACATCAGTGGCTGCAGCCTGGGACTATGCATTTTCTCTACCCATCCTTTTTTGTCCACTGTCAGATGGGATTCTGGATTAGATGGAAATCTTATCCATTGCAGTTTGACCAGGTTTATGTTCTTCAAAAACATTGTGTGTAGCTACAAAATGCTCAGGGATAAGAAAATCCCTAACCCTCAATGAGTACATACATGAGGGTGCCCAATGGCTTCTTTGAGACATTTCCTACACACAGCATTCTAGCTTTGTGTTGAATTTTTAAGCTTCCCCATTTAATTCAATTAACATTTACCAAATGAACAAAGATATGAATAATTAAAAAAAACCCCTCTAACATGCAAGATGGTTAGAATGCCAGTCTTAAAAATGGAAAATCATTATGTAAAATTACATTGCCATAGCTGCTGATACAACTCACCATATGCCCTTCACTTAAAGCATGACATTCATAAACAGAAGAGAAAGGTAAGTTGCTCAGATACTATAAAAACTGAAATCAAACATACAGACAATATCTGGAGTACAACCACCTCCAAAATTATTTCACAGATTTTTCTCTTAGCCTAAAAAAACCCAAAACATTAAAATGGTAGGGAAAATGGCAATACTTAACTCTTACTTAAAAAAAGCATCCAGTTGTCTACAAATTCTAGTTACCACCTTTTTATCAATATCCTTAATAGGAAATCTTTTTTTTTTTTTCTTATTAAAATGCACCAGGACAAGTATACAGAGCTAGAAACAACCCTGCCCCCCAAGAAAAAGTAGGCATGAAGCTAATGAGGAAAAGCCACATTCTCAGACTTGGAGTCCTGTCATCCTTAAGTCAGAAACAACTCCACTATAACTCCAGATAATGAAAGAGAACAGCTAAGTAGAAAATAGCCACATTAAACAGGCTATAAATACCTGCTTAGATAACTCTTTTGTGCTCCTAAAAGGGAGCTGCTGTTCAGCGGAGGACTTCAACTGTGTCAGCCAGAGAGGTTGTGTAAGAGGCCATGGGATCCCTATCAATATCACCAATCTCTGAGACCATACATTTCTAGTGTGAAAAGCTTAAACATTATTTTAATAAATAAAATATTCTGATCCTTCTCTAGAACCCCAGTGACCAAAGGTCAGAGCTTTCCTACATCCTAAGCAGCAACATCCAAGAGAAACATAGAAATCTCACTTCACAGACAATATTCATGTTCTGACCTGCTGAGTTTAACTTATCAGAGATTCTGTAGCTGAAAAAAAAAAGAAAGTCAGGGAATGTGACAGAAGGAATTAGAATTTCAGGATGCTGTACATCTGTTTATCTTTTTTGTTGGAAGAGTTCTTAATCTAGTAGTAATATAAAGCACATACTATGAAACTAAAAGCTAATGACATTTGTCAGCTCTGAAAGGCTTTTTGTGCCAGATCAAATTTCCTTTTTTCACATTTAATTAAGAGTCAATTGGTATTTCTGGAAGTAGCACATTTTTCAAAAATTTTACAATCAGCTTTCTCGTGCTAAATTATGCAAAGGAAGCTAAAAGCCAGAGAAATGTACAATGAAGACTTGCTGTAAATTGAAACCTGAAGTTTCCATTTAATGCTGAACATCCAAAGCTGCGTTTTTTCTCTGAAAACCTGTTTTACATTTATGCAAAAGCAAATTACATATAATAGCTGTGCTGAAATCCATTATCTTCCCCAAAGCAACCAGAAAATGCACTTGACATTTCTGCTCTTTTAACCTACCATCCTCATACTCTAAAAAGAGTATCTCCACTATTACAGGGAAAAAAAAAATTCTCAGTGATAGGAAAATATGCATGCATAACCTACCTCAAGCAAAAGGAAAAAGGAAATTTTGACCTGTCTAATAAGCAGCCTGGTAAGTCTTCCTTTTTCCTGCAGACAACAACCCTATAAAACCTGTAATCTTACAGACAAAACAGTCTTGAAACTACTAGTAGCTAGTAAACAGCACATAGGAGAAAGGGTTTTTGTGTCACAAAGGACAACACTGACAGACAACCCCAGGACCTACAGGCTTGCACATAACCTCTACAGAGGTGAAGAAAACTTGCATCTTACTCTGTTGGGAGATATTTGAAAAAATCCAATATAACCCCTAAATGAAGGGTATCGCCTTCAGCACAAAAAATACATGAACCATTTTTGCAATCTGCTGTAGACCTAGGAAAATGCTGGCTTTGTATCACACAGGAAAATTGTGGCAGGGTTTAATTGGACCAAAGAGGACTAGATTTTTATACCAGCCCTACAATACCAAGATAAAATATTCTATCCCTGCAGATCTTACTCCAAGAATTACTGTCTTGCAGTTCCTTAATGAAAAAGTCATATGAGCCCTTTACAGCCAATGGGAATTGGAGTTCTAGGTTTGGATTTGGACAGTGTGTGGGGAGATGGTTATCTAGTGAATATCTGAATTGCCAACTGCTTAGCTAGCAAAGAGATGCAATCCAATTACTCTGGTAGTTAAGGTAACTGCCATCTGAGAGAACTCTGCTGCAAAACTGATTTCATGCAATATCTTGTATTCCTCCAATTTAATTGGAAGATATGGCTATTGTATGACCTTCAATCAATCACAAAATGACCTTCAGTCACAAAATAGTTTATGTATTGCAATATATGGTGATTGTAGGATGATGGTAAACAGAAATGTAAACTTGCACTCAGCCTATAAATACCTTCTCCAGCTTAGCCTGGCAGCTGTGAATCCAGTCCTTGATACTCTCTCATTTGTGCTGCATTCCCATGCAGGCACAGTATTTTTCAGCCACCACAAGCTCACAATGGTATGCTGCAAGGTCTTTGTGGTTAGTAGAGATTTCTTTAAGGAACAGTGGCTCTTTCACACAGTATTAGCACATTTTTTGAGCATCAGTGGTAGTTTCAGACTAGAAAGTACAGTTCTCAAGAACAATATTGTCTTAGGAAGTTTCCAAGTAATTTAATAGCACTTGAAGTAGATAAAAAAGGCTGATACTCTTTAAAACCACCACTGGGGGAAAAGTTGCTCTATACCTTTATGTGTAATGATAAATAGCCAGTAGGTCCTTCATGTCTAGAAAACTCATCATACTCTGTCTTTTTATCCTGCACATGTCCTTTCTGGACTCCTAGTTTGTTAGCTTTTCATTTTCATGACATTTCTGTGCCTTCTTCACCTTGAGATAAATTGTTACAGATGAAAAAAAGTTTCTAAAATACAACCTTTTTTCTACTCTTTAACTGAATTATAGAGAACCTACTTCTACCCATTTCTGCCTATTGCTTATGGAAGGCCTGGAACCTGCAAAAATCAATGTGGCATCTTCCATAAAAGCTACTTCTCTGCAAAATGGTGATTTCAGACACAGTTTCACCTTCAGGGGGGGTCTGTGATACAAGGACCTTTCTCCTAAACTAGCAGACTAATATAAAAACATCCATCTTATCCTCTCCACACAAATATCATTTTTAACAGCAGCTCACAATTCTGCTTCCTTCCAAAGAGGAGGCACCATTCTGCCTGTTACAATTCAGTCCTTTGTAACTGGGACATCATTCATCACTGTAGTTACTAAAATGCTACATATCTGTAGAAATTATACCTGTAAATAGTCCAAAACTCCCATTTCCAAAAGGATCTAATATGGTCACCAATAATACCCCCAGCATTATGTATAATGCCCACCCATCCACAAAAGCTACACAAAGGAAAAATGTTGGTATCACTGAATGTATGGTGGAAATTAGCCACAACAACTTGAATTGCTGGAGTTCACAAAACCTTTTTTAAAAAGCATCATATTTTTGAACTCGTGCTACCAGTGAGAACATATTTCTTTCTGTGAAGTTCAAATAGTGATCTTACATATGTAAATAGCACTCTGCTGTTCCACTACACAGAGTGGCTGAAGTTCCTACTCTTTGTAGAGGATATTTTCAGATCATTTCAATACATGCTACTTTTTAAAGACCAATTACAGTAAAACTAGTACATGCTAAAGTAATTTTGTCTGAAATGAAGAAGTTTCAATTGTGTGGCAAATGAACATTCTTATTTCTTCACATGGATCTTATTGCATTCAGCTGAAGATTTATCCACATGAGAAACTCTTCAGTTCCACACCAAGACCTCTATACAAACAGATGCTTATTAAAAAAATTATACCTTCTCAGCCTCTTCACCTGTCACCAAACTTCCTTCTGCTTCATCTTTAGTGATCAAAGAAATCCTTTCTGGAAAAAAAAACAAAACCAAAACATAAAAATATCATTAGAAGGCTTCCCAAAAATTCACCTAATGTTAGAAGTGAAAAAAATGTTCCACATTTCAACTTCTGGATGTGTCATCATCACCAGCAAAAAAGAGAGTATCACTCAAAGGAAAATGTGACTTGCATACATGAGTCAACTATGATATAAAATATGATATAAAAATAAATTAATGAGCATATTCATAAGCTTGTGGAAGTATCCATTTAGGAAACTGCTAATATTGTGACAATCAAACTAATGAGACACTGAAATCATAGCTCACAGACAAAATGCTGAAAATCTATTAGAAATTGCACTTTTAGTCATTCACAGCATGCTCTTAGGTCCTCAGAAAAAATTAACTCTTAGGATTCAGACACTTGTGCTGTGATTACTTGGTCTGACTACCAAAGTGCTGATCCTGCCCCAGCTTGCTCCTTGGTTGTGCCAGCAGCACCACCCTGAGCAGTGATGTCCCACCCCTCCAAAAAAAAACCTTCCAAAAAATCTCCATTTATTTTGACCCCAATAGTTTTCCCAGTCTAGTTCATCACTTGACCATACAAATGCTTGTGCCTGAATAAGCAGCTATGGGTGTGAGAGCAATGAATAGGAGATTCATTAAAATTTCAGCAGCAGTGTAAGTGTAGAATCACCTTCATGTGCCCACAGAACCACATGGCAGGGTTTCATGAACAAAGGAATTTATCAAACAGCTTTGCCTTTCTTCTGAGCCACTAACTCATTAACTCACATCCACCTTCTTTTGGTGATGGCAGTCACTCATGACAAGACCCAATGCACACCACACTTGGTAGAAAAGAGGGGATGGGTCATGTGGCAAGAATGAGAGAAAACAGAACTTCTGCACTTGTTAGCAGCAAGTAAAAAGCAATATCAGCTGCCTACTGAGAGCAGCCAGATTATGCATTAAGCATCAAGATTTCATTTCACCATGTCCTCAAAGGAAGATAATCTCTGCCGTATGAAAATATCATCTCTCTTTGTATTTGTTTGTTTGGTTGATTTTTTCCTCTAAAACATACTCCAGTTTGTCAAAAATTCTGATTTATACTAACTAAAAATTATTCATGGCTTTGAAAGATCCAAGTTTGCTACTTTCAAAGTTTAATGGTTTCTTTTTCCAAATTTATACAGAGAAGGTCTCCTACAGCACTACTGAATATAATGTTCTTGTCAGTGTTGTCCTGTCTGTTTTTTTCACATTGCTAAGCAAATTCCCATCCTGTAATTCAAAGCTGGACAAAGCAGACATTACAGCATGTCTGGAGTTCATCACTTTGAATGGTACTACACAAAATCACATCACTGCATTTTATAGCATGCACCCTTAAGAGATACAGCTGGGCATTTAACAGATTTCCTTAGCATTGGTTTCAATTAAAAACAAGACTATGATGTAAAATATTTTTTTTAGTCTGCTACATTTTCTATTTGTGAAAATGTTCCTTTATTTATCACTTGTGTAGTCTTTGAATGTCTTTTAGAATGGCACTGCCTTGTATCTCCCAGTTTAATCATAGGTAGGTGTCATACTACCACCATATTCTGTCCTTCAGGTTACTTAAATACAAAATGATCAGTGACACATTTCAACGCTATCTGTGACTTTTTGGAAGCTTAAACTGCAAGAATCTTTTTATAGCTCTACTGCATGAGTTTTTTCCATTTATTCTGAAATTCAGCTGAAATTGTGTCTTCTTCTCCTTACCCCATAACATTTAATTTGTCTCTTCTTCTACAATTAATTTACCATTTCAACAAGACTTGGCAATGCATTATGAATAATGCTGATATAAAACTATTAGTGCAGAAAAGGAAAGGAAGCTGCAACATGAAAGTGTTTTTTTTTAACTAGCTGCAGGAATGAAGCATATCAAAATGCTGCAGTGGGGTTAGTTTAAGTGCCCCACTGCTAATGAAGTTTTCTTACTTAGTGGGTAAATGCAATACAGCTAGAAATTGCCTAGTTTTTTTTTTAATGCCATCCTACCTTGCACCATGATCTCCCAGAAATCAGATAAGGCTTTATCTTCCAACTTTGATTTCAGTGCCTGCAGAAAGTCATTAAAGCACTGCACCTTGGACAGCTGAAAAAAAATGTAACAGCAACTGTAAGTAAGAACTATTAAAGCAAGCTTAATTCTTCATGAAGTCATTGAACATGGTGAACACAAAAGTCTCCACAGAATTTGGGTTTTATTTCTATTAAAACTGTGAGTTCTAAGGAATGGTGAGCCACAAGAAGCACCTCTATGAAAACTAGAAAGACTTAATTGTAACTAGCTTTGTTGAAGAAGAAAATTGTAGTACTGTACTTTTAACTAGCACAAACATCACGTCATAGGTCTTCGGTTTTATGTTTAAACAAAAATAAACAAGAGCAAGTAATACCAGAGAGGCTAGTTCCCATTCCAGTATAAAAACAATAAAAACCCCCATAAAATGCAACTCTATTTCTAAAATTTGAAACATATTTAAATTGTTTTTGCTGCAGCAATAAATTATCAAGCAAACAGGCTCATCATGCCTCTAATTTGAAAGAGGTAAGAGTATTCACACATTAACACTACCTTCATGGCCTCCTCTCTAAAAGCTCTGATACAGTCGATCCCTTTCATGTAGTACTGGGAACCTTTGTTTTCCAAGAACTGATCAATGCGGTTTTTCAACTGCTGACTCACTGGAAGACAAGGAGAAATAAAGTGATAAATAAACAAAAGAATGCACACTTCCAAGGAAAAAACCCAACTTTTCTTTTACATCTCTCTTTTTCTACTCCACAGGCACCTAAGTAGTTAATCATACCCACACTGCCTCAAGCTATGCAAGTTGATAATTGTTATATAAGCTAGTGACAATCATTTCAGCCTCTCCGGAAAAGCCAGATACACTAGGAAGAACCTCAAGCATGCCCAAGACATACTTTTCCCTGAAAGCCAAGAAAAAAAAGCAGAGGCACAACTTGTTTGATAAAAATTTGGAATCCTAAAGCTTAGGGAGGTTGATGTTCTACAATACAAGCGTATCCCCTCAACATCCTTTGCAATCAATGCATATTTCAATGAAAGCATTAAATTTATGAGAAAGGTGTAATAATGTCAAACCAACAGGTATGGGGTGACTTCAGTTAAAAGACCTTGCTGTTATTGACATCAGGGTATGTCTGGTCTCTTGTACAGGTAGTTTAATAACTTTCCATCAGAGCAAAGAGGTTTATGATTACAGAGATTATGAACTGTGCATGCCTGACAGAAAGAAGCAGAGGTAAACAGTGAGACCTGTACCAACAAGAAGAGGAAAACCAGTGTTACCCTTACTGTTGAGCTCCTAAATGTAGGTAGCTGTAAACCACTGCAAACAGAAAAGAGAAAATGCCACCCAAGAGCTCTGCAAATCCCAATTAATTTCTGCTAGTTTTTAGTAATTTACTTTCTCTTCATATTTACTTACAGTTAAGGAACTGTCCAGTTTTACCCTCTGACAAAACACCTCAGCCAGGAAAAAAACAAGTATGAGGAGGATACAACAGTGATCTATAAACTCAGAAGCCTTGTGAAAAGAGCGAATAGGGAGTTGATAGCGCCCTGCCTCTCTCAAAACAAGAGCCAAGGCTTGGGTTAAGAACAAACAATAAAACAGGATCTTTTGAAACACACACCAGCAGTTAAATCAGCTTTTGGTAAAGGGGTTAAGTTTTAACAACTGAAAAAATGAACAAATTCTCAGAATTCTTAAAAGAGGATGTCTATCAAGGGAGATTACCAGTGTTGTTGCCATTGAGGAAGAAGATTCAGGAAAGCTTTCTGAGCAAAGCAGAAAGCTTTCCAGCATCTGCCTGCCCTGTTCTTGTACTGTGAAAGACCAGGCAGTGGATTAGCAGAGCCTTTCCCCTGATTTATAGCCCTTCCCAGCTCCAGATGTTATGGGCATAGACATGACTTCAAGAATCTCAGCTATGGAAGCATCAACAAAGAAAATCACCTGCCAGAGTGGTGGAAGAAACAAGAAGCACACTAAGAAGGAGACATTGTTTAAGTACTGTGTTCCTCTCTGCTCTTGCGAGTATGCACAGCACCAGCTGTTACATAATTTTCTATAAAATGCCTAATTGAACCGAATCTGAAGGACAATATTTCTGCATAGTGTGAAACAAGGCATGTTTGATATTCTCCCACTAGGTTTTGACAGTTTCTAGAAAAGGAGACAGATAATGGTTGTGCCCAACAGCAGTTACAGCACAAGAAAGTGTGCTAAAGTGCCTACTGTGCCAGAGGTAATCAGCTCACTCTCTATTTATTTCACCAGTAGCTGACAAACTAAATTGAAGTCTAACTACTTAAGCTTCCCAAGTTAAGTCAGTCCATTTTTTTCATGGTTAATGATTTTCTCATTACATGTTCTAATTTCTTATGAATTGCACTAATAAAAGCAAGTCCTGCTGGTGTTTTCAGTGGTGGTGGTGTTTTTTTAAACACTGCCTTCTCATTGATGTGTTAAATTAAAACCCCAGGCACTATAAGGGTGCAATAAAAGTCTTCATTGTCAGAAAGATTCCAGCATACTGTTTGAAACTATCAGACACTCTACTACTTCTTTTGCATTAATTTTTTTTAAATCCCTTTCCATTTGATTGCCCTGGCAGCCATCAGAAGAAAAGACCTTCTTGCTACTGACTATGAGATGCCTCCTTTTGAAATCTGTTGTAAGGAACCAAAGGAAACCTGCAATGTTTTACCAGGCACCAAGTCCATAATATAGGCAGCAAACAGGTTACATGGCAACAGTATTTAAAGTCACATTTCTCTAACATCCTGAAGTAGCTTTGCTAAACACTTCATTTTGTCCATTGGGTTTCCCTTAAATGATAGGCCAATGATGGGTGAATTTAAAATAGACAAAAATTCCTATGTTCTGATTAGATTACCAAATTATTTCAGGGGACCAAAAGTAATACTAAAGACAGAAGATAAGGATTATAGCAGGAAATTCTTGAAGTGGTTGCTGTTCCTTTAGACTTCTAATCTGAGAACTTCGTTGATTTCCTGCTGCCTTTTCATTAGTCTGAATCTTTGGGTCTGGATGCAGCAAAAATAGATGTCCCTGTTTTTGGAGCAAAGCGTGTTCTGCATAAAGCTGTCTTTTTAACTAAGCTGTGATAAGCATTAACTCTGATGTGTCCCAGGCAAATCTCAGGCATTGATGTTTTGTGGAGTAGGCCCTTGAGTTACAAACTGACAGCCCATTCAGCCACTCCTGTGTAATTGTAACTTTTTTCTTCCCTCTCAACTTCCCTCACTCCACACACATTTAAGGAAGTGAACAAACAAGAGACGTCCACATTTTGCATTAACTGGAATTTCCAGCACTCCTAATAACCACGACATTCTGCAGAACATCCCAAGAAACTTTTATCTCCTCTTCTCTCCTTCTACTGTACCTGACTGGTTAGATAACAAATATAGTTATTAAGGGTTAGAGAACTGCAGGGGAAAAAAAATTCCCAGAATAGATCTTTTAGTTCTAGCAGAATTTAATCCCTTCCCCTCTGGCATTCAGATACATTTGCTACTCCAAAATACATTCACTAGTGCTGTCATTTTTTGTGAAATATGCCATGAACAATTATATTCACTTGTTATCTCTGAACAGCTACACTACAGAAGTGCAGTTATATTTTCATGTTTGTTCAGTTCAGCTCTTGGTCTTGATTACTATACCAATCAGATTGCACAATAATAATACCAAAACTGTCTATTATTACAGTCCAAGTTTGATTCCTTGGGGATTCCCCTCCCCCTGCCCCCCAAAAAAAAGAAATCAGGTTAAAAAAAATTTCTTCCTTTAACAACAGGAGTCTTTTTTCTAATCTTCTGATTCATGTGCTGCTGGTGGTAATGATTTGTATTCATGGACAGTGCTTAAACTGACAAATCAGTTAAATCACCTGATCATTCATTTAAAAAATAATCTATAAAATCTTTCTAGAACTGAAAAGAAGAAAGAAATTCTGAACTGAAGACTGTACTAATTTTTAAGGACCTCCTTCATCTTTAGGCCAAGAAATAAGAATTTTAAGACCAAGAGCTGTTGGCTGTTGAACTAATCCAGTTCAGGACCCTATGAGGTCCTGTTCAGTTTTGAAATGGTGTCTCTGAATGTCCTGTGAGTATGGGTTAGAATGGTTGAGGCTGGATGTCTGAAGGACATATGACCCAAATCCCTGCTAAAACCAGGGTGCATTGTGGAACAGGTGCCTCAGTGCTCCACAGACTTGAGTTCTGTGTAACTCCAAAGATGGAGAGTCTCCAACTCTCATGGGTCCCTTTTTCTATGTGAGCCTCACCACTGTGATCTTTATTATCTTTTTCCCCATAGTATCTAATTCATATTCTGTTTGTTGCAACTCAGAGCTTTGAATCTCACCCAATCACTATGCCCTTCAAAGACAAACCTGGCTTCATCCTCTCTGTGAAGCAGATATACAGAAAACTTCAAAGTGATTCTATATACTCAAGTATTTGGTTTGCAAAAACCCTTCTAATGACTGAATCATTTTCATCAAACCACTCATTGCATCTGCCCTGCCTAGCAGTAGAGCATGAATAGTCTCTGAAATATACAAAAACATCCAGTAAGATAAAAATGCAGACAAACTGCAAAAACCTGCCAACAAAGAATTACATGAAGTATTAGCTTTTTAAAAAACTGTCTTAGCTCCAGAAAGGTAATTACCTATACTTATTTCTACAGAAAATCTTGCAATAAAATATCATCCTTGTTCACATTCAGTTACTGATTCCTTCAGCTATATTTTTCTAGAAATGCCTAGGAAAAAAAAAATTAACTAATTTACTAAAATATAGAAATGAGAGCTTAGTGCAATTTGTCTCTGGACATGCAGATTTCTCTCCCAGTTGAAACTCAGCAAATTAAAAAAAGCTTTTTCGACATTACGTTCTCAGACAGGAGTACTGTAAGATGCAATGAAATGTGGCCTATAGACTCACACAGAAAATTTACAAATCAAAGAAAATACTGTGCATGTGTCAATACCTTTTTCTACTCCCCTGATTCTATCTGATACAGAAGCCTATGAAAATACAGCACATCAGACATGATCTGCTTTCCAGAGATGCAGACACAGATGGAAACCTCCAAACAGGAGGATGAACTGGCACTACATGCCTACTCCCTTAGCATTACAAAGATGGCAAGCACTTACTGCATTTTCTGAAGCCTTCTCTGAAGCCACAGCAATGAAGAAACTCATTGTACACACTTGGGAGCAACAATTAGATTCTACTCAGGTAAACTAATCTATTTTATGTGCAGTCATTGACAAAAACGTCAGAAGCTGTTATCAGGGGACATCTCTTTGTGATGACTCTACACTTGTGACTTGCTCAAAATAAGACCTGCATAACATGACACCTCTCTGGCCATGAATGCAAATAAGAAAGGATGTTTAGAGGAGAACACAATTCTAGTTACATGAGCATCAGTATTAACTAGTAAGCTGAAACCATCAAACAAATCTCACAATGTCACCCTTAAGCAGCTCCCTACTAATAAAGGACACAGTTTTCAGGTAAATCCCAAGTTGATTATTTTTTCAGGAATTGAGCTGCCAGTCCAGAAAACCTGTCTCTAAGACCCTTACCAATCTGAAAATCTTTGATTTTCTGTAGATATTATTTAGGCATTAGTGGCAAAGATGTCACACAACATCAGATACGGACTAGCTTCCACTTAAGACTTCTGCTATGAAAGGTACAAACCCTGATTAATGCATCCCAGTGAGGGCACTGCAGGAAATATACTGGTATCTATTTTCAGTGATAAATATACCATCAGGACTTCCTACAAGCTGTTTCAGAAGAAAAAGAAAAATAATCACCTTGCCATCCTCTGGTACTGCTACCTTTATAATTTTGGTGTGGGTGTGCCATTAACCTGCAGCTGAATTAAAAAGCAACTCTAGTGTCACTATTTAAAGTACAACTCTTCCTACTGCTACAACTTCTCTATCTACTAAAAAACAACCCACCTCCAATCAAACAGTTGAAAGGTCTTTCTCCTCCCAATGAAAGGACTGCTGTTATTTTAAAAGGTGAATGTAAGCCCTATTCAGTTAGGAAGACTGTAGCAGATGTTTTTTTTTTTAATGCAAGAAAGAAAAACAGAATGCAACTTAGCAGCTCTCCTGTCTGCATCCTGACACATAAAATGCTACCCTTTTTACAAATAAGTATTTGAATCCCACAGATTATCCTTTTCTGCAAAGAAATTCTATGTTTCTTACATTCTAGCAGAGGGAAAAAAAGTCATCATTAAATGACAAAATTATACCAAAAAATCCCTTAGAACCACTGAATAGTTTTAAGGCAGAATTTACTATTTACATAACCAAAGTGCAATATAGCAAGCCATTAAAAACATGCCTGCAATGTTCAATGTGTTAAGCCACCTAAAAGGCTCTGAGGCACAAAAAGGATTACCTAAAAGAAAAAAGATAATATGCAAAGTATGTTTTTATTTATAGTGGCTTCTCTCTCTCCTTTAAATGGGTGACTGCACTACATTCTGTTTAACTACACCTTATCATTACAGAGCAGATCACAAAGAATAAAAGCAAATTGCTCAAAATTTCAGAACCTTCCAACCATGTACTGCAGTTATCTGCAGCACAGCTACCAAGTGGACATATTTAAGCACTCTTTCTAGTTAAACCATCTTCAAGGATAATCACTATAGTTATTTCTGCCTTAAAGCTTTCCTACATTAAATTTATCACCGTAACAAAGTAGTCAACTGTTCCACAGTTTCTGTATTCTAATGTATTGCACAATGCTTTTTTTTACTGCATATTAATATAGCTGAGATTTAAGAACACAACTCCAAATATTTTTTCAATAAATAATTTCTTCTGGGTCTAATGAAAAATACATGCAAAAAAGCTAGCTAGCTGGCTCACAGGTCTGGAAACTCTGGGGAGAAATAGCTATGCAGGCTTTAACAGACTGTATCACAACTCAATACACTGATAAACACACTCCTGAAACTACATCCAAAAGGACCAAAGGTCTTGTTGAAATACCCAGTACCTCACTCAAGCACCTCTGCAAATCTTTCTTTGAAAAATGGAATGTGACATTAATGGCTATTTGGCAGATCAAGTTTACCCTGCCACAACCTTCAAATCACCCTTTATGAGATACAGGACCCCATCCATCTTGTGCATTCTTCTTAAGGCACCTTTGGATTACATATAACTCTGCATAGCTACTCCAGGAGGGAAATACCATACAAACCAATGATAATTTCATGGCATTTTCAGACTTAGGCCATGCAGGACAATGTTTGACCTGTGCCTTGTGTTGTTCTTCTCTGAGATGAGTCAGTGCACACAGAGCCTTCTCTCAACTTTCAGATTACAAATACTACCTGTTTATTCCACTCTGAATTCACCTGTGCTTTCTTTCACTCACAAGCAGTAAGAAATGACATATGTATGTGAAGATTTAAGTCCCAGGCACGACAGTCTCTTTTTTTCTTCATGGAACACGAGAGGTTTCTCACACTGTGCACACCAAGGGCTCCCCACCTCAGGCCAGAAAGACCCTGGGAATGAGAAGCTGAGGCACATCCTGAATAAGGCAGTCAGGGAATACCAAGGGGTCTTCTGTTAGAAACACCTGAGGGGTTGCTCAGGTGCCTCAGCACAGCTGTACAGTGCCTTCTCACCCAAACACAGCTACCTGAGGCTTTTAATTGGGGAAGGCAAGTATTAACATGGGAATTACAAACAACACCTTCCTTGGCTGAGTGGCACTACTAAGCTAACCTATAAATTCCAGAGCAACTCACATTGCACAACAAACTTAAGTTTAGACAAATGGACTGCATTTACTGAAATCTGAAGTTGCTGCTAATATAATTAAGATAGACAAAAGTCATTTACCATCTTTGAAGTCAGCATTTTTCTTCCTCACCAGAATTCGGAAATCTTCTGCTGGGTTAACACTGCCTACCTACAAAAAGTACAAAACCAAATCAATTGTCTTCCAATATCCATCTCTCTCTTCTTGTCAGGCAACAAGAATCTTTACATTTCTTTTTATTTTCATATGAAAACAGAAACTGTGTACTTCTCTGCATTCAGACTCAAAAATGCAAGTCTTATAAAGTGTGTTAATGCACAGTACTCCTGGCAAAGGCTGGCTATGACATGAGCAAGATGAACTCACTCTGCTGCACTGTTACAAGCTGGCCACTTCTCTGGTGCTGAGAGGACAGAAGCACAACAATTCAGGTTATCTGCTAGTTCAGCTTTGAGATCTTCTGTAGCACAGCCCTCTTAGACCTCCCTTATCTCACCAGGTGCTTAGTGAGGACTGTGAGCTCCCAGGCACGTGGGTACAGAATCAGTGGTGTGCCACTCCAATAGGACCTCAAAATTAAAAGTTTGCACTTAAATCATCTAGGCTTTCTGGCAGAGTCTGGCATCTTAAAGCCAAAGCTCTAAATGGGCATGTAAATGCAGAAATCTTTCAAAGGAACTAAAACCAGGTCAAATATAAATAAACACTGAAAAATGGATGCATTAACTTGAGGGGAAAAACAACCAACAACCCTACATTGCTTAAAATTTCCTATCAGCAATCATAATTCCCCTACTTTTTTTTATGCTTTGCTGCCAGAATAATTCATGGACTTTGCAATAAGTTTGCTTGGCCTCACTGTATTTCTTTAAGATCTAGCAATGCCACTTTTCAGGAAATATCAGAAAATTGTATTAGAAGTGCAGAACACTGAAATCTTTTTAGATATCAAATATTTTTATAAGTATCAATAATGCTTTTTTTCAAAATTAACCTTAAAGAACAGCACATTTGAAAACAAGAGAAGTTAGCTCAATATTAACTATTTTTTATAATAGGAAAACATCAAATAAAGGAAGGTGCACAGTTATGATATAGGTTTCATCTAAGCTATAATTTACAAGTTAGATCTAGAGGCAAGATTAAACCAAATTTGTGATTTAGACCCCCAATTAATACAGAGAACAATGTCTAAAATCACAGCAATACTTTTGATTAAATACACAGAGGCAACTTCTATGTTGCAGAAGATATGAAACACAGCAAGAACAAAATTCAACCACTGAGCTCCAATTTTGTTTTCTTCAGATCCTCAGGCTTTTCTTTTAGAATTCTAAACACCAGGAGAGAATTTTGTCCTAAAATATCCACGACTGATGGAAACTTGTGTTAACACATGCCTAAGGGCAGAGAAAGTTGTCTTCACAATCTCTAGCAGAGTCTCAAATGTACAAGTACACAGTATTTCACTCATGTTTCAGCTAGAAACTCTCCTTTTATCAGGAATTCTGGATATTCACTACAATAGACTTGGAGAATTAATCTCCTTTGATAATCAGATTTGTAAAAACATGCTTACAGAGGTGATATTGCCTTCAGCAAGTTTCATAAGGCTAAAGCCTTCTTCCTCATCTTCAATTTTTGGTTTCTTAAGACTGGGTTCATCTTCACTGCAAATGAGAAGGACAAAAATGAATATAAACACTTGAAGATGATGGTTCTGCCTTCCAACTAGGGAGTCAATAAATTAATGAAATATACACTGAACTAAACTTCATTACATAACCGTTCCAAAATCAACACTTTACCATGCCTTATTTGTCCCTTGGGCTGCACAAACCAGAGAGTAGAAACAGAAATCAAACTTCATCTTCACATACAGCAAAGGCATCACTTGTTGAAGGTATGACATTATTACTGCTTATTTCAGGGGTGAATTTCCTTATACAGACCTTCTTCATCTTTCTAAATACAGAATATCTCCAAACACTATTTGGAATCTCTGTGTTGAGTTAGCCTTGATAATTTACAGTATGTAACATGACATTTGGTATTTTCACTAGATTTTTTTTCTAAGCATGAAATGTCAGTGAAAATTTACCATTTTAGTAAGACATAAATTTACTGTTCAATCACTACCTGGTAGAGCCTGTCTTGGAATTTACAGCTAATACAAACCTGTTTACACAGTGGCTTTTGAGTCTAATGACCACTACTCTGTATCAGCATGAGAGCTCTGTAAACTTCCACCTCGTATTTGTTAAAACCTGCTAGACAAACTCCAGTTAAGCAGATCAGAACTGTCTTAGGACATTTAAAGCTACATCTCAAAAAGCTTTCAAAAGACTATTTTTTATTTTTAAAAGCTAATTGTGATTTTGGGCTACGTTCTTGCTTTGTCCTTAGAGGTAACATAGAGCAAGGTATACAGTCAAATTAGGAACTTAATTCTCACATGTAACATGCTACACTTTAGAGCATATCTCAGCAACACAGGAAAATCCAGATAATCACAAAAGGGGAAGAAAATCAGATGCTGTCAGGCTACTGACACAGATGAATTGATTTCCATTTAAGAATGACTGAAAGCTACTGAGCAACCCAAAGGGCAGGATTTGTGTTCAAGGAATCCCAAAACAAACTAACAAGTTTTTCTGAAAAATTCTACTACTTTGAAAAGAGGAAACTGCTTGATGATGTAGGGACAAAGCCAGAGATCCTGGACTAGGAGCCACTTTTCATTGTGCAAGATTGGAACTGATTGCAAAAACTGCATTGTACGTTACAGAAGCAATCAACTATTACACAGAACTTGTGCAGTCTTCCTTTTTGCTTTCTATAGCACACTCCTCCCCTACTTTACAATCATTGTCTATCTCACTTTGTTTCAGCAATCTTCTCTGTCCTTAATTTTGTCACTACCAAAATGAAATCCCTTCTCCTCAGCAGCTCCTGTCATTCAGCATAACCTTACTTATCACTCTGGGAGAAACGATGACTTTAGCTATGCCTAAGGACAAGGATAGGATACCTTTGCTTCATTCTCAACTCTGCTGACTTTCTGACTAACCTTGAACAAGTTGCTTGATTGTTTTGAACATCCAGTGTGTCTCTCTGTAAAAGGAGAAACTGATACTTAAAAATACCAGAGAGTTTAGAAGCTCCACGGGAACCAAAAAATCTTGTATATTAACATGGTCTGATGAAAGGTGTAAAGAACAACAAAAATTCTCTTCTAGAATATTTTCCTCCAAAAGTATATGGCAATCAATTTTCTTCTTTTTCTTCCTGCATTATTTTTACTGATTCAAAATGCTTTGGGATTGGAGGAAGGAGAAAATAAATGATGATGCTGCATTTAACAGCCTTGGACCAAATCTACAGTTGTCATTAATCAGTGCAGCACAGCAGAAACTAATGAAGCCATAGCCATTTATACCAGCCAAGGATCTGACATTTAGAATATGCACTGATTAGCAGTATTTTTAAACTGCAAAACGTGCAATTACTATTTGAGAAAAATTAATAAAATACAAGATTAATTTAAAACACCCACTTCTACATTAATATAGAAGCCTTTCACATCCTACAAAGCTGGATGAGATAACAGCCTTTCCACAGCCAACCTAAGAAGGAAAAAGTAAAATGTTTTCTATATTATTGGAATTTTTTTTTAACTACACAGATATTAAGCAAAAGTGATACAAATGAATGCTGAAATTTCTATTAAGATATCATGCCTACAATTATGCTGCTTTAGTCCCCTTAGACCTTAAAAATTAACAAAGAATAATCTGGTCAATATGATGACAGGAGATTCAAATCAGTTTTAGAAAACAAAAATAACGGTTAATACATTTTTAAACAACTTTTTCCAAATATTTAAGTGCAACCTACATCTTAGTATTAATAAATTGAATCTCATAGAGCCATAGCATTCAGAATCACAGAATGGTTTGGGTGGGAAGGAACCTTAAAGATCACCCACTTCCTACATCCCTGCCATGGGCAGGGACACCTCCCAGCAAACCAGGCTGCCCAAAGCCCCACCCAGCCTGGCCTTCAACGCTGCCAGCAAGGGGCACCACAACCTCTCTGGGCAACCTGTGCAAGTGCCTCTGTTATTGAATATTTTCCTTAATCACTGTTGCAGAGATGTACTTTTCTTTATCCAGTGAATAAATTCTATCATCTCAACTTTTCCCCAAACACAGAAGAAAAACACAGTTAAGACTGCTGTTGTAGCAATAATGAAATACTACCAGTCCCATTCATTACTGCAGCAATACCATTTTTCTGCAATTTAAAAAAAATCTTAACTATCATTCATTCTTCTTTGCATAGTTGAGTCTGTATTCTTTCACTTCCTTTACAGCTTTTTAAGAAAAAAAATCATTTTAATGGCCAACATGAATTTCTATCTAAATTACTTTTACAGCTACTTTTATCACTCCTCTAAAGGAAACCAGTTTTTAAACAAAACAGATTTCCTTCTTGCTCGTCAGATGCTTTTGGGAAGATATATTTTAAAGCAACTAACAGTAATGGGTGACTGCTTTTTGTTTAAATTCTCTCTCTAGCTTGTTTGAGCCCATTTTTTTGCCTTTTATTTCTAAAATGGCTCTACCACTTTTTAAGATATACATATAAATGTACACATGTACATAAACCCAGAGAAACTGGGGCATGGAGTAAGGAAAAGAGAATTGAATCAGTATGAATTTAGAGACACACCAAGGCAACAGGAATATACTGAAATCAGCAATAACAACAAAAAAGCCAGGTGTTTCCCAGTCTGTAGAGAGGAATGTGGTCATTGGTCTCAAGCAGCAAAGTGAGGTGTCCTGGGTCATGTCCTCCCAAAGAGAAGATGCTGAGGAGGCTCCACCCAACCCAGAGGAAAGGACTGAGCTAAGCAAGAGCTCAAAACACCTCCAAGATGCCATTCCTAGTGCTGAAAGGACTGAAGCAAAAATGACAAAATAAAGAGAGAAGGAGCTAACTGAGAACACTCCAACATCTCAGGGACCCAACTAGTTCTATTATAGATTTCAATAAATGAATTTCTCAGAAGCAGCTTTTGTTTATGCAAATTGATTTGGCTGGGGTGACAGTACAACTACAGTATCAATTTAGCATTTATTCTTCCTATCTGCAGCACAAATAAACTAAACACAGTATATTCAATAACAACAAAAATACCCTGTCTAAAAACTGTTCAAACAATAGCTGTTCCAGGAAGAGTCTATAACAGCTTGATTTTTTTTGGAGAAAACCACATTAATTGCACAGCAGATAATAATGAAACTGCTTTTCTTTTGATATTCAAAATGAAAGCTAGACAATTACCTAAATCAAGCATGCTGAGAAGGAAGGCTCAACGTTATGGCTAATTTAAAGGGCCATGGCATTTATTCTGAGCTAAATCAGACCCCTTGATAGTGTTATTTGAACTATTTAATAACCACCTCTAGGACAAACTGTCTGACCAGGACACAAGAAGCAATGCAACAGGTTGCTCAGAAAGGATAAACAAACTCTGAAGGTTTTCAGCCAGACTGTATGAATCTCTCCTTAGATCTCACAGGTGGTTTTGAGCAACAGGTTGACCAAGAAGCCTCCAGTGGGGTCCATTCTAATCTGATGGATTTTGTAATTCTGTGCCAGCAAATACAGACATGAGGAACTTACATGAGTAGGTAGAGGTTCCCCAGACATGAGGAACTTATTGGTTCCTATTGTATCCTGCACTGCAACAGTATGACCACTACTATCCACAAGATACTCCAGACATTCTGTGGCACCACAATATTCTCTATCTATCAGCATTTTTCCAGTGTGTAACTCATTGATTTTCTGTTCAAAAGATTCTGAGTCTGATTCATCCAGCAAAAACAACCTGAAGTGTAAAAAAAAAGTTTCAAAAAAATCCATAATACATTTCTAACGTACTTGTCTTTGAAGATGTCTTGTGCAGTCTTCTCTTCTTTTTTCTTGCCAACTTCCTTTAGGGGGAAAAGTGCTTTTACTCTTTCCAAAGGAGCCTGACACCTTTCTCTTACCACACAAGGCATCTCTAGCATTTCTAAAAGATGCTGTTCTATTGGTGGCAGTGGCTTATCAGAGTGAAAAGCCTTGTGCTGCAAACACTGCAAGAAACAAAACAGTCTGAGCAAAGTAGAACTTTCAATTATATTAAAAACTTACCATATGGTAACTGCAAAATATCTTCCATATTAAACATACTATCTTTGTATTCCTGAAAAATATTCTGTCTCACAATGGACTGAAAGTATATGATCACCTGTTTAAGGACATTATTAATGATATTAAACAAGAATTCTGATGCGCATAAGTGTTCCCACACTCATTGGAATGAGCGCTATGAAAATTATTTTAAAAAATTTCAAGAATGAAACAGTCATCTGCAATTGTTCATATTTTTAGCTTCACTCTACCTTTAAAAAGCAGTTCTCTTATAAAACAGTGCCATGGGAGAGATTTCTATACACTTCAACATTAAGTAAATGAGATCTATCCGAACCACACATTCCAGTTATTGTAACACTTTAATGTCCCTCAAAGAAATAATTTCCTCTTGGTCAATCACACTCAGTATGCATACAGGAGGAATGTTCACAAGTTTGAGAGAATGTAAACAGAAAGAGAGAATATTAAATGTGCACAGGTGAGGCACAGAATATAAGCACGTTTGGAACCTAGCTTTGAAAGGAATAGGGAATGAAGGGGCCTGACAGATGCACAAAGCTGGAACAGATGGTGAGAGCTACAGAGAAGGATTTTTCACCCAAGTGTAGAGTCAGTGCACACAGCCATGGAGTCAAGCAGACGGGGAGAGATGAGGTTAATGAGGCAGGCTACAGAAATTCCATGGAGGGTTTTGGAAACAAAGTAAATATTCTTGCAATTTTGTGAAGTGTGAGATAGCAGTAGAGAGGTATGTGCATTTACAAATACACACACAGATACCAGTGCATGCACACAAACACATCAAAATGTGATATACAAAGGAGACTTTTTTCCATGCCCATGGTACTAGGTGCATTAGACACCCATGTGAAGGCATTACTGAGTAAACTAGGAATACAGCAGAGATTTGCTCCCGTGTTGGCTGTCAGATATGACATTAATTTAAAAAACAAAGCAAATAAAAGCTCCTATTCATACTGGAAATCTGCCAATACAGAAAAATGTGACACATCAATACTGATGTGTTTTCAGGCTGCCATTAACATTCCAGTCCATATTAGAACATACTGCCAAAAGGAGGCAGTTGTACAAGGCTACTGATTTGGAAACACTTGTAATGATTTAAGGCACCATTATTTTGAAAGAGAAAAAATGTTGCTGGAAGCTGCAGTAATGGCTCTTGTAATAAAAAAAAAATAGGTAATTGAATTAAACTCACAAAGCAAAAAAACCTAAGTCCCCTGTTATGCCTGTGTGTTTCAGGCTTTTGTAACTGACATCTTAATGTGTGCAGCTGCAGGAGCTGAGCAGAATGAGAGGCCACAGCATCCACTTGTAACTCTTTTTAAAGTAGATGACTACATCTCAAACCTGAGATGGCAGGTACTGTCAAAACTCAGGTGCTAAATGGAGACTAAGTTAAACAGACAAGCTGGAGTTTCTAAACCAACACTGTCCCTCTTAACCTTGCTTCCCCCCTTCCTTCTGTGTCCAGCAAGAATCACTCCCACCCTCACAGCTAGAGGAAACCCACACCGCCACTGCCTTGCACACTCACTGTTCTGTTCATGCCTGCTGTCACCAAGGCACTAGGTCCTCATTGCTCTTCCTAATTTCTTACATTTCCACTTCTAGAGACACAGCCAGCTTTCAGAACAGGGGTCACACCAAGATACTGGTCAATGGATGTAATGAACTGGGCTTCACACCATTAATTCTGTGATAAGCCATGACATACATGCACCAACAGACCAACAGGTCCATCTCTCTACAGAATCACCATTGCTGAGCAATTTGCTTATTTGGCTAACAAATAAAATGCACTGCATTCCCTAAACGTCTTAGGTGATTCAAATCCCTGTATTTAAGATGGACAATTTACACAATAATGTTGGAAGTCTACCATTACAAAAGCTACAGAAGTTCACCTAATTTTTTCTGGAAGCAAGGAATAAAAGTTGTAAGTCTGGATATAGGATATTCCTCATCTTCCACTCCAGCAAGCATTAACAACTACTTCTCACCCACTCTGTCATTTCCTGATGCCTACCACTACTTCCAGAGATATAATTTGGCTTGATGTTTTTGTTTAAATTCTGGTTCTTGTCACTTATCATTCCAAATATCTTCATGAGGTAACAAAGCAAGGAAATGAAGTAGGAGTTCATACTTTTCTTCAGAGTTATTTTTCAAAACCATTTATAGGTTCTATTCAGCCCAATCCACTTACTGGCTATAGTCAAAAGATGATGCAGAATTTTTCTTCACAGTTCTTAAGGAACCAGCAGTGCCATTTTGCCTAAGAGCAAAATACTAAGAATCTGGAATATCTTCACAGCAAAGGAGAGAATAATTTACACAGATTAATAGCAATTTTTTAATCATACAAACAAATGGGCCTGGGTGTGGCCAAAAGCACTAAGAGGACTGACAGTTTAGGGCTTTCTGAACAGCAAGGACAGAAATTGCATCCTACCCCATACATTCAGTCAGTAAATGCTTTTTCTACCAGTAGCACTCACCCTTACAAAATCCTATAATCCTCTAAGGAAATTGGCAAGTTACTCAGTTACCCTCTTCCAGCAGCAATTGACTCAAGTGCTGGAACACTACCATCACACTGTTTCAGAAGACAAACAGCACACCTAACAAAAAACATCTTTCACCAATAAATGATATCCACTAAACTAAAAGAATGCAAAACTCTGTCTAGCAATATAACAGAGGAAATTCTACCCTCCAAGTACTTAATTTACAAGCAATGCCCAAGTTTTGTAATATCCAAGCTTAACAACCCTTCCAAAAAAAAGAGTTGTGAAGAGGTCAGCTCATTTTAAGTTCTTGCCCTGCAATAACCTCCAACTGATCAAATCTTGCACTCAGTTACACACTGTCTTGTCAATATGACTGGCAGAACTTGATGAGACCTCTGAGTTCTTCAGGTGTCAATCAGAATAGTGTTGAAGACAGTGGGCTTACATGTATTCCTGAAGCACACATTGACCTTCAGATCCTTTGGTTATTTTAAAAACACTGAGGAAGCAAGGCTTTGGGAAGCTAGGATAAGTTTTCCTAATTTTAAAAAAATATCTTCTTCCTACTTGTAAACCGAAATAAAACATGTGGAATTGCTGAGATATGAACATGATTGCTATAATACCATTTTTGGTCAATTTTCAGAGCAGAATCACACATTCAATATATCTCCATGGTTCTGCATCCAGTACAATTCTGCAGTTGCTTAAATTGCAACATAATTTTCTTTATTTTTGAATTTGCTGCGTCATTTTTTAAACACTTGAATTCCAATGTATAATTAAGTCTCTCATCCTCACAGTTGCAATGAAAGTCTTCGTGATATGAAAGGAATGCAAATCAAAATGGAGACAGTTTGATATAATAACTGCAGGAAGAGTGAACTGTTCTGCTGGCTCATAAAGTGCATCAGCTTAGACGCCCCAACAGAACATTTTAAATGTCAACAATGTTAATAACCATTTATTACTGATCCAGTTCACCTCAGACTGACCTGGTTTGGAACACTGCTAGATGCAACACTGCACAGAAGAGAGATGGGACACAGAATGAGAAGCTGAAGATATCCCCAATTTTCAGCCAATTTTTCTCTTTGTCCAAAAGCCGAAGACTGAATCTATGTCCACAATACAGTGCTGAGAGACAAGTTTTAACTTGCCTAGTCTATGTGCCTGTGAATATCACTGATGCTGTTGTGGACAACTCAGCACAGGTATAATTTCCCTTCCTTCCTGGAAACTAAAAATTTTAAAGATAAATCTATGTCAGAGACAACACAGAACTCACCGGTTACCACATACTTTAATGCCAGAGATTTATATCTGCGTTTTCACAATGCAGATCTTTCCAACGTGAATCAAAGAAAGACAGACGGCTGAAAAGTCTTAAGAAAATAAGTTTTTAAAATATACCATATAGTTCATCTCACCTGATATAATCTCTGAAAGTGAGGGTTTGGAATTTTGCTGGGCTTAAATAGGTCCTCAAAAGTTTCTCCATCTTCATGAACCAAATTCATAGAATCAATCAGTGAGTCAACAGCAGATAACTGATCCACTAAGGCAGCAATTACATACAAAGGAAGATTAAATACACTTGCAGATGAATGCATTTCTTGAAACAATTTATAAATGAAGATTTGCTTCACAGTGCGAGATTTCACCCAGTCATTACATGCCACAGAACACACTGCAGCTATGGATGTGCCAATAAAGAATATGGATAATGGACACAATAATAAACTCCTACTTTATTTAAGGACTACCATGTGAAGTCATAAAGACTTTTCCTTTTCCCCCAAGACCTCAATTATTGTTGCCTTTCTGCTTTAGCTTTTCTTATTTTTCAAGATGTTTTCATTTGCAACAGAAGGTTTATAGGCCACTTAGAAAATAAGGAAAACAGTTGGTTTGCAAAACTAAATGGCATAATATAAATTTTTAAAGTTATGATTGCAAATTAACACAGTCCACAATAGCCAGCTACTGCTTTGGTAAGACAGGTTTTAGATTTGTTATCAAACTGCTAGTTACAGGCAAGAAAACAGAAACAGCTATAGAAACAAACCAGCATGCTAAATATACCCTGACGTGCAGGTGCCCCTTCAATGCATCTCATAACAAATGAAAGAAGCAGGAGTGGATTTTAAATTACATACACTTAAGACTCATTGCTGTGAAAAACTCTCAGAACAGCAAGTCAAGTTTTGTGTAGCTGCATGTTCTCCAAAGATGCCATCCATCTCAAGCTGGACACCAATAAGCACACGGTTTAATAACACTCCATAGAAAATACTGTCTTTGCCTTTGCACATTTTATTAACAGGCCATACTGCAAATGGCTACAGGACCAGCTTTGCACCAACAGAGCAGCTGCCTCTGTTCTAATTCTAGCTAGCTAATCACACACTGTAGATCCCACAAGGTTTGGCCATTTACGCCCACAAATGAGTTCAAAGATCAAAGGATACAGAGGACTAATCACAGCTCTCTATCACAGGAGCCTGTGAGACTCACAAAGCTGTCATTTCACAGGACAGTTGAAACACTGCCTGCAAACTTAGGTCTGCTCAGCCTGCACCCGAAGTGCCAAAGCTTTAATACACATTTACACTTCAAGATGACATCACCATAATGGATGCCCAAATACCTGGGTGTTTTCCTAAGCCAAAATAACAACACAACTTATGATTTCATTGGTGAGCCAAATATTCTAACTCTTTTAGAGCATCTTAGAAGACAACAAGCAGGTTACTTGACCAGGAAATATCTTACCTGTAGGAATGCATTTTTTACTGTTTTTCAAGGATGAAAATACATACTGTCTTAAGTCTTCCATATAGGGTAGCTGCACATAGATGAGACACTGTGCAAGAAGAAAGAAAAAACAACTGAGCCTGAAGAAAAAAAAATATCCCCAGAGTACCATATCAGGGCAATATAAAACCCAAGAAAAATCTGAAGATGTCATGTCTGTGCACATCAAAACACTTAAAATACGTACAGAGCAACACAACTTGAATCAGAATAAAACACAGCATTGTATTTTATAACATAGTGATGGCTACACTTGATTTTTCTGCTTGTGGAATAAAGACGACCCCTCCCCACCCATCTGATCCCTTTTTCTCGTGCAGAGTTCCAATTATCCATGCTTTAAATATCCAATATATTGGCGCTTTGGGAGGTTTTATCACAGCTTACTGTATTCCAAAGTCAAAAGCTGGATTTGGTTTTTTTAACATTTCTCTGCCTTATTTTTTCTTTATTCAATTACCTCCTCCAGTTCATACCACCCTAAATAATTCCTTTCCATCTTTTATGTTTATACCCTTCAAAAGTCTGAAGATTGTTGTGTCCGCCCCCACCTCCGTCACTGCTCAACCATGCTACACATATTTAGCTCTTTCAATAGTCTCTCGTAAGAAAGATCAGGGGAAACATATGCTGCAAAAGTTCTGACATACTGTGCTGCTTCTGGGTCTCTCTGCAGAAGGCTAAGAGAGAAGAATTACCTCATATGTATCCTTAATATATGGAAAAGCTACTCCAATTTGTGGATAGCATCTTCTATCATAAGCATAGCGCACTACAGCCACCACTTTCAACTCATCCAATGCACGAACAAGTGCAGAAAAAGCAACTGCTGCATTCTGGAGGGAAAAAAGAAGTCTAAAAAGTCATGCAAGTTCTTAATCATGAAATACATCTTTCACAGGGAATTCAACAGCATTGATTTAGTCAATACTAGTTTCCATTTCAGCTATAACTTTAACAGCATTTTTTCATGTTCATAAATCAAAGAAGCAGAAAGGTCAAATCTCATCACGATAGTGGATCCATTCAAAGCTGAGTCAACTTTAGATTCAGCACATTCCACTTTTTTCACCAGGTGTGAAGAACTCTCAGAGGTTTTGCATGAGATAGCAAAATGGAGGAAAGTCCCTTAAAGGAACATATTAGAGCTCCACAGTGAGCTTTTTACCTCCAGTTCTTTGAAGGTCTGTTCTAAATAACACAGTGACAGGGCACACTGTTGCTCTGCATGAGAATCAACTTCAGCATCAACTTCAGGTTCCTCACAACCTTGCTCAAACATAGTATCTACCAGTTTTTCATTATTCTTGAGATACTGTATTCATTTGGGGTTTAATCCAACTTCTTTTTATCCTAATAGGCAATGAAATTAGACATTTCTGTAAGCTGCATTAAAATTATTTATTACACAGAAAGACAGGACAATCTCAAGCATCACTACTATTCTTTTTTGTTCTGCAGTAAAATAAGTTCAAATTACACTTCAGTTTACCTTACCGCATCATCCTTTGCTGCAAAGACCTTCAGAGCTTGGTTGCCCATGTAGTAATGCCTCTGGATCTACAGATTCAAATGGCCAAGAGTTAGCCTGACTTAAAGAAAAAGTCACTAATACAAGTGGACTAATTAAATTATAAAACAACTAGCATTACTCAAGTCAGAAGTCGCCAAATTTAATTACAGTGCATAGAGGTTAAAGCCCTGCATTTGTCTCATATCTCCATTTATCGCTGAATATGATTATTCAGTCATATTGGACAGGATATTATCATAGCCTCCTAGTAAGGGGCAGGAATGAAAGACAGTGCTACTGGCAGCTGTTACCAGTCTGAATTATACTTCAGTAATTCAAAAGCCATTGTGGAAAACTACAGTAGTTAATACAAGGCCTAAACCTAATGGTTATCATATCTATGCTATTAAATTTTTCTAGCAAAGATACATCAAAAAGAAGCCACAAAAAGTCTCATCCTTAATCAATAAAGCTACTTCAACACCAACCCAGAGTATATACAGCTGTGCTAGTAAAAAGGCACTTCTGTTAGCAGAGTTTATTCTGTTCATGAACATGGCTGAATCTAAAACAAAAAGAAAAAAGAGTTTCATCAAGGGGCATCACTGGAACAGCTGGAGCTACAGCAGCTCACACACAGAGAAAGCCTGCAATCATAGGAGACCTGTCACAAAGATCACACACTACTATGGACACTGATTGAAATAACCTCTCTTTGTTAAAGAAAAAACTCTTTATATTACAGTCTCAGAACTAACGTCATTATATTTTTGATTTTTCTTTCATTCATTTCACCTTTTTATTTTATCTTCTTTATTTAGCAAATTACCATAAGGCTGTTGAAGTCAGTGACAACCTACACCAGAGCAGGTCTGTTCACTGTATCACAGCACAATTCTTCAGCTCAGATTATTCTACCTGCAATCCTTCTTTCCTGTTCTGTCTCTAAATGCTCAGGAAATTTTACATTCAGTATAGTATACATCACAAGATGTGTGTATCACTACACCTTTTTTTGTTTGCATGAGAAATTGTCCCTTTGTAATATTTTCAGGTATTATTTCTTGATTTACATGGTATGGCTTATAAATTAAAAATCAAAGCTTAAGCGGCCTCTGATCTTCTTTCCTGAGGGATGCAAACAACTCAGGAAAAGAATATAAGGTGGTTCTATTCCTTATTTAATTATGTATTTGGAGCTGTTCCAGTTTTTCTAGTCAATAACAAATCATCTTTCCATCAAAGTTCTTTAAAAAAATTAATATAAAACATACATTTGAGTAGTGTCAGTTTTATCATTCCAAACAATAAAATTTAGGAGGCAAAACAAGATAACATATGGGTCTTGAAAATTCCAGCTGTAGTTAAATCTTCCTGATATCATTACCTATCCACTATAATTTTAAATCTGCAAGCACGCCTGAATAACTTTATTCCGCTGAGGGGATGTGCAGCTACTACTGTGCATAACTACTCATACTCCTGGCTACAGGACAGAGTACACTTTAAGATATAATTTCTGTTTCTTATGAAATCCAGAGACAAGAGGAGTATATAATAAAAATTAATTAAAAGCAATCAGTATTTGGTACATTGAAAAAATTTAAAAACAACTTGTTAATTCTTTTATGCATATTTACATGACTCAGAAAGTAGTTCTAAAATTAACTGTAATCCTACAATTATTAACTATGCATTTGAAGGTATTACCACACTATCTGACCAACAATGGGAAAATAAAAATCCACATGAAATAACAGTTTGTTCAGAGGAACACTAAGTTCCTCATCTGCTTTCCTTTTAGTTTCCATTTTCAAATAAAGTCAGACTGAGCTGAAACAGGAGGCCAACCTCCAGCATAAGAAAACTCTGCACACAGCAAAATACATCTTGCAGAACTAAATGACAATAGTAAGACTCAGCTGGAAGCTAATAACGTATGAAGAGATCCAAGAAATTGTCTCATTGGAACACAGGATTCAGACACATTTCACTTATTATTAGAGCCAGTTTCTGGTACAGGTAGCACTCCCTAACACCTCTCTGGCCTGGCCAAGCATGAATGAGATGCTTCCTTGATCAATCACTTGCAGGGCAGAGCTCCCACATCACTCAACAACTAAGTCTGAGAGTCCTCAGGGAGCAACCAGGTTACAGATTCCAGTTGGGCTGGCTTCTCCTTTCAGTAAATCACAACTTCCTGGCTCCTCAGTGCTTATGTTTTGGAACACTGCACTGCAGTAGTCTAATGACACATCTAGCAACATGCACGAGGTCTCTGTGTCACCTGTACTGCAAGGTAAGAAGATGTTTAGTTACATCTATTTGGGAGTAAGTTCCCACACATGCTTTCCAATTCATTAGCATATTTCCTTCATTGTAAATGTGATGATGCCTTAGCCTTTATCAAGAGCTCTCATTCGTTCAGACAGTGAGAGATTTCAAAGAGCAGGAGGGCTGGGAGCTCTCAGAAGTGAAGGTGTAGAACTGCCCTGTGATTTCATTTCAGTTTTGACTGGTGAAGAGGACTGGGTGTAGGTAACTCCAAGATGACTAAAGTTTCAATCAGAAACTTTTTCAGAGAAAAAAGATGGGGAGCAGCTTAACATCCACAGCAATTACTTGGCACTCACATCTCTGACCTCTCTCTTCATGTGTCCCTCTACAATAACAGTTTTGTTAAGCCTTTGCCTAAGGCTTTGCTAATGCTTAAGTCCTGGATTTTCTGAAGGAAATCACCTTGTGCTGGGTAACTTTTAATAAAGTACTTGCTCAAAATAAGTTTCTTACAACTGTCAGGGACAACAAACAGCAAAGTCAATACCACAAGTAGAGATAAGTGCATTACAAACACTGAGCATCTCACAGAAATATGGAGAGCTTTTGAATTATGCTACCTTTGTCTAAGAAATCTTCACTACATTTAAGTTTTTTCACAATAGAAAGAAGAGACCAGTCATGGTTCACAAACTAATCCTTATGGAATTGAGAATGAATGGAGCCAGCTTCAGGCTTGCTTTGACACTACTTTAATGTTGAGGGAGAAGCTTCTGTTAAGAAGCAGCCATACTCTTGGCTGGACAAAGCCCAGAAAGGCTGCTGCCTGAGCTGAACACAAGACAGACTATTAAAGTCTGGGAGATGAAATGAGACCACAATATCTCTGTCTCCTCTTTGCAGAGATCTGACTTCAGTGGCTCTGGCTTCACTTGAGAGACCAATGGCCACACTTATGAGCTTCTCTCCTTCACAAGACCACATATTGCTTACATGTACTAGAATCAGCAAATAAGTCACCCCTGCATACCTGAGTGGAGCTGTCCCATTCCCAATACTGGAACCCAATAAAACACCATGATTTCACTGAATTCAAATCAAGATCAACTGTCTCGAATAACCCAGGAAGCTGAATAGGAAGACATTTAGTATCACACCTGTGAGGATCTAGTGAATCCCAAAACAGAAAAACACTTTCCTTCTGTTTTGTATTTCATTTGCTCTTCATCTTCCTTGGAAAAAGGAACTATATCACTCCCATACCGAAAACCTGGAGAACGAGAGAAGAGCATCTGGTAAGCATATGGGCCTACAATTTTAACACTGAAATTAGCTCTCTGAATATTTTAACAATGCATTCATGCCCCACAGCTACGTTCCACACATGCTCATCAAATTACTTTCCCTGTTAGCAAAAAAAACCCAAACACCCATAGACACATTTTGTACTTCACAAAGCACTCCTTGTATATAATTTTATGTAACACAAGTACTCTCAGAGAGCAGGAAAGAAAATAAGGGAACATCTTGCCTAACAAAGTTATGCTCACAGAATAGATTTAAGCAAATCAGAATAGATTTCAGCAAACAGATTGCAACACTCTCTGCAAACATAATACAAGCCACCTCAAACATACCACAAATTATATCACACGAGGTGACACCAGAAGAGATTCAGAAAATAAAATGTACTAATAGTAGAAGCAAGGTACACAATGGAAAACCAAAACACTCTTGGTATGCAGAATTGGTCTTTTCATATATTTCTGTATTTTACTTCCCATGCTATACATTACAGGTATATGTCCACAAAACAGGATGTTGTAATTTCTCAGAGGTATCATCTGCTCCAACTGCTTATTCTCCTATCTCAGCTTCCAATATCCTTCCTGTAATGCCATCAATTTATTATGTTGCCACAGACTAAGGATGATATCCTCAGGTGTGCAGAAAGCAGAAGGAACAGAGATAAATCCCTGGATGAAAAACCTATAAGCAGATACATTTTCCTACAGACTGCAAAGCAAACACACAGAATGAAAGAAATTCCAGTACAGTAGCTGCAAATACAAAATATTGTCTAATTATGACATTTCTCAAAAGAGTCACTGAAGTCCAGGAGGCATCAGGAACTCTTTTAGCATTAGAAATAGCACTGACAGGGAAATCTTTTATCTCTTTTGTTTACATTGAACTGCTCACCACTTCTTTTTACTAGTATCCCACAACTACTTACTAACTTAAGCAGTCAGAAGATTAGCTGAGAACAGTCGCAAATCCTCCAAAGTGCATTCTCTGTAAGAAGTGGATTTTTTTACACAAAAAATTGTGTAAATTGAAATTGTAAAATGTAACTAGACCATCTTTTAACCATCATTTTTGATTAAAGAAGGTCACACTGTCATTGGGACTTTATCTGATACTGCTATGAAACACCAAGGAATGCTAAAATTGAAATAGATTAAATTAAAAAATACAGCTTATTCTAATTTTCCATTTATGTTATTCATCTGACAGCACACTCTATACTGTTATCTGAATAGTTCTGCTCTTTATAGTTAATATACTTGCCCTACTTGTGTGGGATTGAAACAGCAAAGAAAAGGAAAAAAACTAGTAACAAAATATATCTATACAATCACAAAAAATGAAACAGATTTGCTTAACTCAACTTTTAAAAGTAAGTACACTATTTCCTGCTGTTTCTGGGGCCTGTAGTCTTCTAAGGAAATTAATCAGCTCAGAAAGAAGCTGCAGGTCATAAAAGGTATGTTGCGTACCACTACTTCAGATTGATCCTGTTATAGTACAGCAAAGCTGCTACTCTTGAACACTAAACCCTCCTTTGATGGCTTCATCTTTCCAAGTGCAGAATAACTAGAGCAGTTGCTCATCTACAAAAAAGCAGCACTATGAAAGCATTCATGTTATCAGTACAAGTGAAGATCCAAAAATGGAATAGTGGTAGCAGAACTACTCACTACAGAACTGAGGTATGGCCTTCCACCGTGTGTAGTTCAGAAAGCTGTAGTGCCTTCTAAGCTCCATCTGTTGTTATTATTGTTGTTGTTATTGGCTCTACTATTATTTTTCCCATTGTAATTATTATTCCTATTATTATTATTCCTAGTACTGGCAAAGTAAGATTTTTTTAAAATATGTGAAAACAAAGAGTCTCATGTAACAGTTTCTGTTCCACCAGCCTACAGGGCTCACATACTAAGACCACAGCAAGGCTTCAAGGTATAAAAGTAAGAGGCCCTTACATGACCTAAGAATTCAAGCCATTACCTTCCCTTTGTCTTCAGGGTGCACTTAAAGATGTCATACCTTGAATAGTATCATCTTTCTGAACCTCTGTCTCATCATCATCATTCAAGCAGTAAACAGTCTCTTTTTGTACATCCTCTCTTCTGAGGGTTTTAGCATCCACAATTGCCCAAAGTTTTTTCACCCTCTCCTCTGTGACCTTGGTATCAGAATTCAAAGAAAAGGAATGTTTAACATCTCAGTGGGATCCAGAGTACTTACCAGAACACACAAAAAATCCTTAGCCTGAGTGCTGCATTATTTTGCCAACAAAAAAAATAATAAAGACTGTCAAATAATGCATCTCTGGCTGCTACCACGTGCTTGCAGCACTGCTTCATCTGTAAGAGACCTTACACATGGACTGTACCATATTGACAGCATACTTGTCCTGGTTTTTCGTTAAACCTGTAGGTTAAGCCATTTGTGGAAGTCTTTGAGGCTCAGGATACCATGTAACTTACTTGCTATGCAATTCACTACTTCCAAATGAATAAATACTTTTGCCAAAGCATTAAGAAATATGTTAAAGATACAGTAAGACTCAATGTTCACTCAGTTTGCTTGGCCGAGTTTTCCATCAGACTTGCTACACTACAGGATAAAAATACCTTATATTACTGCAACTTTCCCAAAAGGCAAAAGGATCCCAATTGCATTATAGGACTTGGGAGGGAAAGAAGGAATATGTGTTGACAATGAGTGAATGTTTCCCAACTACAGGGAAATAAAAGTGCTTTCTTTTCTTCTGCTTAAGTGAAATTGATGGTATAGCTAGTACATGAGAAGAAAAACATAGAGCTGAGCAGAAAACACTAAAGACAGAATAGATTATGTCAGTATGACTGCAGTATGACCTCAGGCCAGTCACTAGTTCATGTTGCTTATTCTCCCAAACTTACTTTATTTTGTGTGTAAACATCTTTGGGAGGGGACTCTTTCGGTCTATTTGCACCAGTCTGGCACAATAGCCTAATAAAAAAATTTTAATAACTCTAAATAGAAAGTTGATGTCTTTCAAGGCTAGAATAACCAGCTCTCAGACTTCAGATATATTTCATCAATACTCCCACACTACACAGTTACCTATTAACTATTCTATAACTAAAAATTTGCACACTTGCTGCCTTTAAACACACTTTTTCCTAGCACTGATTAAAGGAACCATATAAACCGTAAGAAACAGACTGGGCCCAAGCTCTGCCAAACAGTACAAACAAGCTGAAAAAACAGACCTTTTATTCCAAGTCTGAAATAACAACAGATGTGATTTGAAACAATGGCTGGTAAAACATTTACACCCACCATTTTAGGCACACATGTCCAAAATTCTTCTCATGCCTAGGGCTTAAGAAATATATATAAAGTCTCACATATCACTGATGCTAAATGTAAATCTTCAGTCACAGCATTCTTAGTCAGGAACATCAACTCCAATACTACTAAGTGCCAGAGTAGATAGCAATTACTCCTATTTCTGTACCTTATGAATTTTAGTTATTTAATGTGTATGGTGAAGTTAAAGTTGCTGTGGGAACCAGAATTTTAGATGTACTGGCTTCTAACCAAACAAAAATCTCTATCGTAATTATCTGGATGTTGTTTTATCTTTATTTTCTTAGCTCTAAGGAAAAAAAACCAACATGTAGTGGCACCTAACTTGCTGTCAAATTGCACTAGCACACACTTACTGATTTGTAGGCCACAATCCTTATAGACAAATTAGGACCAATAGTGAGTTGGCAGGGCCAAGGCATTGGCTTCCTTTCCATTTTCTTAAACATTGAAAGGCGTTCCAGGCTCTCACTAAATGAAGGAATCAGGAAAACAGCAATGAACTCTGGTGAACTGTAATAAAGTATTATAGACAATACACTCTCCTTAAGGAAATGCAGGGGTCCAAACTGTTCCAGCTTAGATTGCACAAAGCAAATAAACTGAATCAATAATCTTACCATTACCCATTGTCAGAAAAGAGAAGGACAAAAAGAGGTGTTACAGCAGATTATCCCCATCCTGAGCCTTTATGATGTGTGACACTAGGGCTTAAAGGCACTGTGTTAGGTCTAGTGATAAAACCACACAATTGCTCCTTAAGCATTTCCCATTTTTCTGTGCTCATCCAATTAGGGCACGTAGCAAGCTGAACAACACAAATTAGAAAAGGCTCTCTAAGTGGTAAAATGCTTTCTACAGGGAAGCTAAAGAAATAAAGAATCCAGTTTCAATTAACAGGATATTGTTTATGTAGAAATTAACTTTTGACACCTTTTTAATACAGTACTAGTGAACTCATTAATTTAAGGGCATTCTGTCATAGTGAAAGAAGTTACTTCAACTATTTCTAGCCTAAACAGCAGATATACAAGTTAAAAAAAAAAAACACAAAAAAAGGAACTGTAATGAATTCATACTAAAAAGTGTTAACTTAATTGTGCAACTTTTAGCAATGGAGTCCAAAATTAACAACTCACAGTAATTTATAATATATCATTGTGAATTCAAATAGGCTTGCCCCCATAAATAGTTTTCAACTAATACAAATTGTATTGGTAATCTGGCTGTAAAACTCCAACACAGAAAAAGCTCTCAATTTTTTTTCTTTTATTGCATGATAAAGGAACTACTCCTTTTCATATTATGATAAAACCTGGAATCCAACACTCTCTTGATTAAAGCATTTGTCTGGCAGAAATCAATCCTAAAATTATCAGTAGAGAATTCAACTTGGCATTCTCCTTGTCAGGTTTCCTAGTATGAACAGGGTTGGGTTTTTTTAAATTCTAAATGCACAATGAAAGGCAAAAACACACTGAGATTTTTATATGAGATAAACACTGAATTCCCTTTTTAGTTTTGGGTTTTTTTCCCTTAGGGAAAAGAAGATTTTTTTTGCTAGCAATAAAGACATCAATACAGGATTTCAAAAAAGAACATGGCAGTACATCATTAGGAGTACTGCAACACATACATTCAGGGATGACTACAAAAATGAGTACAAATGCCCAAAAATGTAATTTAAGCTCAATTTATTATCTCTATCTTTTAATTTCTTATATTTCCAGAAGAAAAATGCTACCTGTAACTAAAGATGACCCAGTCAATAAAATCTTGCAAACATACATTTCAGCTTGTATTTTATGAACACAACCTTTCTGCTCTGCTATCCCTTCCCTCAAGGCCAGAAGCAGCAGAAGTATCTCCTGTCTAATAAGCCAAGTATCATAACAAAAAATCACAACAAAACCCCCTCACTCACTTCCCTGGCATGGCTAATTTATTTTTACAAGAGTTGAAATATTTTTACCAGCAGGAATAATTAATCTAGGAAAATGGAGAGTGTATCTGCGTTGGCCAATTATCATGACAGATTTGCAAAGCTGACTTCTCAAAGCTTGATAAGCAACTTAATTGCATCTAAAACCTCACATACTCTTAAACAACTTTTCCAACTAAAGCTTTAATCTACTAGCCAAATGCCTATTTATCCAGAGATTTTGGATTTCCCCTGAAAGTATGGCACAAAGACAGCTTTTAAAGTAGCAAGAGTCTGTGATAAAAAAAGTATAAAGAGGCCAAGCCACATGGCAGGTTCATGCATATGGATTATCCTAAAGGATAAATGGGCCAGGAAAGATTCTGCTTTTCTGTGCAGTCTTTGAAGCAGTGACAAAGCCTGCTTTTTTCTAGAGACTCAGACTGCTCTGTTGACTAGTGCAGAACACAGACACAGTGACACGTGTCTCTTCACTAATGCACAGTAATGCTCAAGGAGCTTCTCTGGCTACTGAGGTGCAAAGCTGACCAGCTGAGCTGGGGGAGGCAAGGAAATCCCACAAATAAACTGATGAATTACAGCACACAAATCTACAGGGACAACCCTCATCTAAAAATTCCCTTTGATAATGACATTACAGCTGTGGTCTGCTAAGCTTCCTGAAAATCACATTGGCTAAAAGATCACTTCTCATAATTGTAGAACACAACTACTGAGACAGTAACATCAGACTATGATAAGGCACATAGCTGCATTTTGCCTGTTTCCCAACTAAGACAACACCTATGTAGAAAAGTCTTGGATGTATCATTAGCTACAGTTTTTCAGAGATACACAAACTTTTACTCTTTGCTTGGGAAAACAAGAAGTGAAAAATCATCTTTCAATTCTTGCATTCCTAATGCAAGAAAAATGAAAAATAAAAAAGTATATTGTTTGTCACAGTGGCACAGCAGACTGTGATTAAAGAGCAGGATTCAAAAAACAACATTTACTCAAAGAATTCATGGGAGTTCATCAAACTAGTGAGCTAAAAGTAGTCTGCAACCAAGGAACAAAGGCTACCATTAAATGCAGATATTCAAGCTGAACTATGCCACAAATTCCATTTCTTTCTAAAACTTGTTTTTGAACTGACATTTACAGAAATGTTCCTTCCAAAATCCTCCAACACTAAAGATGGAAGTAAACTGATTTTTATATTTAAATACAGATATAGAAAATTCATTTTCCCCTGAAATCTCTAAGCTCCTTTACTTATTCTAAAGCCACTGAATAAGCTGTATGAAGGGGACTGAGGGTACAGTAAGTCATAAAGTTCAGTGACTTCAACTGATTAGTTAACTTCATCTTTTGGAGAAGAAATCAGGAAGCATATCTATAGGACAATAACCAGGATTAGCCAAATTTACCTGAAAGTATAAATTTCTTCCAGCCCTCCTTCTTCATCCAAAGTATACATGAGCTTCCTCACCACATCAATACCTTGCTTTTGTTGTTCAGTTAAACCCTTCATTGGAAAGGAGTTTTTGTGCATATGAGCATGTACACTGGCACTTTTATCTCCACTTCCATCATCAACACTCACTGGGAATGGCAGACTAAGAACAAGAGAAGAAGCAGTTAGTTTGACTTTCCTTCTTATGAAAATAACCAAGCAAAACAAAACAAAAATGTTCTTAGCATCAACAATTTCCATTGAGCCGCAGACAGATGTATAAAGAGCCACAGGACTTGCAAAATAAATTAAGCAGTATTTCAAGTCTATTTGGCATTGGTAACATCTTGACCAGAGTGATGCACCAGTTCTGGGTATTGTGCATCAATAAAGACATCCACATACAGGAATAGATTAGACAGTAAAGTCAATGCTGATTAGAAAGCAAGATCCATTAAAAAAGATTGAACAAAATAAAGCCCATAGAGAAGGGAATTAGAGGGCAAGACAGCCTTAAATACAAAAAGCTGTTGCAGAGAAGAAGGAAACAATCAGTTCTTTGTATTCTGCCTGCACACCTATCACATCATGGAGTCAGGTCAGATTGTCAAAAACCTGATAAAGGCATTTCAAACCATAATCTCTAACACCAACTGCCTGAGGAGAGAGAAGAGCCTCCATCACTGCAAATCTTTATCAGAAAGTTAGACAAACACTGCTCAGCAATGACAGACATACACCTGACCCAGTCTGAAGCAGAGGATTGCTCCAGATGACTTGTTAAAGGCTGTTCCAGGCCTGTGACTCTGTATTGGCTCAAAATGCCAGCAAGCAGGACATTCTCTGCAGTGGAGCTATTAGGTATTTCTGGAACAAATGTTATTCTTTGAGATTTTAATAGCTTACAACACTGGGTGAATTTCTGACTGAAGATGACACATTTTTCTTGCACTTCATGATTCAAATTTTAAAATTTAGCCAAGGGTTATAGATAAAATGATTTTACTGTTCTTCAAAATATAGAAGAGTGTTAACTAAATATAACAAACACAGTAGCAAAAAATGTGTAAGATCCTCAACCCTGTGCCCCAGAAAACACCTGCAGATTTTTCATCTGATCCTATTCTGACTGAACCACATGATGCCTTTTACCACATTTCTACAAAGTGAAATAACTTTAGCATTGTATTATGTTTTTTAAAAAGCAGCCTACACATCTCTACCATACTTCCACCTCATTAGTCCTCACTAAACTTATCCATGAAGCAAGAGATAATAAACAGAGTTAACATTATGCACAGCAGTGTCACATAGAGCCAAATTCAAGATCAAGCTTCAGCAAAGTGTTTGGTACCTTTTTAGGAAGCAGATTCCACTGACAAAATATAGAAACTGTATTTTTAAGCTGATGTGGCAATATCAAAAAGCTTCAAACCTCTGATAGGTAAAGTTAGGCTAAAAGGATCTAGGCTGTTGCTGTGACAAAACCACTGTTTCTGAGGCTATTTTTGGCTTACTGTTTCCTAATTCTAATTCTCTGCTTATATTTTTCTTTTGTCTCCCATTTTACACTTTGGCTCTAAGGCATAAGCTTAAGTGGAGAAGAAGCCATCATCTTAACATTTATTTGCACATTATTTAACCAAGGGGACTTGGCTCATAAGTGGAATTCAAAGTACATATAACTGATAGAAGTACTTGCTATTTCAAGATAATAATTAAGAAAGAATAATTTCCCTTAAAAAGATGGCATAGTACATAGCAGACATCTTCATACTTACAAAAACTGAATTGAAGTTCCTGTTTTCTTCAAGTTAGCAATGATAATCTCCAGCTGATCCTCACTGACAGGACTACTAAGGTCTGTAAACAATTCAATGTGTCTCTTCTCATATTTCTTTCCTCTTAAAATAGGAAAAAACATTTACATATATTGAAAATATTATAAGGCCATTTTAAAATAATTTCCTTACAAAATAATAACAGAAGTAATATATTTGTAATTACTTTTACCAAAGAAATTTACTTGTAAAATGAAATAAAGCAAGTAAACCTATTTGGTAGAAGTTGTTCTGTCATAGGTTTTACTGTTCATACTAAGTGTTTACATGAGCTCCCTTTCTCCCTCCTACCTTAAAATTGAGAATTTTAGCCCTGTGAATGTATAAATCACTAACTACACCTAAATGAATAGAAGTCTGCCAATTTTCATCAATGTGGATAAAATGCTAATAAAATATGTTAGGCTGTTTATGGATTACATTGGTTATTTCCTTTGCAGCTGTAAGTCTGTTCTTGTGGAAATGCATTTTAAATGACTGTTGCTGGTGGGAGTTCCATTTTAGTAATCTAATTCAGTAGATTCATTGGAGAAGATGGACTTTCAAGACTACTTAATATACTAAGAAGCAGTAACAATACAGATCAGGAAGGCTGAATGACAGAACAAAAATCAGTTGAAGTGGCTGAATTCAGTTTTGATCTGGATAATCAAACACAAGAGTGATTTTCTTGAATTTTTACCCTATAGTATTTTCTCAAATGAAGACAAATTCCATATCAAAGGGGTTGGTGTATACAAGCTACAACAAAACCCAGTGTTCCATAGCTATTCAAGACTATCATGCCATAAATACAGTAATTTCCATTCACAACAGTTTTAATCACTAAATGGATACAGCCTTCCACACTGATTAGACTTTATTCATAAAAATATAAATTGCATCACCAAGTCCAGTCTTCTCCACTCACAGTTAGATCATATAACATTTTAGAAACATGATCAAACCCTGGTTTTAGAGGAAGTGCAGTTACCTTCATTTCCCTGCACCACTTGTTCACAGAGTGTTAGAAACACCTTGCCAGCCTCAGTGCACTCACTGATAACTTTGTAACACTGATGTCAACATTTTTTCTCAGCTTAAAGAGTGTTTTTTCCTATTGCACCTTTATTTCCACAGCCTGCATATTTACAAACAGCCACTTCATCTCCAACAGTCTTTAAATTTCTAGGCTGAAAAAATTCACCTTTCTAGTTTTGTTTGTTTTTTTTTTCTTTCTGAAATGTGCCGTCACATTTAAATTCAGTAGCCCTTTCCTAAACATTTTAACATCCTTTTTAACAGTTTTTGAAAGCAGAACACAAGGAATGTGACAGAAAGGGAAGGCTTTGTGCCTTGTATAATGGTAGCAATGCTCTCATGGCTCTACTACAGAGTTGCCAGCTGCCTCAGAAAGCTCTGCAATTGTCTGGACACGTCAGATGTCTCATGAGGATTCTTTAGAGACAAACTTCTGTAGTGTGCTGTTTATCTTTAATGTTTGCTCATTTTTTTTTTTTCAGAAAGCACTTCCCTTGTTTATACATACAGTAAACATAAGAGTGACAAGAAAACATGAGTGCAAAGTCAGATTTCTGTATGAGCCCTCAGGTTACATACTCACATTGTTTCTTTCTGAAGCAAGTCCATACACACAATAACAGCATCCAGAACTAGGCAAAATTAAGAAAAATCTCAGAATTTGAATCAAGTAACAAATGTTGTTTTTTGTAGAAAACAATTTTACATTTTCACTCCCTCTCAAAGACTGACAAACATGCATTTTAGTTAAGAAATACTCTTTTTGAGAGAAATACTTTTCAAATAACTGATGTGCAAGAGGTTCCTACATAACTTGTGTGTATTGTTATCTTGTCTCTGCCCCACTTAACCCAAAGGAACACTAAAAAGACTACTTTAGATCCCAGCCTCTCACCTGCCAATGAGAGGCTCAAGTCCATGAAGAGGCAATCTAACTTTTAGAATGTTACTCTGAATCCACCAACAAAATTTCAACATATATCATTTTCTCACAGAAGTTTTTCTTTGAACCGCCTGCATCCAACAACCTCTTCCTCATCACAATGTCCACTGGGAATGTGTGAGCCAGCTGAGTTGCTGAACACTTCTGAAACAGCTCTGACTGCCTGGACAGAGCTCACAGCAATCATTTTATGGCCAGAGAGAGCCAACACAGGAGACTGAATTTACTGTAAATGAAACACATGAAGCAATGCTATATAGATCACCCTTTAAAACTCTTCACTTTCCATGTAACTAAGAGCAGAACACAGTCAAACATGAATGGCATTCAAACCAAGGAGTAACATTTGTCAATGTTCGAAATACTTCACAAATAAATCAATCTGATAAACTTCTATTCTGCTCTCTCTGGGGTAGAGATAGTTTTCTTCACAGGAGCTGACATGGGGCTGGGTCTTGAAATTGTGCTGGAAACAGTGATGATAATATAGGGATGTTGTAGTTGTTGCTGAGCAGTGCTTGCAAAGAGCCAAGGCCTTTTCTGGTTCTTGTACCACCCTGCCAGTGAGGAAGCTGGGGGACACAAGACCTTGGGAGGAGACACAGCAGGGACAGCTGGTCTCAACTGACCAATGGGATATCCCACACCTGGCATCACACTCAACATGTAAAGCTGGCAGGAAGAGAGGAAGGGGGGATATTCAGAGTTCTGGTGTTGGTCTTCCCAGGTAACTGTTAAATCTGATGGAGCCCTGCTCTCCTGGAGATGACTGAACACCTGCCTGCCTGGGGAAGCAGTGAATAATTCCTTGTTTTGCTCTGCTTGTGTGCATAGCTTTTAACTTCCCTATTAACTTGTCTTTATCTCAACCCACGAGTTTTCTCCCTTTCACCCTTTCAGTTCTCTCCCATCCAACTGGTGGAGGAATGAGCAAGTAACTGCGTGCGGCTGAGTTGCCAGCTGGGCTGAAACCAGGACAGTCTGGTTTCTGGAACTTCTGCTGACTTACTTCATAAACAACATTCTTATTAAAAAGCATAAACCAAGTTCTGTAATGCTATTTTAAAAATACATGCCTTATTTGAAGCCTAAAATTATATTACTATCTTTTTTCTCTTTAATTAACAGAACACTTCATAAAAGCAATGATTCCTTTTAAGGCCAAGGCTACATCTGTTAGCCTAAAAGAACGTCAAAAAGCGGCTAAATCTGCTTCTGGGCAAACTTACAACCACAAATTAGCTCAACTCTGATAGTAGTTAAAACTTGGGAGGCTGAGCCCAATTTCACAACACTGACTTCCTGTCTCCTACGTAGCTGAATCAGTTCAAGAAGTGCTCTTCAGCAAAAGGATACAGTCTGCTTGTGCAGAGCCTGCTTTAATCATATTTTGAATGTCTTCCAGCAGATCAAAATTTGGCAGCATCAGTGATCTATGTACAGTAATGTTTTGGTATTGATCCTCACTGGCAAGGCCATTTCTAGTGCCATTAGTGCCAAACAGAACTACAGCAACTTCATCTTTACTCTCAGCAAAAACCTGCAGATACAGAGAACACAAAACAGGTATAAAAACACAGGTAGATTCATACACAACTATGTTAGGCAGATTACAGCAAACTGAACTAATTTTGAAACATCAATTACAATGGATTTACTGGTTTTTACTTATTCGATGCTATCCTCTCAAAATGTAAACTTACAGTGAGATCACAAAGATATAATTAAACTAACAAATTTGCAAGGGGCTATCTGGGATAAAACAAGTAAAATTGGTTGATTCCATCCTCAAAATGGTCTTCTGTGTGGCAATTAATAAGTGTTGAAATATTTTAGAGAAAGAGAAAAGCAATTATTCTTTTCCCTAAAAGTTGCTACTGCCCTGAAGAAAAAGGGTGACCAACCCAACTATCACATCTCATGCACAAAAAATACAGCTGAAACAAAGAGCCCTGTTGCTCTTGCATAAACAGAGACTAATTCTCACTCATTCCTCATGTATTTCAATTATTAGTAAATGAGGAAAACGTTTCCCAGATGTTTTTAACATTTATGAAGTCACACGCACCTGTCTCTGCACAAACTTTGTCATAATCTTCTTGGCTTGGTCAAGTGAAGACTCTTCACCAGGGGAAGAACTGCTCATTGTAAGGCCTACATCCAGGCACAGCACTACTGCCACCTGGAAAGGAGGAGTGAGAATAAAAAATAAAATACAATCATAATTACTTACAAGGGTACATACAAAGCCCAAAAATCAAACTACATCACAAGTGGTTTCTTTTACACTAATTGTTAATAATAGACAATGGTGGAAGACAGAACTGGCATAACTGCACTGAAAAGAAAATAATTTCATCCTGTACTACGTTCCAGACATTTCAGTGGAAATACAAAAAAATCCTATGTTACACAATAACCTGTAAAGGGCATGTAATTTCTGTACAATCCCATTAATGTATTAGGGATCTAAGGGGTTGTTTTGCACCAGGAAATTAAACAGATACTTTAGCTGACAATTGCAAGGACGAATTCCAATTTCAATTTAGGGGCTTAAATCCTTCACATTTGTCTACGTTTTTGCATTTCTGATCACCTCTTTAGCTGATCTATACAAAACACTGCCCAAGTCTGCCCATGAATTGATTCATATGCTAGAAATAAATAAAATTGTTTCTTGCAATTTCTCATTTGACTCTAAGTTCCTCTAAAGTTCTTTCACAGACTCCCCTCATCTTGATCAATCATCCACATAAATGCAGTTGCAAGAGGAATTCAGCAAAATGAGGCCCTGCATGTCCAAGGCCAGCTCAAATTTATTCTCATGGAGTAAACCAAAGTTACCTAAATATGCATCAAAACCTTGCTTGATGAGCTGCCAGTAGATTAAATTACCCTGCCTGAAAAAATTGTTTGCCAGAACACAGGAAAGTCAGGTATTACCTAGGCTGGAGCCAGCTGACTCATTTTAAAACACAAAATATATCCAATTCCAGAAGAAATGAAGCTGACAAAAGGATGTGGGCAATAATCCTAAATCTGTCAAATGACACAAGATGTAGAGTCTGCTTCTGCAAAGCCAAATGGATGAACAGCAAGATAAGGCATTGGTGTAAGCCCTGCAAGCCCAGCCTTGCAAGCAACTCCAAGCACCTGCTGAGCAGCAGAGCTCCACAAGCTGTCCTGCAGGTTACACTCAGTCTCAGCACTCATCCTGCCTTCACCAGCCTTGCCTGGGAGCTGGGAATAAGTGTCTGAGCCAGCCAGGGCTGCAGAAGCTCAGAGTGGAGCAGAGGCAGTTCCAGAGGCCGCACAGTGTTCTCATAAGAGCCCTGTCAGTGCCCACCTCCAGCCTGGGGAATTACCGAATCTACCCACAGCAGCAGCTGCAGACCCTCCTTGGCTTGGTGCTGTGCTCCCTAAAAACGCTTCATAGACGGCAGGATGACAGCAGAGAAGCCACAGAAGTGCAGGAGTGCAGAGCTGCTGTTTGCTTACAAACACACCATCAATGTCAAGTGCCAACAAGATGCTGTTCTGGAAGGCAGCAAACCCAAGCTGGGTGCTCGTTCAGGTGTGTGGAATCTTCCTTCAGGAAGAGGGCACCTCCTCTATGTCTCTCTTCAGCTGTTATTAACCTGTTATTACCCTCTGGCCATGTCACCGGAGCACGCAGAGCTGCTGCTGGCAGTGCAGGCTCCTGAGCGACACTGGCCCGGAGCTCGCACGTGTGACCGCGGGACAGCCCTATCACACCTGAGCGACACCAACCCGCCCTGCTCAGTGCCGATAAGGGCGATGAGGAACAAGCCTGCCTTTATCTCTGACCTCTCGCTGCTGAAGCAGCTATAATAAAGCAAAGACAGAGATGGCTACAGCAGCACAGATAAAGCTGCGTTTAACAGACACTAAACTGCTCCGTAACACAAGAGACCTGAACACAGCTTTCATCAATAAGCATCAGATATAGAAACTGCATTTTCAACAGAGCAAAACCAGTTCTAGCATTACTCCAGCAAGAGTAACGCCAGTCACTGCTGCGGGAGCTGCACTGTGCTCTAAAGCAGGAACACTGATTCCCTCTGAGCCAGTCAGCTTTGCACTGGCAGCGGCTCGGCGGCCAGCACGGGGAGGAGTTACAGGGCGCAAAGGATGGGTGGATGTGAGTGCCCGGAGTCAGGGATGGGTGCCCGTGGGTATCCGGTGCCAGGGATAGGTGCCCGTAGCCGGCGGTACCCCCGGCGGGCCCCCTGCCCTCACCTTGCCGCTGGGCGCCATGGCGCTGGTGACGGGACGCGGTGCAACGCGCTCAGCGCTCCGCCCGCCCCGCGTCCCCCCGGGAACACGGCGGCGGCGCCTCGCGTTCCGCGGCGGGGGCAGCGCCGCCTAGCGGCGGACGGGGGCTCGGGCGGGGCCGCTGCCGGCGCTGTCGGTTCGGGACCGGCTGAGGGGAAAGCTGAGGTTCGGCCGGGCTATGGGAGAGGGGAGATCTCCCTTCCCTCATCTTTCTCCTCAGGGCTTCTCGCAGCCCTCCTTCCAAGTGCCACATCTCGCAGGCGTGGTTGTCATCTTGGCCGCAGTTCGGGCGGAGCGGAGCCCAGGACAAGCCCGAGGTAGGTGAATGGCGTCTCTGAAGAGAGGCGGGCCCAGGGCAGGTGTCCGGGACCCTTCTGCCCTGCCCTGTCCTACAGCACCTCCCGTTGGGTTACATCCCATCCCGATGTAACCCCGGCTGGCAGCCCAGCCCCACAGGCCCTCCCCAGCAACACTGGGGAGACAATCGGAAAGCTTAAAGCTGGAAAACTCGTGGGTTGAGGTAACGAGAGTATAATAAGAAAAGCAAGAGCCATGCACACCAGCAAAGCAAACCAAGGCATTAATTCACTGCTTCCCCAGGACAGGCAGGGGTTCAGCCATCTCCAGGAGAGCAGGGCTCCAGCACGTGTAATGGTGGCTATGGCCAAATATCCACACTCCATCATTCCAAATAGCCCCTCTTCCTCCTCCTCTCCCCTTTATATACTATGATGTTATATTCTGGAATACTATGATGTCTGAAATACCCCTTTGGTCATCTGGGATCACCTGTGCCAGCTGTGTCACCCCAACTCCCTTGCCAGCGTGGCCATACAAAAAGCAGAACTGGCCTTGGCTCTGTAAGCTCTGCTCAGCAATAACAAAAACACCTCTGCATTGTCAACCCTGTGTTCAGCACAAACCCAAAACACATCCCCATACCCAGTGGTGTGAAGAGCATTAGCTCTATCCCAGCCAAACCCAGCACATCACCCCAAAGGGACTGTCTCCAGGGCTCCCCAGCCACCATGGCACCCCAGAATCCCGCAGGACACAGCCTGCTGGGGAGCAGCCATTCCCCTTCACCACTGGAACAGGGATTTCAGCTGCCCAAAGCATCCCAAAGGTACATTCTGCCTGTGTGTATCACCAGTGGGTCAGGATTGTTTCATTAAACACTGGCACAACACTAGCTTTGTCCCACCATTCACAACAGAGAGAATTTCTGAACCACATTGCATCCAGGCTGTTTGATCAAACTGGAACCCACTGATTTTAAGAAGTCCTAGTAAAATAGATGCTATATCAGGTATATCTTGGTGCCCATTGGCTATGAAATCATTAGAGATATATGATAGTGGCAAGTGTTTAATCACATGTATTTAGTACTTCTTGTTCTGCATTACCTTCCCTGTATCCTTTGAGGGTATCATTACCATTACCAGTGAAAGTGTCTTTCACTTCTAGGTATATCTCAAATCCCATATATTACCTATAATTATTCTCAAAACAGAGCTCCAAGTGGGGATACTAGTGTAGCTACAAAAGAGTAAATCTTACATGAACACTTCAAAAATCTTGTACCAGAAGACGACCCTACAAACACAAGTGTTTCCTTTTTATACTGAGTGATGTCTGAAGACAAAAATCCCCTTTCCCTCCTTACTACACTGCCATGCTTTGGGAATACTGGTAATTGAGGGATTCTCTCTTCAAAGCACTTTGCATATCAAAGGAAGAGAGCAGCTTGGCAATGTGACAAACATTTTAGGGGAAACCGGTAGACAAAAAACCCCAGTCAGCTACTGCCAGAGAAAATCTTGCATTGTCTTCCTGAATGTCTCTAAGGAGATTTCAGATTAATCAGCCAAGAAAATCAGGCTGCTTGCTATCATTATTATTATTCCTGATGTTATCTCAGTCCAAAAGCCCTCCCTTGGGCTCACAACCAGGCAAACCCCACTCCAGCTGATTTCCAGCAGAGCTTGAATTCCAGGCACAAGACAGGAGATGTGCACACACACAAGGGAAGAATAGAGAAACAAGAACTCATCAATTTAATCAGCAATAGCTTTTCACACACCAGCAGAAAAGCATTTTGCAAGGCATCATGATCAATGAACATGTTATTTTTATGCTGGGGGTGGAAAGTAAAACCTCAGCCCTGACTGCTGGAACACAATATTGACATAAACCCCTTCTCTCTGGCTCCTAGATTTGATATGAAAGCTGAATCCCAGGCTTTGGTCCAAGCTCTTGCAGCTGGAGCTGTAATTGCAGACATTACTTAGGGAAACCCAATTTGGGCCAGAACTGGGAACCTCTGATTGCAGAAGGTTTGTATGGCCAGCCCTGGTACCAGTATCACATTTCCTTACAAAGTCTGAGTAAAACTAAAGACACCTACAACCATGAAACTCAATCTGTGATATTCCTGTGCTTTAGCTCTCAGTCTGACATAAATGGGGGCTTTTAGCTCTCTGGCAGAATACACAAACAATAAACCAAAACATTTCCACCTCACACCTTCATGCTGCCAGATTTCTTCAGAGCTGTTTCCACCATTCAAAGGAAAACTGGCTAATCATTCCTGAAACAAACCTTAACCCACATTTCCCTTTTCCCTTTCCAAGTCTGAACAGAGCTCCCTCATTGGTAATCATCAAATCTGACTAATCACCTCCATCTGGGGCACCAGGGCTTTGTTAGCCTGGATGAAGATTTGAGGATCTTTGCTTGTGAAAGCATGAAAAAAAAAAAAAAAAAAAGGGCTGTGATTAATTGTTTATTTCTCTTATACAGAATGCCAGTCTCTGGGTATAAATAATAAATATATGACATTTCAGAGGACTCAGGATCCAGAGTGATCAGCTGTAATCTCATTCACACCAAAGTGTGTCCCACCTCAGTGTCAGTGAGGTTTTCGCTCATTGCTCTGCTCATTCCTTGTTTGGTTAATTCCCCCCCAGACCAAGGCTGGATGAAGTAAGCACACTCCTGGGAAGCAGCAATGAATGCTCTGCTTTGTGCTTAACTTCACTCAATGCCTTTACAAGGCAGCAATGAAAATGGCTTCCCTGGTTTTTACAAGAAGGAATGTATTACCCAGAGAGTTACAGCTGAGACCCAGCTGCTTATGGCATCTCTGAGCAAATGTAAATGGCTTAAATGTAAAAGTAGCAAGATGACTTGGCCTTTCTCCCTCTTTACCCACAGGGTAAGACTTTGGATAAATGCCTGGTGGAAAGATGAATACCACAGCCATCTGGGATCTAGCTCAACAGCTTTATTGAAATGGATACATGAAACAGAATTTTCTACAGAAAAATAGAATTAACTTTGCAATCATTACCTATTCTTTGCCTGGGACAAAACATAAAAGTGGGTGCTAGCTGCAAACTGAGGAATTATGAACTGAATTTTTCACATATAAACAAAGCAGGGCAAACACACTGTGACACCAATCAGCTTTGTACTTCCATCACTACAAGCCTGGCAGCAGGCTGGAAGACAAAGTAGATGGGAAATTGACACCCAAAACAAAGCAGAGCTCGGAAGCACATGTGTTAGCAGCCTCCTACATTGGGCTTGTGAGGTGTGTAGTTGTCTTCTCCCAAGAGGTCTTTCCAAACACCTGCACATGTCAAAACTGTGGTGCAGACTAACATTATTTATTGTGTCCGTTTGGTGATTTCTGATGGCCCTTCCCAAGGGATGCAAGCCTCAGTCACAGTGTTTGCTTAGTTGCTTCTGTGGAATACACCTGCAGGGAAAAGATCCACTCTCTAAAGCAAAACTGGTCTTTGGCTTTGAGGTTCAGCTCCAAGTCCACAGGGCTTTTTCTCTGTCTGTGACTCAACAACATTTGGCACATTAAAAACTGTGCCTTTAATAAACTGGAAAATAGCTTCTAAAGAAGCCTTTGAGGGATTTAACAGTTTTCATCTCTTGGTCTATCTGCTTTGTCCATTTTCATTTAAGTTCATGCAATGCAAAGAAATGAGCCTCTTGGGAAACAAAGACATTACTGCAGTAGGAAAATTAGCAAAATAGGAAAGATTATACCACACCATCCAACCTTGCATGAAAACACAAAAGAAAAACATAGGAAGGAGAGGCAATGAGTAAAGAGAATATATTGACTTGGGGTTTGTCCTGCCAGGCACATTTCAGTACAGGGCTACTGAATAGTGGCAAATGGATCACAGCTGATAAACTACTTCAAAGCAGCACACCCAGACCTCCTAATCCCATAGGACTGCAGAGGAGAAATGGCTTTTCATCAGCAGGGAGCTGAGAGACAGAGGCTCCATGTTTGCAGTTCCTTTCCCACAGGGGTGTCACTGTTGCTTTCCCTTGTCACTGTCCCCTGCCCCAGCTGCTGAATTTACAGCTTTCTTTCCCTTCTCCAGATTATGCAGTAATTACACATTTCTCAGGCAGAAAAAGACCCCCTTCCACTGGCTGTTGTACATCAGTAGAGGCCTTATCAAGTACCACAGAGAAGGAAAGCATGAAATCACAGGCCAACAGTGCTTACAGCCCATTTTCCCCCATGTGGTTTTTTACCTTTTCCACACTGTCATGGAGTCACACTTGAGAATCACACTCTTCTGTAGCCTGCCTGTTCTGTCCTGCAGAATTGCTGCCCATCCAGTAGTTCTTCCACCTGCTGGTTTTTATTCCCAGTGAACTAAATGGCACATATATCTTACAACTTGAATCCTGATTTCTTTCCTCTTCCAATCCATTTATGAAATTGCAACAATAATTTTTTTTTTTTTAGTTCTTATCTTCTTAGCCATGGTGCTTGCCATCCCCCTCATTCTGATGACACTTCCAGATTTCATAAGAACTGTTTTGTCTTCAGCCAGGTCATAAAAGGACACTGCACAACACAGGTTGGCCAGTCCTGGGAATAACCACTGGGCACAGCTTAAGATATATCACTCTACCTGCTTTTGCAGCTATTTTTTCAGGCACCAAAATGCACAACACTTCCCAGCCTGCTCAGGAGAATGTCATTTAAAACAGCATCCAAGCTTCACTAAATAAAATAAGGAAGGTGGGAGGATGATTTAGCAACATTTGTCCTTAAATCCCCCTGGTTTTCCTTTTACTTATTATGTTCTGAGTATCTACTAAAGGTTTAATTATTTGCTACACTACTTTCTACTCTCTAGAACCCAGAGAGCCTCTAACTCCCTGACACCTTTGCCCTCTCTCATCCCTTTTTAAAGTAGATACTATATTTGTAATCTCACACATGACTTTCAAGGGAAATCATTAAAGTGTGTTTTGGCCAGTTTTATATTTGCCTTGGATGGAATTCACCTGGCTCAGCTGATTTGAAAACATCTCCACTGCAAAGCACTGACATTTCCTGTTTTATCTCAAATCACTTTTTGCTGCTGATGTTAATTGTGTTGCTGCCTGATTGCAGATGACCTTTGTAAATGGACAGTCTTCCACAGCTGTCAATTATTTAATTAGCTCAAAAGGCAGAAACATATGCTGTGGGTCCAAAGGTTTCATCCCAGCTGAATCTCATGTAACTGTCAGGAGGAGACTATTTAATGTAATTTCATTTTTAAAATTTATTTGTTTTTCTGTAAGAAGTAAAGAGAATATTAAAGTTGCAAAAGTCCAGCTCCAAAATAACAGGAATTTCTGACATTAAAGTTTCTTTTCCAACCTTAACCAAGTATTTCTCTATGCTGTGATACAGATTCAACTACAGGACCAGGTACTTTTTGACAATGTCATTATATATTTCAATAAATATTGGGATAAAGTTAGGGCTGTGCACTCAAGGAGTCATGAGACTCTTGCCTCATTTGTTCCAAAAATTTGGAGGCAGAAAGTGAAAGAGGAAATTCTTATGATTATGGCACTTTAAGAATTAAACTCTCGTTTTGTTCAGCAGATTGGCAGTAATCTGATATAGGTATCACTTGAACCAAGCCTCTCACCAGTAACCACTGGTTGTGTGAATCACATTTTCTTAGTGCTCAGTTTAAGATATGTCAGATCTGCATAAATGTTGAGCACTCACACGCATTTGTGAATGGAGCTTCACTTTCAGAACAGAAAATGTAGGGGGATAGAATATAAAGTAGTATAGAATATAATCTTATCCCTTAAAGAGTTGCAGCTGGGTTAGTTATTAAAGATTAGGAGCAGGCTTGATTTTAACAGGCCACAGCTGTAGCCAATAAGAAGAGTATTATAAAAGAGTGGATTGGTTGGTTGAAGGAACTACAGTCAGATGGCTGCTGTGAAGACAAGGAAGAGGCAGTGCCTGATTATGTTAAACGTTCAAACCTGCTCCTTGCAGGTGATTTTTTTTTTGAACGTTTAACATAATCAGGCACTTTCTTGTTTTCATTATAGTGCAAGAGATTGTCATTACATTACAAGGGTTCTATATTGCTACAGTTTCATACCTCCTTGATGTTTCTTGTAGGCAGCTCAGAGGAGCACTGAGCTTTTTTAGACTTTTGTGTATTTTAAAATATTGTGCTTTTGTTGTCATATGTTATTGGAAAAACAAAAACCCAAAAGTATTTTTGTGAAGGATGTATACATTACAGTGGCATGTATTATTGAGAGATTGCTTTGCACAATCTGTGAAAATGGGGTTTGACCACTCTCTCAAACATAAGGACAAACCACAATGCTGTATTTGCTTCTCACTAAACATTCTCCCATGGCCCACTATGTAAGCCTGGCATGCCAGAGAAAGAGCAGCATGCAGTCCTGAGGATGGAGATTGTTCCAGATTGCAGACCTACGAGGAACAGGAAGGAAGAGTAGGATTCGTTTTATATTCATATAGTAAAAATTAGCATGACATAAATTCTTAGTATTTCCATTGCAATTTCATGGCGTGTAGACCTCTCTGGATGCATTTCTAAAGCGGAGAGAAGTACTGCAGTGGCCTTTTATCCCCAGTTTTCAGTTCAGCCACTGGAGGGCAACGTGATCCCAGACACCAGGCAGAGGCAGCTCTGCAGCCCACCGGAGTTGGGAGCGTCGCCCAGCAAGCACTGCCGAACTGGAGAGGAATTTCTGCACATAATCTGGCAGAAATTAGGCAATAACAGCAGCAAGAAACCACATGCTCTTGCATTTTACCTTTGGGGGAGGTAGATTTAAGCATTTCTTAATGCATTTAAGGTTTAGGATTGCTTCACGGGTTCTAAATCCGTGGATTAGCCAAAGGATTTCTGCAGGCAGTGATGCAAGAGCCACTCAGTCTGGTATCACGAGAGGCGAAATATTTCCCACTGCTAGGTAGCTGAAAAGCCCCAGACGTGTGTCTGCAGTGGAAACAACTCTGGCAGACTTTTCTGGATTAGTTGTTAAATCTTTTACAACAAATTATTTGTTGTTTTATAGGGCTATCTGCCTATGTAGGGTCTGGTTTTCTTTCAAACAAATAGAAATAGTGGCGCTCAACTGAGCTCCAGAGCACCTGGGTTCCTGGTGAAGACCAGAGAGATCATGTCAGGTATATGTGCTTTGAGGAAAGTAACAGCCCAGCAATAGTGCATCAAATAGTGTTTGGAAAAATGTTAAAGCCAGTGTCTTATTAAGAGGTGGTAAGTACCAAGTGGTTGCTGCTGTTTCAGCTGGGGCTGTGGCAGAAGCAGAATCTCATCCATGTCGCTCTGCCGGCCCCCTTTGTGTGGCAGCCTGTATCGCACCGCCGCCTGTGCAGTGCCTTTGTTGGCAGCCATGAGCGCTGCAGCTGCGTTTGCAGGGGCTCTGCAAAGCGCTCTCATGCAGCAGATTGTTCAGGACAAGCGAGCTGGGATAACTCACTGCGTGAAGGATTTGCTTAGCAGATGCACACGGATAAGCCTTTAGTATCCTCCCCTTTAGTTTCATCCTGCCCTCACCAGCATCGTGCGTGTTTGTATGCACACACACACAGGGGCTGGCTAATAATCTAATTTAATCCTTGCAGCACAGGATTTTGTTCCTTATCCATTCAACTGTGGGAAGGGATGAGGAATCTTCAGCTGCCAAACAAGGCTCTTTCTGAGCTGAGAGGATCCCATTTTAAATTTCTATCCGTTTGCTTGCACCTGGAAGCAGATTGAATCAGACTGAAAGGATGACATTTTGGATCTTTTGAAAAATATTTGCTTTAATTGCACTTTCAAAATGGAGCATTGCAGCACTGAGGAGGGGACGTCATGTTTTAATTCTTGTGAGTTTCCTGTTTGTACAGCTTTGAGGGACAAAGCAGCAATGTGAAGGAGGGAGCTTATATTTGAGAGGAAAGAAGGGATTAGGATTGGTTTCTATTTGTGTAAATTGATGTTAACCCATTACACTAGCAGATATGTGACAGTGTAGAGGCAGGGGAAGAATAATTTCAAGTTTTCCCTGTCAGTTATTTTATTGTTTCACAGAAATTCCTTGGAAGGAAGTCATCAAGATGATGAGTTCTGCAGGAGTTTTTTTTGTACTAGACATTCCAGACAGACCTTTAATTTTTTATAATGCTCTATTGAAATAAATGGCAAATTTAGCCAACACAATAGACTTGGTTTTAGGGTGGAACTGGAGCCTCAGAGCAATCCTGCTGTAATCATGGGGCTGGCTGAAGTCACCACCATGACGTGAAACTTTTGCCTTGGAGCCTGCTGCAATATTAGAGTCCATTGCTCCAGCGGTGTTTAATCGCATTAGAGACAAGCCAGTGCTGTAATCACTGTGAGTCACTGAAGGCAGCTCCACCAACACACATTTAGGGAGAACTGAGCCACCATTGTCAGTGACACTGTGTGCCTTGGGATGATACTGCTCATTATAGTAAATATTTCACTTTTTTCTTTACTACATGGAGATGCTACGAATTATTTCTGCTCCTTGCTTAGGTCACAGAGGAGCTCATTTGAATAAATTAATGAAGGTTAAAATTGCTTGTGTTTGTTAATTCTGCATGCCATTTTTCTGTGGATAAAATGTTAAGGAAAATCTCCATTATCATGGAAGGATATTCTAGTAATTGCCTGTAATTATAAGGGCATCTCACTACAAATACATTTAAGTACATCATTAGAAACTGACACTTCACTAATTCAGGACAAGATTGTATTTTAGAAAGAAAGGCTGAATAAAATGCATGCTCTCCTTAGGCTGACTACCCCAGGAGCTGTTGGATTCATGCCCAGCACTGGCACTATAAAAACCATTCCCTTTATTTATGATATTTGGGGTGTTCAGATCACAACTGCAGGTTATTCAGATAATCAGGCTAGAATAAATTAAGCTATATTTATGTTCTATCCTAATGAGCTGGTTTGCTGGTGTTTTGTAGTAGAAATAATTGATTCTCTTACCTTATCACTGTAGGAGCAGAAAGAATTTGGCATATATATGAAGATAGTCTAAGGCACCTTCAAAAATACTTGTCTTAATGTACATTAGTGCTGGAGGAACTTGTAATAAACCATGCTCTGGGGGAACATGTTGCCTGAGAAGTGAGGATTTATCCTATTTGCAGGCAGAATAGACTATCAAAATCAGTAGTTATCTTTTTTTATCTTGTAAAGCTAAGTGTACACCTGGAAGAAATGGCTGGGACAAGGAGCCCTAAGACAAGGAGATCACATCTAAGATTTGTATCTTAAGGGGCTCTAGGTCAAATTTATCCATGGAATATCTAATTTCAATGGATGCAAACCACAATGGATTTTAGCTGCTGTACTCTGGGAATAAGGTTTTATGTTTTAGCACGCTAAAAGCAAGGGCATTTTTATAACACAGGGAAAAATGCATTGTTGGGCTGACTCAGGCATTCTGTGTATTTTAATGCATTCTGACAGACTTCAGCTACCGTGTAATGACATGAGATTAGGAGCACTGCAAGTTAATGGAACTGGGTGAGCAGGGGTTACATGACAGACCCTCATGCCTCATTTCTCTGGACTGCTTGTTTGTATGCAATCACACTTCACCTGTTATGTGGAAGGATGCTTTGGGGATTTTTGAGCCCCCTGGTAGTTTACCTGGACCTAACACACAACCACAAGCCCTCCCTCATCATTAAGTGTCTGCCTGTTGGAAGAGGAATCATGTTTTAGTAGTTAAGACAAGCAAACACAATGTCTATTCTAATTCACCAAATTAATTGAAAAGTTGTGTTTCCAAGTGGATTAGCCCTTCCTGAATTTGATTCAAGCTCTCTTTTTTCTTTCTTTCTTCTTTTTTTTTTTTTTTTTGAGTTCCCTTTTCCATTCAGGGAATAAATGTGTGTGGACTAATCTAGGGATGAAAACACATTAACACAACTGTCTCACATTGCCAAATGCTTGGAAAGAAGCAGGAAGGGCACTGATCCCATAGATAATTCACTGCCTGGGACAAAAAGGGGCTGCATAAATGTTGAGCCAAATTGTGTCCATCGCAGTGCAGAACTGTGCTCTGTGCATCCTTATTTTCTCTCTGTAATGCTAGTGTAATTGCATGCTTCAGTGTTCAAGAGCACATTGGAGTGGCTGTTTTTAGCTAGTGGTTGGAGCTTCTGAAAGGTACCTGTGGGGAGTGGTTATGAGGATCCATTGTGCAGCCTCTGCTGATAATCTCAATGAGGAATTGCAGGATCCTGGCCTTAGGATTCAAAGCACAGGCTGGAGGGACTAGAAGGGTGAATTCGAGGCACTTAGAGTGGATAAAAGCACATTCATGCTGTTATTGTTTTAGTCCTCAGAGAAGCTGAATGGGGTGGGTAAGTCAGCAGGCAGAATTAGCACCTCCTCTCCCCTGGTGAGATACATGGGGCAGCCACACAGGTGTGCTTTGCCGGATGCACAGATCTTCCGTAGGAGTCTCTCACTGATAACCATTATCTTATCAAATGATTACCTTGCACCTCAGAAGTGAGAACTGCAAAGGCTAATGAGCTAATTCTCTGGGCCCACTATCTCCATCTCACAGGAAGCTGAGTGTCCTTTGTTATGTTTTTCACTAGAGGTGGCCAGTCCCCAGTATACATCTGCCATGTAAGGAATTCTGTTCCCTTGGCCATGTTTGCAGCAGGCATCAAACCAAAAGCACCTTCCTGCTAATTCCAGCTGTTGCACTTCCAGTTTGAGGGAATTTCCTACAGGTAGCTTTTTGGCTCAAAGAGCTGTTTTACTGAAGCTGTGCTAGCCCTCAGCTAGGAATTTTGTTTGGGTTTTTTGAAGATCCATCTCTCCTTCTTAGAAGAAAGAAGATTTTAAATAAGTGTTTTCCCTGTGCCAGCAGGGGGTAGGGCTGTAATAAGACTATATGTGAGAGATCCAAAGGTGTCATTTAATATTTAGACACCTTGAAGAACTCTGCTGGTGGATTCTCCTTTGACTTACCAGAGTCATGCCTGAAGTACCCAAGGGTTATAAGAAATCTTCCCAGCACAGCTTTAAATAGCAGCTCTAAGTCACAGACACACAAACCATGTTTGAAGAGTTGAAAGTACTTCCTGTTTTGGTATGAAAGTGTGTCTCCCACTATAGATCCTTGTGGATAAAAGCTAAACAGACACCCAATGCGTAAAATTAAATCAAAAGTTTTCATTTGTGAGCTATGAAGTAAAAATAAAGAACCCAGGCCCCAGAGATATATGACAATTCTGGATAGGCACTGTTTAACAAGGGATAAAACTTTGACCTGTTTCGGACACACTTTAAAGTGGATTTTCAAACACAAGGAATTCTAATCAATTATCAGCACAGATAATTCCACAGATAAGTGTGTTCATTCCACACCACTGATTTTAACACAAAGTAAAACAGAAGCATGAGAGCAACACTTCTGTAAAGCCACACACATCTTTATTCTCCACCCAGGCCAGCAAGGATGGGAAAGAGGAATGCAATTAAAAATAACAATCAGCAAACAGTATTTTTGATTAAAAAACATCCAGACTAGAGCAGCCAGAAACACACTCAACAATCAGAATAACTGGAATTCCCTGCAGTCTGACAGTGGCACATAAGCAGAAATTACTTGATTCTGAAAGCAGGGTTGGACAAGACAAAAACTTGTGCTTTTTTCTATTACAACAATTGGTAATTATTATATATTTTGCAACTGGCAAACTGCTACAGAGGACAATGGGCAAGAGAGAAAGCTATCCAGCTGCTTAGAGAAAAGTCTGAATTAAACTTTTACAAATAGCACCAGAACTAACCCCAAGCACCAGAACTAACTCCAAGCTTAAATAGCCCCCACCAAAATCAATGACAGAATGCCTTGAATTTAGCAGAGCCAATGAAAGCTTAGTTAAGTGTAAAGAAGTAGAAAACACATGATGGATTGTCCCAGCATATCCCCCAAACTGTGACCTCCAAACCCAGAAGCACAGCTGCACTGCAGAGGGAGGGTACTATGACTCCTGTGATGCTCCTTTGTGTCTATGTAGCAGTAAGAGGCACAGATTTGGTTTTGTCTCCACTCCAGAGGGCTGTTAGCAATCCTGAAAGCAAATCCTGCAGCTCAGCAGACATTTCACATGGATGTATTCTGTAATGAGCTGGTATTTATCATTCGAGCCCTCTGTAAGCTGAAGGCTCTTTGTGCTACTGACCCCAGCCTTGAACAGCTGCTGTTTGGCAGTGACAGCTGAATTGGGTTTGTCCCTCTGCAGCAATGCACGCTTGCCAGCCATCCTTTCCCCAAACTTGTCTGCTGCATGTTGGGGCCAAGATACACAATCCACCCCTTTCATGCCAGCAGCGTCCCTTTAGGCAAAGCGTGAGAACACTTGCCAGTGAACCTTCCTTTTCCTTAATGCTTGTTAAGCATCACTTATTCCCATCCTCCAGCCATGTGGGAGCCTGCAATTTCCATGTGGAGAGTGGCTGCACTGGGTCACTACAGCCTGCCAGCACTGGCATGGCTTATCCTCAGCATCTCCATTAATTCAGAGGCATATCAGCCTGCCTGATTGGAACAGGCCTGTGAAAGGCATTCCACTGCTTGAACCAGTCCCAGGCATATGTCAGCCTCTTTGAATCCCTCTAAACTACCTGATGTTGTCTCACAGATTGGGGTCTATTTTATTATTTTTTTTTTCTGGAAGTTGGTAATTGTTTTGAAATACTTCACCAGTAAAAAATGATAGTAGGAAGCAACAAACACAGCCTGGCTCTACCTGTGCCCAGGGAGCACCACTGCTTTCCCAGCTAAGTGTGGGGCCAAGACTGCTCTTGATATTTGGCTTGTGCATCATTTACAGTTGAGCCTTCAGCCAATGCTAAGAGGCTCCTTTGACCTCCCAGGGACCAAGGATGCAGCAGGAACTATTTATTTCTCTGTGTCAGGACTAGAGGATCAGATGGACTTGATTATACATCACCAGTTCCCAGATGCTCTAACCAGGACAGTCAGTGTAGTCTTGAGCTCAACCTTAAAATGCAACACAAAGCATTAGTTTCTGTGAAATCCAGCTTCTGAATGGTTTCTTTTTACCATCCTAAAAGTAGAGCAGCAGTTCCCTCCCCCCAATAGGGAGACTGGGGAAGTGAGACACTACAGACAGGAGTGACTGTGCAGCTGACAGACTGCATGTCACACTTACATACCTACATGCAAGCAAATGGTGGGCTCCTCTGGCTTGGGCCTCACAGACTTTGCAGCAGCACCAGCAGTGGAGCACTGAGAAAATTAACTATGTTTCAGATATGTTGCTCAGTCCCCATTAGAATCTGCTACAGTTTTATTTTGCTCATCTCCTTCTTAGGCCAAAACCCCAATAGATTATGGAGAATAAAGAACTTTTCTGCTAGTAATTTTTTTAAGAGACAATTAAAATTTCTCCAGCCTATGGTGGCCACCTCATCCTGGTCAGGGAGCCTGCTATGATGCCATGAAAAATCCAAAAAGGAGGGAAACCCATTACAAAAATGAGACATGAGGGGAGGAGGACATATGATCCATTGCTCTTCCACATAATTGCAATCCATTGCAATTCCACATTGCTTCTCCACAGGAAGAGGGATGGGGTGGGGAAGGCGACACAGATTTCCAGAGGCACGGATTGATGTGAACTTCTGGACTCCCCCATTCTGAAAGGGGAGATCCAACAGCTCTTCCATAAGAGCAACTTGAAAACCAGAATAACTTGTTTCAGAGCCCTTTGCATCCTAAGTGCCTTCAACTCCACCTCTAAATCCAGGTGCTGCAAGTCCACACCTGCATTGCAGTGAGATGTAAATGGATTGTCCCCTCCTTAGGAGCAGGCACCTCCTTAGAGCAGGTGTTTCCTCCCTATAGTACACCTATTTGCACTGCACACTGTGTATGACTCCTGTAGATTGTTCCTCCCTAGCAGTGCACATACCAAGAGATCCACTGCAGATGTGTTCCAAGCACCTATCTGAGCACCTGCAGCCACTTGAGGGTTCTTGGTGACAGCCCCATCAGGTCCCCCCACACCACATTACCAAGCAAGCTCTGCTCTTCCATCGTGGGATGGGGCTGTTTCAGGTCAGTGCAGAACTCACTTGATTTGTTAGCAGCTATGCTGTCCTCGCCTGCCTAAGTTAGCTGCTCTTGTTGGAAGGACTGGGAAAGGACCCTTTCTAAGAAAACTGCAGGAACATCACACATTTTGCAATTTAGCCTTCACCTCTGAATGGGTTCCAATCTCTTGAAGTTCATCCTCCGAGCAGAGACTTCTTTTCACTGTGTCATAGGTCACTACTATTTCCTATTGCTGAAAAGTAAAGTCTACCTTGACAGAAGTGGACTTTTCATAATATGTCTCTGCTACTCCACAAACAGCCAGAGCCCTGCAGACCTGGATTTTCTTACAACTCCCAGAAGCTGTAAATAGCTACAACACATGACAAATCCTTGGAAAGCCATGCACCTCCCCACCCAGAGCATGTGAAGCTAGCATTCTTGCATTCTGTGACATTTAAAGAGGACTCTCAGCCCAATATTTTATTCATAAGGTTTGTGTTTAAATATGTATGTATATTTTTTTAAAAAATCAGTGTGTTATTTTCTAGGTGAGAACACTGGTGTATGACCAAAATAGTCACCCAGGACAAAGGCTCAGACTGCTGAGGTGTCAACCCCCTGTGCAGAGCTCTTGCCAGAGAGACTACCTGAGATATTGTCAGAATCAAGTAGCTCGACAATGCTGTATGGAGAACAATCTTCCAAGCCCAGCTTGCTGCAGAGCCAGCCACAGAATCCTTTCTCCATATCCCTGACAGCATGCCACCAGTACCCAAAGGACCATGCTACCTGGGCTACAGCTGAATACAGGCCTAGGGAGAAAGAAACAACCATAATTATAATTGGGTAGGAGATAATCAAAAGGGGACAAAAGGTGATTTTGTGCCAGAAGGTCCTCTCTTCATTGTACACCAAGAAGATGTTGTACCATGTAATGGTTCCATAGTAGAATGAAACCACGAAGGACACTACAAAAATGACGGGGAGGCAGATGATGGTCCAGAGGACGATGTGAGGTCCTCTATCTAACCCAACATCACATTTCTTCTTCTTCTCAGATACATCTTCTTTAGGAGGTTCCTTTGACTTAGCCAGTTCCTGCAGCTCTTTATCTGTTAGGGTGACGTGGATGTCCACCATCTGACCCTTCTTCTTTCCCCTGGTGATTGTTCCAGTCAAGGTGACATAGCGGCTGTCTAAAGGCATGTTCCAGACACCTACAACACAGATAAACTCATCTACATCAGATTTATTTTCTGTACAAAGTATTTTGTGTAAATCTTCAAAGACCCCAAAGACAATTAGATAGGGCATATGGAGTTGTATTTAGAATCAGATTTAAAAAGATGGAAGACAAGAAGCAATGCAGTATGAAGAAAATTACCACAAAAGAAAATGGAAAAAGAGCTAATGAGGAAAAAGACAGGAATTCCAAATGATAGAAATCACAAGGGAGAAAACTCCAGTGTCTCCACTAGGGACAATACATGAAAGTAAAGTGCTGCAAGAGTATAGGAGGATGAGAGAGAATGAGACAGAGTAACTCAATTGAAAATGGTATACATATTTTCTCTGTTTACTTCATGGATTTATTCCTGAACACCATGGACACTTGGGATTAATTAGATAAATATCACCGAGATTCTTGTTTTGGAATAAGCACATCCACACATGGAATTATACTTGAATAGCTAATATTTCACTTTACATTTGCATTGTAGCTCAATCCAAATTAATTTTTGAAGTTTAGAAAAACTTAACAAACTATCATAAAATTATTTTTGCATTTTAAGAGATTCAGTAGAGGCACCAAACTGGACAGTGCTGGTATATTCGTTAAAGTTTCAAAGGGACTGCTTTAGCTTTCAAGTGACATTGGTATAGGATGGGCCATGCAGTAGTCCTGGCCATAAACTCCTCTTTGGGGCTACAGCATATTTCCTCCTGGTCTTAATTCTGACTAGCTTGGAAGAAGGTCTTCAGAAACTCTTAAAAAGAGGGTGAGCAGCTTGAAGTGCTGCAAAAAACTAGGAAGGCAGCAGGCAAGTAATGATAGGTCTGGGATCATGGGGGCACCTGGTGTAGCTGTTGGCCCAGGAGCATTTGAGCCCCTCTCAGCCTGCACTGCTGACTCACAGGAGTATTTAGCCACAGGACCTGCCTTCCACACTTCTTCCCTGCAAGGGCACCCAGGACAGATAGCAGAAGTGAAAGTGACTCAAAGATGCCCCATGATGACCTTGTCAAATAATCAACCTTCAAGAGGAAGCCGTGCTGAGTGCATGCAAACAGAAGGCAACAGCAAATCCTGTATAATGAGTTAAATTCCCTATCAAAGGTAGAGCCACTAACTCCATCTGCTTCCATCCTTTCACTTTACAGGCAGTTGTTCAGACGTGGACAGTGGCTTGATCACGGCTTAGAATGACATCATTGGCTTAATGCATGCATAGCATTGCAACCAGCACATCAACCCCAACCAGCACATACATTTAAAACTAAGACTGTAGCAATAACCAAAGTTTGCAAAGAACTGCAGGTGACATCCCAAATCAGCCTGGAATGCTTTCTGTTTCAGAGCATTTTCATGTATGAACTCAAGCTCTCCTTGCCTGCATTCTTGGAGAGGGTTGGGCCCACAGTCACTTCCATTTGACCTGAGAGCATGATGGCATCAAAAAAGCTTATGTGAAGTGAGTGTTCTCAGGACTACATACCATCTGTCATAGACTGACCCAGGAACTTGGAGCCTTCCTCAGAGCTCTTCTCCCCTCCTTCCTCATCCGCCTGTTCCTCTTCCACCTTATTGTCATGCTCGGACCGATACACGATTATTGACTCGGGCCGGGACTCTTTCTTCTTCTTTTTCCTGCGGTCCATAGTGGCTTCCCCATCAAAGGTGACAGTGGTTGCCACAGCCCTTCTCATTGTGCCACAGCGAGGGCTCTGGCCTCCGGACTTGCTGTCTTTCTGCACAGTCTCCTCCATCCCGCTGCTGCTCTCAGTCACCTCACCTGGCATCTTGTAGCACCTGTTTCCAATCCAACAGCACCAATCCTGCACTTAGAAGTCATTGATTAACAATGGTCCCATGGATGCTTTGTTCTGGTAAGATGTCCCACTGCTGGTATCCAAACTATGCACTCCATTCCCAGCCTAAAATGAGAGAGAAGGCTGAAATAGTGTCTTTGTCTTACCAAGTAGAAAAGATTGGCAGAATTATCCTCAAAAGAGTTACTTCTAACTGGTTTAAATGTCATCTGAAGATCTCTATTACTGTCCTGAAAATCAATTCTCTTACATGCCTACATGTTTTGTGGTGTCTAATTTATCTTGATTTTTAGGGTCCAGTTTTCACTAGAGCAAACCAAAGCTACTGGAAAGAGTATTAACCTTTATAAGAAGGGATTAAACATAGTCAGCTTACTGGATGAATTTAACATTCCTCTGCAATGCTGGAAACAAACAGAAGACAATAGTTTTGGCCCAAAGGCATCAGAATAAGGGATTGAAACCATAGATGAAAAAGAAGTTGACTGATTTAAGGGACTGGCCTAGAGACAACTGCAATACGAACACTGTGCTTGTCCAGCATTACAACAGCGATATTGGTGCCAGCCTTTCTCATTTTGAGCTTCTAATGATTTACTCCCTCTGCAAAGACATTACAAAAATTAATCAAATTATGTCAAAATGAGTGATGTTTCAAACTTTAATAACAATTTGGCAATATGTATTGTTGCCATACTTTAAAAATACAGAATATACAGTGGATTTAAAGCAAAATTATGATTAAGATGACTTTGGTGGAGAGGGAATTGGGAACCACAGCAAATTCTTCTGATTGTGCAGAGAAAACAACACAAGTGTTCACAAATCTTTTTAGCAAAAATCAATTTTTGCTCCTCATTCAAGCAAAGTTAACAGCAATATCAAGTGAAACTGTCATCCATGGGAAAGCTGCCTAAGTAAAAACATAATTAAACATGCATCGAGGCAGGCAAATCCTGCTCCATGAATATGGAAAAAGGATTAATGGTTCTCAGATTTCTTAACATTTAAGGAAAGTGACTGTTCCAAGTATTCATGAAGCATTTAGGTACAAATCTGAATACAATGAATAACATTTTAACAACTCTGAAGAGCTCTGTTGAACATTTACGTGAACATTTGTATTTTAAAAAATGCAACTGACCAATAGTTAAGCTTCTACCTAGTAACGGAGTCTTTCCTTTAACAGGAAACTAAGAAACACAAGTATCACAGTTTACAGCCTACATAATGCTGGGGAAATAGTTTTACTTGAAAGGATGACAGAAAAAAGTTAAGCGTTTTTAAATTTGGCAGTATGGTCCTGGTCTTCCCACAGATCTAAGATTTTGCTGGTCTGTTTTGAAATTTTGTGCAGAACTTTAGATCAACTATTTATGCCTGGTATGCTCACACTTAAACACACCACACCCACACAAAACTTGTAATTGTATCACTTTAACACCTAAGACTGTGCCCATTTGGCTCTATGGAGCCTTGAAGAATTCAACAATTCAGATTATTTTTGTGCATTAGAGAAAAGAAATCTTCCCTGGTGATCAGAAGACACATAAAATGGACTTAAAAACCCCCTCAAGATTCAGTATACTCCAGAAGCCACACTACTTCTAAATTACTGGGCAGACAATACTTTTAGCTCTGCAGCATGGCTGGAAGGAGTCTGTTGCCATCACACCTGCCATAAAATATGCATGTCTAAATTAGCAGACACACTGGAAAACAGAAATTCATGTAAACTTTTGTTTGTCGGCTTTCTTGTTTGGTTGGTTTTTGTTTTGTTTTGTTTTTGTTTTAATGCCTTTAGGGGTAAATGGAATTATTTTATGTAATGGAATAAACTCACTCTTTGTAGTAAATTCATTCAGGAAGTACAATAGACTCTAATATTTTTCTCTGAAAATCAGCTGTAAAACTTCCTGTTTTGCATTTATAAAACCTTGAAATTATGTGATTGAACCTAATGAGCCCCTGAGACAACAGTGAGATTCTGCTTCCAAAAGTGAGGAAAACAGGCCTTGAAACAGAGAAACCAAAAGCATCACTTTTGGAATAATCTACTAAAAGTCTGGAGACACAGTTGTTGATTAGATTCCCAAAGTTCCTGGCTGTAGTTCCATGTTCAGTCCCTACTGATTTGAGAAGGGGATGACTTACAAGTAACATTTAAAAATAACACAAAGCTACAGGCAAATATTTTTAGTGGGGCTTCTTTTTTTTTCCTAAAGTTGATCCAGCTGTGGCCTTGCTTAAACTCACAGTGGATGATAAGCTAATGTCAGTTCTCAGTGTGATGCCAAAGCCCCCAGGACTATGTCAGCCTTGACTGTGAAGGTGACATCCCTCCTGAATCTCTCCTAGACAGGCCCTGGCAATCTGTGTCCTGTTCTTGTGCTCACCACGCAGGCAGACCCTGATTAATGACCAGAAGATGCCCATGATCTCCAAGTTATCTTGCTGTGTCTGATGTTCCACCCCACTATAGCAGCCACTGCCTCTGTGAGTTACCACCAGGACAAGAAACCTCCACAGCAGGGTAATCTGAGAGTGGCAGCTCAATTTCTCCTCCTGCTGATAAAAGGAGAGGGAATGGGCAACGGGGGACTGCTGTGGCTGTGGCAAAACCCTTGGGGTAAGGAAGTGAAGGAGCCCAGATTATTCTGTTTAAGGCACAAGAAGGTAAAATCTGATGTCAGTCTGCCTACATCAAAACCAAAAGTATGTAGGAGATCCTTATGACCCAGCAGAGGAGGATATAGCAAGATAAAAAGCTGAAAGATGCAAAAAGGCAGATGTTAGGTAGGTGTTTTAACAAAGTGGGTAGGTGTCCCTTGGTATATCACTGGGTGATAAACTGCCGGGAAACTTCCAAATCTGGACTGGGTGTCTTGGCAGAGTTTTGGTCACCTATACTTGACTAGAAGAGGGAAAGTCCTCTGGTTTGAATTAGGGAGCAGTCAGATTGAAGATCACAAAGACCCCGCCTGATCTTGAGCTTGTTCTCACAGTACATGTTTATTTTTCTCTCATTGGTTTCCCAGTGAAGCAGCTAGAATATCCCCTGCCAGCTGGTCAGAACTTCTGAACACAGCACTTCAAAATACCACCATCAGCCCTACATCCCACAGCTGAGTTGTGCTGAGTTGAACAAGTTCAAGCCTCAGTCCCATTTTTCCTGGAAATATTTTCTCTGTAGCTGCAAACAAGAAATGGGCTCTTGCAGAAATCACAGCAGCATACAAAGAGCTTCATTTTCCTCTCTTCCTTTACCACTTCTAAGAATAAGGCCAACCCTCAGCACTACACAGCTGTCCACAGCACCAGTTCCTTCAGCCACACACCAAAATCTTCACCCTTTAAAAGCTGAAATGGAGCTGAAACATTAACAATTGCTGTGCATCTCATACTAGTGATGCCCCCCACGTGGGTGCACAGGGGCAGGCAGGAATCTAATAACTGTCCATGGGAGGGAAGGAAAAGAAATGGTCACATTTCAGAGAAAGCAAGGAGCAGTTTATTAGCCAAACAATTTGTTATTAATCTCCATATGAAAACAGATGGAGAACCCTGGGGAGGCTGCTCTGCAAAAGCACTTTGTAGAGTAATTTTTAGAAGCACAGTCTTCTGTTACTATGCAGGAAAGCTACGGCTGCTTATGCTTCCTGTGACAGTAATAGTCTTTGACACACAAAACAGGAGCCTAAAAGCTTGGCCTTGCACCATTTAGGTCAAAGGAAGCTTCTTCCATTGGTTTTCAGGGTTTGATCCTGCTGCTAACAGAATAGAAATTATCTGGTTTGAATGCAGACGGGGAGGAAGAGCCTTCCTGCAAGCTAATAAAATCTTTGATCTTAAATCCCAGCTACAGCACAAGTAACCTTTTTATGACTGCTCAGAGCAGACATGAGAGGAAAAAATGTAGACAGTAAGCAGCAAGGAGCATAAATTTTTATTTTTATAGTCACATAAAATGTACAACACATAAGAAGAACTGGCACAGCATCTTCACTCACATCATGCAGGGGTTGTCTGCAGAAACAAAAAAACAACCTGTGCTTTAGAAGCACTGTGATTTATGCAGGATGGGGAAGAGATGAAGGGAAATGTACCCTAGAGACACACCTTGAGAGAGCTTCCCAGCCACAGATCTTCCTTTGCTTGCTGCTTTTATTCCATAACTTCTGCATCCCCATCCCATCTCCATTCAAGCCCCACCTCTGATTTTGTGCATGTGCATGTGTGTGGTTTTGAGCATGCATGTTACTCAAAGGATCTTTTCCAATCCCTAGTATTTTTAAAGGGGTTATCTACTGTAACTGCAGGGGCAAACTGTGAAAAATAGGTGGTATTAGATGCATCCAGCTGTTCAGGACAGATCTGTCTGCCACCAACAAATCGTGTTATGATGAAATGCATTGGTCTAACGCAGAACATGCAGTCCCCAGGCCCTAGAAAAACACATGACAGGACATATATAAGAAAGCAAATTTAATTCACACTTTATGTGGGAAAAGGGCCAAATGGTAGGGCTTCCTCCACAGCTTTGGATCTGTTTTAAATACCTAAATGACTCCACATTATCTTTCACATATGCATCCTCACCTGCTGAAACAGAGGATGTCTGTTTCCTCTTTATTTCATGGTGAAATAGATCAAACTAGATTGCACAGTTACTTGAAACTAGCAAATACTCAAGGCTGTGATGAATGACATATTGGACAGTGAGGCAAGAACAGCTCCTCTCTATCAGTACCAGGGTCTGTGCAGCTTGTGGTGAGCTTGACAGGGGGATTTATCTCACTGAAAACACTAAAATGTTATTTTTAGCCATACAGATTCTTCACCAAGCAGCTCCTTCTACAGGAAGGAATGTCAAAGGAAGGAGGGAAAAACTACCCCTCCTAGCAGTAGCTGATTTCAGACTGCATTTAGTGTCTGTATAACAGCAAGAAACACAAAGGAAAACATCTGCCTCTGCCACCCCAACAAGGTAAAAGAAAGGAAACACCAAAATTCAAAGTTCACCCCCTCCCTGCTTAATCCACAGGCTTCCAAGCACTTTCATTTCTTGGAAAGAGAAACAAGAGAAATGACCATGCTCTGGGCATGCTTCCAAGCAGGAGCAGACTTTAAGCTGGACTGCCACAAGCAGAGGACAGCACTGAGCACCTGGGCAGAGGGAATAACACAGTAAGATGATCCAAGTCACCAAAACCTTTACAGTGTTTGCTTGTGGAGCCGCCCATGCTCCATGCCTTCCCCTCAGGAGCAGAGGGTGCTGAAAGCTCAAGCTAAAGGCAAAGGGAGGCACAGGCAAGGAACATGATTTCTGGGGGCAAGCACTGCCAGACCCAAGTTTGCCCAGTCCCTCCAGTTTATCACAGGCACACGGCTCCTGCCTGTTGGCAGGTGCCATTAGGGCCAGCCCTGCACCACACCATGAGCCAAACCTGCTGTGGTCAGCTCAGCTGTTGACCATCGCTGGAGCTGCAGCAAGACTGGAATTGTTTGGGTGTGGATTAAGGGCTTCCTGGCTCCTGGGGCCATGCTGGGTGCCTCAGGACCTTTGCTCTCCCTTCCACTCTTCCACGAGATACCAAATGCTCGCTGACAGCATTCTACAGATACAGACAAAAAAAAAAAAGTAGTAGAGAGATACATTCCATAGTATCACTATTGTTTCTGAATGACATTTTCCAAGGATATTTTTAAAAGTCAAGGACCTTTTGCAGAGTATCTATTTTATGAATCAGTTCTTTTTACTTTCCTTTGCTGCTCCATAACTTTTCCAAATGTCACAGAACAATAACTGCTGTGCAGATCATTTATTACTGAAGACTGGAAGACAGCATACAAGAATAGCTTATCATTTTTATTTTTTACATTAAATTACATTAAATGCAATGTCCAATCAATTTTCTTGCATACCTACTTTTAAAAAAATCCCCCAACTGTACTAGTCTACCATTTTTGGAGCAAAAGCCTGAAATGCTATCTTGCCCTCATCTTCCCACTTATTTGATCAGACTGCTAGAAGAAAGAGAAATTGTGATAAAAGACATAAAGCTTCCCACTGCCTCCACATGGATGATATCTGTTTCTTTATGTTTATTATCCAATGCTAAAAATGTCAAGGAATGGCATGGGCACATTAGCCTTTTAAAGAGAACCAAGGTTTTCAATAAAGCCTGATTTGGAAATGGAAGGTTTGAAATCTTCAAAGCAAACCAAGCTTTTAGATATGAGTCTTGAATAAACTCAACCAAAATCTCAAAATTTTTAAGAAAAATTAGATTTCAACTGTAGAGGCATGCTTTCTCTGTTGCCCTGCCCTACCCCCCACTTCTGGACTTGCCAAAACAGACCATCCTGCACCTCAAAACAGCAGGTGCTCATTGCAATCCCTACCCCATCTCCCAGGTCACTGCTGGATCACACTGTGCCATAGGAACATCTGAACAAAGTCAATCCCACCAACTTTAGTCACACATCCTGCCTCCACAGCAGTGCCTTCAGGCTGGGATCAAGTGCAGCATCTATTTTTATTGGTAGAAGACCCAACTTGTCCTTCACTGGTTTGGAAGATGCACTAGAACTTGCTGCATACACAAACCAGAGTGCAGAGAAAACACCTTCTGCACAGCATATACACACATGGGGAAGTAAGAAGCACTGGGAGCTGCTCCAAAGCCATGAAACACCGGTGGTGGGTGTGAAGTACCTGTGCTAACACAGAACTAACTAACCAGTGCTAGCACAGGACTTCTGCTACAGACCTGACTGCAGGGAATGCCAGCGAAGAGCTCCGAGACCTCCATCACACCGTGCTCTCAAGAGAAGGTTCCAATGCATGCTGGAATCTTTTCTGACCTTTACAATAACTAGAAGCAAGGTTAACACCTCAGGCTTTTTTTCCTTCCTTCCTACTCAGAAGATCCCTGACAGTCTCAGTCTCAGTCCCCTTTCCCACCCTGCTCTGTGCTGGCAAGATCAAGCACCCCAGTCAGTGCTTTGCTCTGACAAAATGAGGAGAAACCACACATTGAAATACCTGCAATTAGAGAGGAAGCACTTGCAGTCATACAGCCTAATGGAAAATACAGTCAATTGTAAATCCAGTCTGGAAAGCATTATCTGAAAATACCAACAACAAGCTACATACACACATCCTGTGGTTCTTCTTTAGGCAAGATATTTGGGGGCTTCGAATCAGAGCTTTCTCTGAGTAACACCTGGCTGCAGCCCAGGAGTTGCTGGAGAGCACAACTGCACAGAGAGTGAACTAGAATATTCCCCTGGGAGTGATTCAGGATTGTTTAATGCATTGCACAGTAAATACAATCTAGGATATTTAGACAGTATCTCCAGCAGCAGGAATTACTTGGCTCAGGGGAGTTGTGATTGGATACAAGTGCAGATAGAGACTTGTGATGCCAGGATATTAAAAATGCAGCACTTTGAACTGCAGACAAGTAAATGCTTCAGTATCATTAGTATGGCAGTAGCAGGGTGTGTAATTGTTTAGAAAATCTTTCTATAAACCTGTTTCAAACTGTTTGATGCTGATATTCTATATCTTGCACCACTGTGAACTCTGCTTTGAGTAGGATGTCTGTTTAGTATGTCCTTTTTTTTTTTTTTTTTTTTTTTTAATTACTGGAAGGAAATTGCTAGGGATAATGATAAAATCCTGATAATCTTCTAAATAGCCTGAAATCACCCAAGATATAGCTGAGAGTAAAGTGCCTTTCCAGTTAGGAAGTCCCTAAAAAGATGAGTTGACCAGAAAGGCTGAACATCAGCTGGGGCTGACCAGGAGGTTGTTCTGGTAAGGAAACCAGAAGCCACAAAACAGAAAGGCTCTCCCTTGCTGTTAAGAGATGATGAAAGGAAAAGAAGCCTCAAGAGAGAATGTACAGACAGGAGGAGAAAGTAGCAGGAATTTGCAAAGAGGAATTGCATAATCCTATGGAAAGGTCTAGAGAGGTAAGGATACAAACTCACACCAGCTTTCATTTGGTTTTGGCTCAATCTAAGCATTTCTTGTGATGGGAGGGAAGAAATTATTGCTGTTACATTTTGCATGGTTTTTGCTGTCCCAGGAGAAGAAAAATATGAGCCTGGAACACCAACAAGAGTGGGGTCTGTGACAGCAGATGCTACTGGAGTGCAAGCCTGCATTTTTCTGAAGGCTAACCAGCAGAAATCCTCTATGAGAAGCTGTCTCTAACCTTAAAATTTTATTTCTGGCATTAAGATGCTTTCCATTAAATCTCCTCTGCCCTCACCTCCTTGTGAGACTGCTGATCCCAGGCATACCTCTCACAGGGTTTGGATCCTGTGGAGGTTTCTCTCCTGTTTGGAGCCACTTCTCACACATCAGGTTGGTACTTAACTGCTCTTGGGACCTTTCCCCTTGCCAAGGTGAATTCTGAGCTATAGGAGGGCACAGACACCCTGAGGGACAGCATGCCATAAGGAATTCTCAAGGCAGTACATGTCAGTGCCAGGATTTTTAAAGCATGGCAGCAGACTGGACTGGCAGGTGTCATCAGCTGAATAGCTGAGCCATAGGCTGGCAAAGCACAATGACAGCTTTGGACAAAAGTAGCCTTTTCTGAAAATGCAGAGTTTCCTATTCATCTCAATAAATTGAACTACTTCATTCAAAGCCAAGACACAATCTGGGAGCTAGGGAATCTGAAAAAACAGGAAATCTAGTTTTTTCTCTTCAATATGTAAATAAAAAAGTAGATGTTCAAGAATGACATATGCTAATCCTACAACTTCAAATGAGCTGACAACTGGAAAAAACTACTGAATTCTTTTTTTTTTTGTCATTTTGACTTTTGAATGGTTGATGTTTTAAGCAATAGTTATACCAAGGCAAAAAAAGTCAGATGGTTAACTTCAGAAAACAAAAATTAAGACTCCAAGGCTTTAAATGCAGATTTATTTTCTTCCAAATTCAAGCTGATATATACTGGGAAAAAAAAAGGTATCTAATCAGACACTATTTTCTAACACATAAAGATTCAGAATCTTAACATTAAGTTTATAGAGTAACATCAATATGCAAAAGCCTTATGCTTACTGAATGTACCACTGTCTGTGTGGAGTGACAGACGGACATGTTTTAATGCTCTCTATCAATAAAAGAAAAGTAACATTCCTTTGTGATTTAGAAAGTACAAGCATATGAGGAGATTAAAATTTATTTCAGTTAATAAGATTTTCTTCCCTTCAGCTTAAATAATTTTGAATTTCAATGACTAGGGTCAAATCCATTCACACAAAGGTATATGTGAATCCTTAGTTCAAAGGCAACACACACAACAGTGAACAGAAGCCACTGCTTTGTTGAAAATGTCTGTGAGCATTGGTTATCCCAGCTCTATTTTTCGTGAATACATTTTGTACCAGAAGGGGCTACCCTCCACGGAATGCCAAGGAATGGATGTCTCCTTTTCCCTCCTCCTTCCTCTATAGTCTTGATGCCTTTCCCCTTTCTCCTCCCACCCATCACTCACAGAACCCTTACTTGTGTTCAGCCCCTTATTTATGGCATTTCCATGGCTATGGGGAAATTCCAGAAACCAAGCAATATATCCTGATAGGGAAGAAAAATTCTTTGATAGTGCTTTCTAGGAAGAACACTGAAGTCAAGGAGGTCACATGAGTAGAAAAGCCCACTGGATTTTCCTTGGAGCCATGCAACTCAGTTGGGATGGCAGACAGGCTGGAATATGAAGATCTAATTCACTAGCACAGATGAGTGCTTCTCCCTGGGATTAATTAATGATTGCTCTGATACGGCCTGCCCAAGATATGTAGGGCAGCCAGAGACAGTTAATGGGAATCTGTGAGGTCTCAGATTGTGAAAGATAATTAAAGGGAAGAAAAAAAATTTTTGCAGTGTCACTCACAGTGCTTCACGTTTTGCCCCTAGAAAGTGGAATGCTTTCAACACCGATGTACTCTGCAAACACTGACCCACCCAAAAAGGGCAATTTTGTCTAACAGCTGCCTTATTGGCCTAAGTCACCATGCAGAAATGCACCCCGTCACCTTTCATTTCAGGTGATTCAATCTGGACACCCGGTTAACTTCACCATGCCTCCCCTCCCATACACTTAAAAGGAGGGTCTACAGCTTCCGTTAAAACACACTGAACTACAGGATAAACACATTATGCTAACATTGTTCCCAGTTTAAAGTATTAAACCTTAAAACATGCTTTTGGAAAGTAAATAAATTTGTTTCACAAATGAAAATCCCAAAACAGACTCAATGATTCTCCCACTTTACTTATACGTCTTAAAAAAACCCCCAAAACCTCACTCTCTTCTCACATTAGCCAACTCTCCTAAGGCAAAAATAACAAGACAAAATTGAGACATACTTTCAAACATCTCTTCTATTGAAAAGGACAGAGGAGATGCCTGGAAAGACACTGAACATGCACACCCATGCTGCTGGGCACATCAGCGCCGGTTACAATCACCTGCAACGGACAAAGATGCTCTGTCACTTCACTGTGGGACAGAAAAGAAAATGATGCTGCCTGTCCTCTGAGCAGTTAACACTGAGCTTAGTTAGGGCCATCTTAAGGGGGCCGGGAGAGGGGGAATGGACACCACCAGCACAAAGGCAATTGAGCCCACAATGACTCTACTGGGGACATGCTGAACGCTGTCACCTCAGCCTTCGCGGCCTCTTCCCTGCACAGTCCATGCCCGGAGAGAGGACTGCCCGCCCGTGGGTCCGTGGCAGGCGCACACCAGCACCTTCTCCTGTCCGTGACATCCCTTCTCCTGTCCGTGACAGCCTCCGGGCTTCCCCCCGGCTGCTCCCGGCGCGGCTCCGCTCCCGCTGCTCCTCAGGGTGCCTGCCCGCGTCCAGGGGAAGGTGGCCCGAAGCGGAATAGAAAACCACTGCGACCCCGTCCCTTGCAAGCGGACGAGCCCGCGGCTGCGGGCAGGTGTGCGCTCACTGCGGGGCTGCAGCGGCGACCCCGCGGCGCCAGCGCAGGCACCGACCCCTCCCGGGCGCCGAGCGGGGTCTGCCCCGCGGGGCAGGACCCAGCGATACCGACAGCGGACAGCCGCCCGCCTTGCCTTACCTGCCGCCCGTGGTGCCACCGCCGCCGGCACCGCTCCGCCGTCTCCGGCGCCGAGCCCCGGGCGGGCGGGGCCGCGCGTCACTCGGCGGGGGCGGGCGCGGCTGAGGCTGAGGCTGAGTCGGGCAGGAGGGGAGGGAAGGAGGGGGAAGATGGCGGCGGCGGGGCGCGGGCTGCTGGCGGCGGGGCTGTTCCGCGGGCGGGTCGCCATTGTCACCGGCGGCGGCACCGGCATCGGCAAGGCCATCGCCGCCGACCTGCTGGCGCTAGGTGGGCGCGGGGCGGGCTCCGCAGGAAGCCCCGGTGGGGCAGCGGGGCCGGGCGGGTGCTGGGAGGGCAGATGGAGTTCGAGGGGCCGTCAGGAAGTGCCCGCGGGCTCTGCTGCCTTTCGGGGGCTGACGGTGCCAGGAGCCCTGGGTGGGACTTTGTGACAGGGTCCGCAAGGGGCACGAGGTGAGGTTGGTGTGGGGCTGTGCCTTTTGGCCCGCAAAAGAGTCGCTATTTAAACACAGAGGTCAGCGAGGTTGTGTTAAACCAGGACCCTTTCCCTCCGATTCTCCCTTCAGTGAGTTCTCGTCTTGCTTTAACTGGAGGATTTACGAGGTTGTTGAACCTTGATTCTTACAGAGCAGTATCCTTAAACTGCTGCCAGCACAGTAACATCTTAGAGACGTGGGGCTTCTCGCAGTGTCTGCGGTTTCAGGAATGTCCTGAAATTGAAGAACATCTTCATGATGCACGGCGTAGCTTTTCTTTCCACTCTGAATACAGAGAAGTGGTAAAACCTAGAGCGAAAGGCAGTCCCTGACTGTCTGATATGAGACCAGGAGAGGTAGGAATGACTCCTACATCCACCTTGCAACACCTTTCCTGCAGATTTCAGCTCTGCTAGGGATCATCGGCGTCGGCCTGGGTTTGGGTACTTTATTGTCATGATTAGATTCAGCGCTCAGAATGCCAGCGCTGGTGTTACAGCCCTCGGTGTCACACTCCCGTGGTTTGCATTATTGGAATGTGCACTGCACTGCATAGTAAGGAGCTTTCTTTGTTAAGGCTGTGCTGGGAGACAGCTCTGCCTCTCCTGGCCTTTGTGCCGCAGCTTTCCACTTGCTTTGTACAGCTGAATGGAGAATTAGTTCTGTTACCTTTGTATTACTGGGGAAATGAGTATTTTTTTTTTTCAGGTGTCCTTACATGCTGCTTTAAAGAGGTGCTTTTTAAGCATCACCACAATATTGGTTAGTGATGTTACCCAGTTACCTTAAAATTGTGATTAATTTGATTTTTGCTGTTTTTCTCAAGAAAAATACAGTAACAAAAGTGTGTCCGTAACAGCCTAAATAGAAGACAATAGAAAAGAAATCTATACAAAGCACATGAGAAAAAATTAAGAAAGAGCTATACAGAGCTTAAGAGTGACCGAATAACCTTCCTTACCTGTAGACCTTCTGGTTACTCCTGACAAGATAATGATTAGGAAATATTTCCATGTATACCCTGCACTTCAGGTAAGGGGGACTGGTTCTTACAGGCATAGGAGCACTGACACATAATGCTAGTTATTATATACATTGTTTATATAACCAGTCTCCTTTGGGGCCTTCTGGACAAATTTAAACCTTTTATCTGGAAACTTGTGCCCTTTTCCCTGACCCTATCAGGAAATGGTCCAGTCATTCTTTGTGAAGAAAGTTAAGTTATGTTGTCAGCTTTCACAGTATGTACCAAATGTTCTCCAGTGGTTAGAATCTCTCCCTCTACCAATTAGTACATTTAGCTAAAATATAGTCTCTTACTAAACCTTATTCTATATCAATGTGTGTATTAATAAGCACTTAAGTTGGTAGATACAACTGGGTTACTGTGATTCAGTATTTTGTGTTAATTGGTAATTCTGTGTGGCATTTTATGAACTTTGCTTTAGTTAGGTGGTTGTGCAAGTGACTGGAGTTCTTAATTAAAAAAAAAGATCAGGAGACCTCAGAGACTACTGTCTTTATATAATGTGTTGTTTTAAGATAGCCACTAATTAAAGGTGAAGCTCCTATTCCTAAGGATATGTAGTTGTAAAGCTTCCCCCCTGGAAGAATTAAACTCCTCTATTTTTAATATTTATTTTAATATATAGTTTCACAAGACTGTCTGAGTCAAATGAACAGCTTGCTGCTCTTTCCTCCCCCTAGTTATTTTGATTTGATTCTGGTGTTTGCTTGATCACATGAGAGGCCAAATTCCACTCTGCAACAGAGGTGGGGGGAAAAAGCCCTACGCCTGGCAAGATATTAACTTTTTCTCTTTTTTCTTGGTTGGTTGAGGATGGTATATATTAAAGTATTAAAGCAGATGAGCAGCAGACCTGATATGAAGAAGAGATTACTTCTGCTGAAATGCTAAGATGATGGAAGGAGCAAGCTGGCAGCAAGACCTCCTTGCTTGCTTGGCTAGTAATTTGCTTATCCATTTGCTTATCATTAAATGAAATTGCCTGCTGGATTTGCACTAGGAATTAATTTGGTGTCCTTTGGTTTAGTTTGTGTAGTAGCAATTGCTGAAGCCTTAAAGCTGTCCTGAGTCCACTGGTGTCTCAGAAGAAATTAGACTGGTTGTAGTGTGAGTGCTTGACTTAAATTTGGCACCTGTATTGTTTTCTCTCTGTAGAATGAATCCTTCTGCCTCCAAATGCTGAAAAAAAGGAGTACTTGAGCTCCTGCCTGATTTTTTTTCTCTCCTTTCTGCAGCCAGGATTCTGCAGTGCCACAGGGAGGGCTCTGTTCCCACTGTCTGTAGACTGCAGATAGGGATTAATCTTGTGAGGCTATTATCCTTCCTTCAGTCTCTGTAGAGTTAAAAACCAGACCATTACATTTACTCACTGCTACTCAAAATTACAGCCAGTTGTACAAGAAGATTATTTTTGTGGTTCTAAGAGCAAGCATTTTTTGTAATCAAGACCTGCTGAAACATCTTTAAATCACTTAATTGATAAATGAGGCAGCTGTGTGCAGAAGCAGCAGAAGTGATGCCTGAAAGCTGCTTTGCTGACTCTGCAACTCACAGGTTATCTTCTCTTCTGCAGGAAGGAGAGGAAATCTTGTGGACTTTTTTTTTTTTAATTGCTCTTTTCCTGCCACAGAGGGATCTTGTTGCTAAGAAGCATTTGACATCAGTATTTCTCTCTCTTGCAAGAATCTCAACACTGTATTTTCTAGTCAGTGACTAATAAATGCACAGCCTACAAGATACCTCCATGATGTTACTAAAAATATAGCAATATTGTGTTAGCTGAATGATGTTTCATTTTGTCTCCACACACAGGTTGCAGTGTTGTCATTGCCTCTCGTAAATTTGACCGGTTAAAAGCTGCAGCAGAAGAGCTGAATAACAGATTTGCCTCTGTGAGTCCTGCTCAAGTGACCCCCATGCAGTGCAATATCCGCAAAGAAGAAGAGGTAAAGATTACTGACCTGGTTCTGGGGCTTAACATATCAAAAGCATCTTGTCTATATAAGTTCTCAGATCTCTAAAGATTTCTGGTCTTCTCAAAAGTAGCTTAGACGGGGAAAGGTGGCGCAGAGATCAGTAAATTGAACTGGACAGATGTGCTTCCCAAGGGAAGACATTTGTTAGCCACCTAAGCAAAAAAATATTTGTAAATATTGGCAAATATATTTCTGACCATGCTTGTATGTTTCAGATATTTCTGGGAGATGCAGGCCTTGGAACTGGCATGTTCTACAGCGAGGCAGAGCCCACTTAGCATGATTCTTTGTCACATTGCTGTGACAGAAGTGAGGGGGTGTAAACTTGTGAAGATGGAGACCTCAGAATAGTTCCTTCTAACAGGAAGGCATAGCATGAATCTGAATGCTTGTGACTTGCCACAACTGCCCTGCATTGTCAGTTTGGCTTGTAGTAAGCCAAAAACCGCATAGATATATAATATTTTAGCCATGTCAGAAATTTTAGTTGCAGTTTGAGGTGTGCCTCATTGCAAGCTCTGTTACTATTCAAGCTGATTTTTAAATTTTTTCTTCATATTAGAAAAAACGGAAGATCTGCTACTATTTAAGTTGATTTTTGAATTTTTTCTTCATATTGCAAATAATGGAAGATCAAGAGAAAAAGTACATAATCCAGGTTCTTCAGAAGTCTGCATGCACCTCCTAATTTTTTTTATCTCTGTAATTAAATATTTAAAAGTCCAACTTCAGATTGGATTTTTAAGTTTTTGAAGACAGCTAGAAAATCCTCCAGTAACCACTGATTGCTACATTTTTTTAAACCTCTCAAAGTCTGTCTTAACCTAAATATTAATGACCTTCAGTAGCTATAAGGATTCTGGAAATATCCTACAATATAGCCATAAAACAAATAAAAATTGAAATTCTTCCCTTGTGGAACAGTTCGTGCCATAAAATATTTATAGTGCTCTACTCAGACTTTCTCTCCTGAAGGAGATAAACCCTGGGGCTGTGCTGTATGTCACTTCACCTACCAGTGAATTTTAGGTGTGTATTTACTGGCATCAGCAGTGCAACATAATAGGTTATGGCAGATGTCAGAGGGCAACTTGCATGATTAAAGGTACAGGAAAGAAAAGAGGTAAAGAGGAAAAAAGGGAAAAATGCTTTTTTCAGGTCTGTTTCTTGCAGAGAGCACTCTGGCATGCTTAATAACCTTCTGCAGGTGAATCTTATTTCTATATCAGTCTGAAATCGATCAGTGTAAACTACAGCGTTCTGTGAGATGGTTTGGGGTTTGCTTGGATGGTGAAATGAGGTAATCTCCACTAAACTTCCATTCCTTTGTTTCCTTCTTAAGTGTGCTAAATGCCTCTTTGACAAAACAGGCTTAAGTGGCTTTGGAAGTTTTTGAAGGTGCTTTTCAAGCCTTCTTTATAATGCCGTGTAAAGAGTTTAGACATTTTTCTGTGTTATGGGTAGCCATACTGATACTTGAAGAAACTTCTGTCTTTGCTATTACCTTGCAGCTTTATAATAAAATTTTCCTGTTTCAAATTTAAACTTTACCCATTTACAGGCACACCAGAACTTTCCTACAACTTTTCCTATTATATTAGTGAAACTTCTATTTGGTGTCTCCTATCAGTGGAAGTTCTCTACAACCATTGTCCTTTCATGTCTGTTTCTATTGAAGACAGGCTTCAGAGGAAAAAGGCAGATTAAACTCTTGTCTTGAACTTTTCAGTCATTGATTTGGTCTTACAGTTTGACTCACTTCAGTTCTGCAACTGCTCTTATTTCTGTTGAAGTCCTATTTAGAAAAAAAATACTAAGAAAATTTCATAAGCCTTTTGCTGACGATCTGAACAAGGGATGCAGTTTCTGTTGCATATTAACATAAGAACTTGTGTACCTGGTAAATATTTCTCCATTCCAGATGTCCATCTACAAGACTAGATATTTTATTGGTTAGAGATATCCTGACATTCTTATTCTTCAGTTTGTGCCTCTCTGCCTCTGTTCCCTTCTGGTAATACTGAGATTCTCAAAGGTTGCTAAATCCTGACCATGTGTTACTTGATTTCTAAATCTACTGTTGGACCAGAAATTTGTGTTTTCAGCTCTCAAATTTGTAGTGAGGGTAGTGCTTCTTTACACTGAGGTACTTTGTAAGTTGAAGCTAGATAAACTCAAATTAACAATTGTTAACTTACACTGCTAAAAACTCAGTCCGAACTGAGGTGTATGGCAGATTTTCCACATCCCACTGCTTACTGTTGCTTATTTATTGTGTCTCCTAGAGCAGCAATGGTGAAAAGTACTTTTTTTCCTAATTTGCGCTTGCTAGCCTTGTGGAAACTAAAGGAAAAGTACCTTTGGGCTTTTACTTTGATTCAAAGAGTGTTGTACATCCACTTTCCAAACCTACTCCATTCTTAACTTAAAATTTAGTGCCTGGGACTTGGAATCATAGGAACAGGAATCAGTAAAAGATGTTGTTAAGGATTTTTCTAGCCTAAGAGGCAAATATTGAGTAGAGGTAACACAGTAATATAATTCACTTCAGTATTTTCACAAATACAGGAAGAGCTTCCTGTTGCAGTGGAAGAGGGGATGGGAGGGCATGTCAGCTTTTGGTTTCCCTCATGAAAGAAGGGGGACTAGTTACAACTGTGTTGGCTCTGTGTGCTACTCATTAGCAACATTACAACTCATTGTGTGCTTTCAGCTTAGTGTGAGTGAAGAGTATTTACCTCAGAAATCCCAGGAGCACATTGTTGGGTAGAGAGGAACAGCCTCCTCAAGAATTCCCTGTGAGTCACAACATCCTCCTTCTTAGCTCTTATACCAGGTACCAAAGAACATGTGCAGGAGAAAAACATTATAAATGTTTCAACAAGAAAAAAAAACAACTTTGGAGTTCAAGCTCCCTTAGATGTCAGAAGTGATCTATCGCAAACTTCAAAGCCCAGGAAGTTTCCTGGAGAAGTACATAATTCATTTAATATATCATTCTCTCTGACATCTCACTGAAGTCTTTTTAAGAGTAAGTCTTTGTTTCCAAGGAAGCCACCCTCATCATCTATAGGATCAAGCCATTTCTTTTTACTACAAAATGCCATTTTTTTATCCCTTCTTCTCCATCAATTGTTCTGCATTTCTATAAAGGCCTCTATACATTTTGTCCTGGTTTGAATTTTATAAATTGGAGGGAGACACTTTGAATAGGGAAAATTTAAGAAAGATGAAGGTGCTTTCAAATTTCCAGAAGATTATTTTTTGCCTCCTTTTGCAAATCTTAAAGTAACTGACCTGCTTTGAAGATGACACGGTTCATGCCTCTGGTTTGGATCTGTGAAATTCAATCATTAGAAGACTGACTCCTCATCATGTAGTCCAGGAGGTTTGTTAGAGCTCTTTCTGGCCTAGGAAGAGGCAAAGAAGGTGCAGTGAATTAATTATTGCAGAAGCTTGATGGCAAATATCATGGGAATAGCTTAATGAGTTCACATTTTTAAGTCTCTAAATCTTCATCCTCAGAAGCCCTTTTGCTTTCTAGCAAAGCTTACTTTTTGTTTAATGTGCCAGAAATAATCTTGCTTGATGGAGGATTTTGAACCACTGCATAACCTGTCAGGCTTATTTTTGTCATGAGTTTGCTGCTGCTTTGACTAGTTTTCCATTGAGTGTTTGTAAAGAATAAAAAAACCTGTTTTATTTTTAAAAATGGCAGAGTGGAAGGTTCTGGGATAAGAGGACCAGAGGTTTCTCTGTTCTGTCATCAGAATATATTTTTATATTCTGTCATGGGGCTTTATCCTGGAGCAGTGCTTGTGCACCTGTTCCCTTTTCCTGTGGTTTGGAGTGTATATAGTGATAGAAATTGCTTCTTAGTGATTATGAAACTGAAGTGATTTTCATTGTTTGCATATTTCCTGGCCTCGTAGTTTGTTGAGAGCAGATCAGTTTGCTCTTGCTGAGTTGCAAACCAGACAGTTCTGTGTGCACATGTATCTTTATTTATCTCTTTTTGTGTCTTGAATTTTGAGCTACAGCAAAATCTGTTGACAGGGACAAGACATGAGGAATGAATGTCTGAATTAAAGGGAGGAAGGGAAGGAGAGAGACTGAGCAGATGATGGTCACAAGCCATGTGGTCCTATCAGTCTTCTGGGGGTACCACCTTCACACTGGCCAAGCTTCAGGTACCCATGGGGTGGTCACAGGTGCCATTCCCATCACTTGGGGTGATGTGTATGAGCAGTTGCTTCCTTTCCCACAGTTTGCCACAGTGGGCACTTTTGTCCAGATGCATTATCCGACATGTTCTGACCTGGTCTTACCTCTGCCAGGCCTGGAATTAATGCTTTCCTGTTGCAAATTCCTGCCTTCTGTGCTTCTCTCAAGTTTCTGCTTTGGTGGCTTATCATCTTATGGTAAGTTCCTTCCGTGGCTTTGACAGTGTTTTGAGACAGGCAGCGGTACTCTTTAAATCCTTACACTTGTAAAGCCTTTTTGCTATACTCTGTGGACAAACATTCCTTTAACTGGCACCTAGATCAGTAGAAGCTTACATGTCTAGGTAAGTGTAAGATAAATCCTTGTACTTCTGGTAGGCCATGGCTGTTCTTGAAATCAGCAATTCAGAATTCTGTTCACAGTGTCTCCTTTCCATACTTGAACTCCAGCAGCAGAACCTGCTGCTGGACCAGACCCTGAGGGTAAAATCTGTCAGTTGGACATCAACAAAACTTCAGACAGCCTCGGTAGTGCTACTTAGCACATACCTTGTGTCTGAGCTCTCTAGTAGCTTTTCTTTTCCAATAAACTTTATAGCTTAGCACAGGCTCAGTTGGTTTATAAATACTTAATGCCTGTCTGTGTGAAGCCTGTCGTGAAAGGCTGTGGCTTGGTGGGGAGTTGTGGATAAGAGATTCCTGTTGTTGTACTTTTAAATAACACAGCAGTAACACAGTAAAAATACCTGTTACCACTGTGCCAGAATGCCTTTTAGTTCTAGCCACCAAATCACAAATCTCTAAAACTCTGTAGTGGGTTGTTTGCCTGTGTGTTTTACTGACCCACTGTGACCTGTGAATGCATGTGGACGTTTGTCCCTTTTCCCTGAGTCAGTGACTGCTGTCATCTCAGTTGTCTGTAAGTATGGGCTACTGCCTAATATATCTAAGATGCAGTCACACACAAAAGTTCCTTATTGCAGTGTTCCAGTCTTCTGGTTATGTCTGAAGTGCCTGATTTTGTTCTTCTCTGTCTTTATCAGAAGAATGTCTTAAACTAGTAGCTCTACCTCATGCAGCTTTGCTTTGCTTCAAAAGAGAGTCTTTAATAGCTTTTCTAAGTTCCTTCCAAGTGGATATTTTAATTATAGCAATAGAAAAGAATCTTCTTTAGTAGGCACTGTGATTTAAACGTGTTCTACCAGACCCTCCTTCTCCCTGTGCTGCTGGCTGCAGTCACCACATTTAGTGTGACTGGGAGAAGCACTGCAGTGATACTTTGCTGCAGCACAGAAGACTTTGAGAAGATTGCTACAGTTGGAGCCATCTGAGCTGTCACTGGAGAGCTTTCTGGTCTTTCCTGGCATTCAGAAAGCAGAACTGATGTGTTTGTTGTTGTTGTTGGGTTTTGGTTTTTTTTTCCTGAGAATATGGTTCAACACGTAGGAACAACAGTTCCTTAAATGCAGCATATGAATCATTTTGAATTGATATGCTATAACATATAACACAGATTTTGTCCAGCTGTTGAAAAGTTGCTTGAATGTCTCTTCTCAGTGCATTTTTCTTGTTAATTTGTTTTCAGTCCTTTCTTTTTATCATTCTTAGTATTTTTCCTTCTCTCTTTCTCTCTCATCTCTCCACAGTCTGAATAGCCTTAGTCTGTACAAATCTTCTTTGTACTGAAACCATTCTGTTCCATAAATGAGCCCATATTTCAGTAACTTACAGAGAATAATATTCAAAGTAAGATTCTCAGACTGACAGGGAGAAGACTTTGATATTGCTGAGCAAAGCATAACTTTTGCTGCCTAGCCAGACATGACTTTCCTTTGCTCACAACAAGAGAGAAGTAAAAGCCAGAATGTCCTTGTGGCATGGCTGTTCTTGCAAGCTATGAGTTTGAGACTGCTGTCACAGATGTTTTGGTTTTCTGTGATTTTTTCCTCACATCCCACAACCTGCAGTGACTAATAAGTGAGGAATAGGATGACATTCAGAATTTGAAGATGGGGTTTAGGTATTGAAGGCATTTGTTCTCAGCAGGCACTAGTTTTTCAGTCATTATTTGCTTGCTTAGGGTTTTTTTCTTTCAAGAGATGCATCCTTACAGGATCCATACTATCCTGTAAAACCATTCTGTGCTGTTAGAAGTAAAAGATTAGTAAGTAAATAGTAAGGCAGCCTTTGTGAGACTGGGTTGGTAACACTCATTGTGAGATACAGATAATGCATTGCTTGCACTTTTTTCTGTTTCTGATGTTCTATTGTAACTCAATACAGAGAAAGGCTGTTTGATATCCTTCCCCTAGCCCAATTTGTTTGAGTGGCAGCATTGCTCCACCTATCTTTTGGGGACTTTTTTTTCTGTGTTTTTCTCTGACCACAGATGCTAGGTTATCTTTTTATATATGCTTGAGTAGGAATAACTGATGCATGGTCTCTAGTTATGATTGATGATGTAAGCAGGAAACAATCATTTTGTCCCATTTCCTGTTTCTTGAGATAAATGTTAAGTTGTTGCTATGGAGTTCTTATTACTATCTTGCAATAATAGTTTTGCTAAAGAAAACAGCTTATATTTCCAGCATTTTTTAGACTTCATGTTTTGTAGGGTAATTAACCTTCTCGCTCTGTGTAAGAAGGCTGGCTATTGCCAACTCATATGTCAGAGCTGTAGTGAATGTATGAAACTTCTAGATAAGGATAATAAAACTCCTCAAGATGAGTTTTGTTTTCTGTTTAAAATGGTGAGGTATATGGTCAGATAAAAATAACATTAGCTACGTTATATGGAACTCTTTGCAGATCTCATGTGAACATGCCCACTCTTTTGAAGAACGTCAGGAGATTCTTAGTAGGTTGTGTGTAGTGGGCTTTTGTGTCTGTTGGATTTCACAAATCTTTGGCAGCTTAAATCCCCTTCTTTTTTGGGTGCTGGTATTTTATGCAGCACCTGCATTGTACCAGCAAAATTTCCTAAGTAAACATGGATACAGCCCAGTCCTTCTTGGCTGGCTAATCCTGTCATACCAATCTCACAGCCTCTCTGAAGGCTAGACCTACTCTTTTTCTGTGAAAGGGCTTGAGGGAGAAAATACTGTCTGAGAAGAAAACTGGGTGTAGCCCTTGATGAGCTAACAAATACTCACTAACAAATACTGTTTCAGGTAGAAGCTTTGGTGAAGTCTACACTGAGCCTGCATGGCAAGATTGACTTCCTGGTGAATAATGGAGGGGGCCAGTTTGCAAGTCCTTCTGAAGCCATCCGTGCAAAAGGCTGGAATGCTGTGATAGACACCAATCTGACAGGGACCTTCTATTGTTGCAAAGCAGGTAAGGTCTGAACATTGAGCTTTTTATGTTTATTTGGTTTTGCTTTTTACAGAAATACCAGAAGATAAGAAATGTCAAGTTTCTCTAGCTGCTTCTTTTCATGCACTTACCTGACAGTGGGTATTTGTTTTCCTGAATCTCATCCAAAGCTTTCCATTAAATGATATATTACATTTCTTCATAAATACAAACATACATTTAAGGCAAGCATGATCTTCTGGTTAAGGCCAGGTTTGGGAAGTCAGTTGACTTGGATACTCATATAAAGGACTATAGGAAAACCACTTAGCTTTCATGGCCAATATTCACTGTATATAACATAGAAAAATACTTTTTTCAGAGATATAAATTTAGGCTTAAATTTAAGTATGGTATGTCATTTTCAGACAGCATTTGGAATGTGGAAATTAAAGTAATTTACATGGAAACATGAAATTGATTTCCATCAAGTGCTTCTTTACAATCCTTGAGCCTTACCTGGACCGTGCCTGTTGTCTCATGGCCTCACCTCTGGATTGGCAAGGCTGTGCTACAAACAGCAGATTGTTCTTCTAAAATGTGTAGTGTGATTGCAGTTAAAACTCCAAGTTTGGTTTCCAGTTGGCAAGTTCATTTCTATGCATTTCTTCTGATATTTATAGGTTATCTTCCTCCTTCATACAGTGTACAATGCCTGGATGCAGGAACATGGAGGAGCCATCGTCAACATTACTGCTGCCGTGAGAAATGGCTTCCCTGGAATGTCGTAATATATATTTTCTTTTTATTCTTTCCTATATTTTTCCCCCATTAATACTATCTGTTCCTAAACCCTTCAGAGAGGTGTGTACTGGGCAGCAGCAGAGTAGAGAAATACAGTAGTTAGGTCAAGAGAGAGCAAGAGTATCACTTGGCAGTATGTCTGGGGATCTCTTATTAATCCAGTAGATGGCATCTCTGGTCTCTCTCCACTTGTTTGTAAGAAACTATGAAGCAAGACTTGTCAGTGAAGCTTTAATTGGTAATAGCTCCTTTTGGTGTTTGGTCTTTTGTTTGTTTATTTTTTTAACTTGGAAATTGAGTTTCTGTTGAAGAAATATAAAAATATATTTTGAGCAAGTGTTGCATTGTCTCTCTGTCCTCATTCAGGGTTGAAAGCTCTCACAACCAACATTTTTAAAGAACAGCAGCGTTCTTTAAAACTTGTTCTTCAGAGTACAGAATAAATATAGAGATCCACACGGTGGTGCTGAAGCTACAGTTATTTCAGCATCTCCACTGTGCTATCTGGTTCAGCTATCATGGCAAATAGGCTGAACATGTTTCAATTTGAGTTGAACTAAGAGGAGAAACAAGCTCATTCTGAAGAACTGTGAAAAAATTTTCCTAAGCAGCCCTTGCATGTAGATGGATAGACAAAACTACTTCCAAATTAAATTGAGTTGGAACTTCTTGCAGAAGTGTACTGTTGAAAAAGATATGCCTTTACAAGTCCAGCCACCACTCATGCCTAAAGTTAGCTGATAGGAGTTTTTTATTAATATGAATTTTGAACATAAAAGTTGTCCTGTTTCCTCAGAGTGTGCCTGGAGATTATCTATTTCTGGCCTAAACATATGAATAAATTATCTTAGATTTTTCTTAAGTTTTTCTTATTCTTTCCCTGTATCTGAGAAGCTATTGTATCTGTCTCCTCTTAATCTGTTTTGCTAGGCTAAAGCAGCTAAATTTATTCATTTTCTCTGACTAAAACTGTCTACAATTCATTGCTGCAGTAATTCTGTTTGCACTTGTTCAAGCTTGTAATAATTTCAGACTGGTTACCTACAGCAGCAAGGCGTAGGAGTTCACTCTGACTCTCATGTCTCTATCTCCATCTGCCTACAGTAATTTTTGAATAGTGATTTACTTTAATCATGATTGTCAGAAGATTTAAACAATCTTCCAGACCACTGTTCTTCCAAGTGTTGCTTTACCTGTGCAAGCTACAGGTATTTTACACAGTTTGAACTTCAGTTGTTTCTCTTTTTATAAGCCTCCTACTGCAGTAGAGTGTAGCTGACCCCATGTTGCATTGGGGAAGAGATTTTTAAATATTTCTAGCAATGACAGAAAATCACAGCATGGCTTGTTAAACAGAAAAGCTATGGTCAGACTTGGAAACTAGTGAGAGTCTCTCTTCCAGATGCTTGGTCCAGCCACAGAAAACCACTCTGAATGCCCTAATGAGGCTGCAGTAGAATTAGCACTGGAGACTCCTAGCTAAGGGAACAGATGCTTCCTTTGCTTTCTTTTCTCCATAGGCACACAGGAGCTGCAAGAGCTGCAGTGGATAACCTAACCAAGACTTTAGCTTTAGAATGGGCTCACAGTGGAGTGAGAATCAACAGTGTTGCTCCTGTAAGTAATGGCAAATTGTCTGATTAAAATCAGCTATTACACATGTTCATAGTTAGAGCTTTTGGACCAAAGCAGATTTTTAAATTTATTATCAGTAACTGTTTGTGGATTATTTATATATTTGTTCATTTATAATTCCCTTAGTGTGTTATTTGGAGCATTTGACAGTGTTTTGTACTTTTGGATGATGAGTCAGAGGATGTGGGATAAAATTGCTTCTGCTTTCTGCCTTGACTTGGCATGCTAGGTTTTTAGTTTTTTTATAGCTAAATGAAATAATACTGGTAGGAGTTGGTGACCTGCCTTACAAAGCCTTGACATATAATTACTGAATGCTCTGTGTTTCAGTAATGGATGCATTACTTCTGAGTTCAGGAAACCTTTTCTGTTTGAGGTTCAGGTATGCTGACGGTTTCCACCTATGTTTACAAATTTATTTTGGAAATCTCTGAATGTCTCACATAATGCCTTTTACTTTGTCTCCTACATGTTAAGTTAGTTTATCTTTAGGCATATGAAGAGACTGCAGTTGGAGTGTACCATCTCTCAGAGAAATCATATGTAAATATGTGTGTTTTGATTTTTTTTTTGTAACAAATTGATGCAGACAGGAAACCACTATACAGGTCAGCTAAAATATGCCTGCCACATTTCTGAGGAAGTAGACAGCAGGTAGAGTTGTTTTAAATAACTGTATAGAAAGAGCAGCTATGTTTTGTAGTGCTGCAGATACAAAAGTTCTGTAGAAGCTCTAGCTTTGACATTTGAGAATGTGTGATTTCTTGTAATTTTCTCTTACCCACAATTTATTTTGCACATTTACTCCCTTGAAATTAAAAGAGGAAACATAAACTTTGATAAACTTTGTCCAGCGACTTTTACAGTCAGAATTTAGCTTATCTCACAGTGAGTGTTCATAAGTGAAGTGTCATGTTTGTTTAAGTGACCCTTAGGAAGATCTTGCTACTATTTTTGTAGAATGTCTGTGTATTCTTTTTGCCTCTTGTCCTAAACATCTGGCTTGCTTTGTTTGGCATAGCATAGAATGCTCAATGGCAGATGTTTGTTAATCATTCAGGTAAAGGCTTTTATGTAACCTTTGTGAGACCAAATTCATCTGGAGACATGTTAAATGTTAAGATGCACTGACTTGTATTTCCTGTTTATCTGCTTTTTCTGATTTATCAAGTCTTGGGGAAGTAAGTAATTAAGACAGCATTATTATGTGAATATACTTTTCAGGCATGCTAATTACCTAATGAATCATGCTGATTAGATATTATAGCACATGTCAGAAGATGTTTTTGACAAGCAAACACTTCAAGGCTTTGGGTCTTTTAGAAGTATTTGCTGGCTTTGTTACAATGCTGGTAACAAAAGTCCCTGTTGTAGTTACAATAATATTCTGTCACCTTTGTGGTCCCATCAGGTCTGTGGTAGCAATACAAAACTGCTACTGCTTTATGGGAGGAGAGTAACTTGTAGGGAATGGATACATAGAGAGGGAAGTGTGCATTCTGCATAAAAGTTTCACATACATTATACAGGTATCTTCAAGATCTTAGTATGTGCTTCATGGGTGAAATCAAATGTTGCTATTTTACCTTAAGTTGACTCCCAAAGGTTCTCTCCTAACTGGTGGATGTAACTCTGTGTTCACATTGCTATCGTCCTTCTCAAAGCTTCCTTCTCACCAGTCACTCTGGTGGCTGTATGGTCACCAGAGCAAACACAGTCATCTTTTTCTGCTTTTGGAGCAGCTAAATAGGGACAGTCAGAATTCTCACTCAAATCTACTTCTGTAATTCACAATAAATTGGTCTAGTGCTCCTACAAATGACAAAAAACTTTTGAGAACTTGCTCTTGTGGCTTTGTAGTTTCCTGCTGTAATTTAACATGAAATGCTTGTAATTTCAAAGCAGCGGCTGAGTTTTTTGTGCTCCAATTTTTTTGTTATTGAAGTGACAGCAGAGATTTAGAATAATCAGAATTATTGTGCTTGAACAGAGATGTGGCTAGCAGCCAAATTACCTTCTTGTATAAATTATACTGTGCCATTACATTCAAAAACTTGTATTCAAGTGCTCTTTAGATAGTTCAGTCCCACAGAAAATCAGTAATGACAACTTCAAATTTTAGAATGATCAGTTTAAATGTATGCAAGAGAACTTAAGTGTCACTGTGCTGTTTTAAATAGGGACTGGTATTTTCAGAAACTGCAGTTGCAAACTATGGAGAGCAAGGTGTAATGATGTGGTTAAAGAGCATACCAAAGATTCCTGCCAAGAGGTCAGCTGTTCCTGAGGAGGTAATGTGTTTCAGAATGCTTCTGATATGCCTACTTCTCGTCTCTATTTTGAAGCCACTTTATTATATGGAGAACAAAAAAGATTCAATTTTGCACTGTGATGGAATATTTAAAAAGAAGAAAGCTTGTACCCATGTGTGGTTGTGCCAAGTGAAAGACTTAACCAGTAGTCACTGTTATACAGAAAATTTAATTCAGCTGCCTCTTACAGCTGAAGTGTTTGATAGTAGACATTATTTCTTGAAAAAGTTAACTTCAGCAGGAAGGGCTGAAAGAATGAATATTAAGGGGAGGAAGGTATGTCTTAAAAGCACTTGGCTCTCTTCCACCAAGAATGTGCATCTTTGATAAATTGATCAACATTTTTGTTGTTTTTTGGTATCTGATGCTGCTCTGTGACAGCATACTGGTTTTCCTCTGTTAAATGCTTGATGTTTGTGGCTGGAAGGATGGCTTTAAGCCTGTTACATTTTTTGTTACTAAGCAGAAAATGTTACTAGATCTTGCTTGTAAAAAATTTCACAAGCTTCTTTGACACGGACAATTCCTAGCAGTTTAAGAAAGATTAAAGTTTGAGATTTTGAAATTAAGATTTTAAAATGTAATTCTTTTGCTAGATCTCTCCTGCAGTGTGTTTCCTGCTGTCTCCAGCTGCATCATTCATAACTGGGATAACTCTGGTTGTGGATGGTGGCCAGAGTTTGTACGGCCATGGCCTGGAAATACCTGGTAAGAAATGGGCTACAAAATAATGCCCTTCAAGTGGCCAAAGTTGTGCAGTGGGAGGACACAAAAGTAAAATGTGTAGTTTCTCAGTCAACTAAGTAAATTCTTCTATTTGTTTTCCTCAGATCATGACAGATGGCCCTCCCCACCAGAAGGAAAAAATTCTGAAATGCTGAAAAAGCTTGTTTCTGGCAAGTTCAGACCAAAGCTGTAAAAGAAAGAGATTTTTACCCTCCTGGTAATCTCAATTTGTGATTTGACCTTATTATTCTCAGTAATAATTTATTTTGCTCATATCTAACTACATTAAGTGCCTTGATTTTTTTGTTGGTTTATATTTAAAACTTTTGAAAGGCCTTACATTGTACATCTCTTCTCTGAAAACAATCACCCTGAAAACATTCAGTCTTTTGGGAAAGGAAAATATATAAAAGACAAATTATCTATTTGCACAGGCATTAAGTAATGAAGAATCCCAGGCAGAAGTGAATAAAAAGAATACTTATTTTGCAGTGAAGATAGCCAAGAGGGAATGTTTAGGAATCCTTCTGTCCTTGATGAATTTACACAGAAGGTAATTTAAATCTTTTACTGTTAGTTGCATCAGTAACCCTTGGGTCAGTGTTAGCTCTACATTGTTTCTGTTCAGCCACATTGTTGAATGTTCAACTATTGTTAAGTGTTCAACAATAGTTTTAAAGACCAAGTAGAGTAAGTATTTCTCTGAAAATAAATAAAAATAAGATGGAATACTGTTATTAATGTTTCAAACTAATATGGCATATCATATTTTGAATGTTTTGAATTGTTTACAGATATAATGACATTAATGGAGTTAAGCTGGCTGCAACTTAAATTTGGTAACAGAATAAGAAGATGCTAAGTACAGTGATGGAGAGCAGTATAGATTGAACAATTTAACATGCAAAATCCATGGTGTATATTGCAGTGCTCTCTGCAGTATGCTGCACTAGTAAAGAAAAAATTTGGAATTGTTAATTTGTCAGCTAAAACACCTTTTATCCATACTTGTCTTACAATGTTAACAGAATTTTGTTCATTACTGTCTTCAGGTGTGGTTTTTGTGAACAATGCAGAGATGCAATTTAAAAACCAGAAATCCTGTAATACATGACTTGAAGAGACTATATTTGTAAATTTTTTATTCACTTTAAGACAAATGTTCCCATGTCTGCTCACTTTAGTGAAAATATAAAAAAAAAAAAAAAGTAATGACTGTGTTTGTTTGCTCTAAAAACTGAAATTCCTGGAATCAAGATGCTGCTATAGAAGGGAACTTTTAATACTTCATTTGGGACTGAATGTAAGAGTCTGATGGTTGGTTGTTCTCTGCAAAGATATTTGACTTTTGTGTCTTTCAGCAAAATATGTGTTCTTATATAGGTACATGTAGATTGCTTTTTCTTGAAAATGAAATAAATGCCAGTGTTGGGTGGGGGAGGAGTTTGAGCCATCGTGTGTGTTCTTTCTGCTTTATCCTCTTAGTAATTGGACATTCATTTATGTGACTGTGAGAAATTGGTACAGAGATAAAACCAACTTTTTTCAAACCTCTTGTCCAAGGTATACTTTATTGCAAATCTTAGTTCAGGGTACTCAGCAAGAGGATTCCTGGAAGCAAATGCACTTAGATAACTAACTCTTGAAGTCTAGCCCATTGCATTCAAGTGAAATTATTTAGTTTATTAACACATTGTTTCAACATTCTTAACATCATTGTGGAAAAGAAGGTAAAACATGAATAAGCTTGAGACTTGTGGAACTTAAGTTTCTCTTTATGTTTGACTGTGAGTTTCTATGGTACACGTGCACTGTGGCTTTAAAGTGAAATGGAAGTGAATTGATTACTTTTATTATATCCGAGAAATGTTCACTGAAATATTTGAGTACAAATTTGGAAATCATCAATTTTTAATCTGGCAAATTTCCTCTTTAACTATGCTATAGTGTGAATATTTATAAAGAGGGGAAGTTTATATATAATGATGGTGAAATTAACCATTCACCTCAGGAGATCGTGAGAACATTAGAAAAGTGAGCATTCTCCTGTGTGGGAGACAGGTTCAGTCTGCAGTTAATAAATTCCTTCACAAGTAAAACTATAACAAACCTTTCTGCTTGTGCTGAATACAATTTGACCTTGCCTTCTTCAATCTTCAGCACAGCAATGGATGTAGTAAGAAGATGTATATTAGTTCTTTAGAAGAGGCTGTGTGTGCTTTTTCTTTTTAACTGGCAGGAAGTTGAAATAGGCAGCATTTGTGGAGCTGTAATGTGCTCAGCTTAGTGCAATAGGAGAATATACTCAGAATTCTCTAAGGGTAAATCTGGGTTAAAAATATAGAACTACATCCTTGGAAGGAGAAGGGGACACATCACTGTTGTCTGCTTTTCTTTGCCTTTTTTTCCCCCAAGTAATAATACTAAGGTTACCTCATGAGCTGAGGCTTACTGTGCATAATACTGACATTTTTATCACAATTGTTTAGATGTTAGGATAGTAACTCCCTTGCTGCAATGGTTTTGCAGTAATCACAACCTTTCCTTTATTGTTTGGTTTGGGTTTTTTTTTTTTTTTTGTTCGGTTTTTATTTGTATTTTTTGGGCGGGGTTTACTTTGTTTTTGTGTTTTTCATCTTGCTCCATGGATTACATGATTTGTCTAATTCTCAGAACAGAGGTTTTATTTTGATCTTACCTCTTTGGTCCATTTTTATGTAGATTAAAATTATTTGAGAAGTTTTGCAGCACCTTGCAGAAACCCAGTAGTGGATCAGCTGGCAGCAAGACTGCTTCAGGTTTCTGCTGTAGTGCTGCAGATAATATCAACTGTAGCAATGCTCTTCCTATGCCAACAGCCCTTGATCAAAGGGCATTGAGAGGTTAAAAGAAATGGGTGTGGTAGCAAAAACATCCTTGACCTTAAGATTGGGGTATCTGGAGTTCAGAGAACAGGACTTTATTTGATTTGATTTATTTTACAAGGGAGGTGAAAGCAACTGTGAGAAAAGGGCTAAGGAACCTCAGGAAGAATCAAGATTTACTGACCAAACACTGAAATGTAGGCATTTGCTGCACTGTGTAATTGTAATAACCAAAGAGAAGAATGTTAGAATGACAGTTACATTTACCATTCTGTTAGAAATCTCTTTTTGGTTGCTTTAGTATTTACCTCTGGCTAAGCCTCTGCCTATTCTGCCTATCCCTTATCAGATATTCATTTGATGGATGAATAGGTGCTTACCAGCTGCTACAATACACCGCTGTCTGGTGTTATATCTGAATATGTGTCGTAGAACTTTACATTTGTGACAGCAGTGTAATTCAGGGAAGGGGAACTTCTGTCAATTTCTGTCAACTGCACTTGCCTTACCTTTTACAGATACTCTTTGTATCTGTACTCTTAAGCAGAATATTGTTCATTCATATTTATTTAGCATAAAGTGAAGTCTGATTATTCTGTGGGTTTACTTAGTGTAAAATGAAGTCTGTGTTGTAAAATCTTCATTCTTAAAAGATTAACATCGTCATGTTTGCTAAAGGGAGAATAGGCTGTGCAGTGTCATTCTGCAGTAAGGTCCCTTGTCTGCTTTAAGGTGTAAATGAACAAATATGAGGCAACCATTGCTTGTTTCAAGCATTTATGGCTGTGTTTAGTCTTCTGAACAGCCACACAGAATATCCCCTAAATCTTTAAGAAAGTATGCTCTTTCTTACATAGTGTGATTTAATATACTTCTAATCAGCATCTCCCAGTTTCTCCTTGCCATCTCAAATAGCAGCCTTGTGTTAAATGGCTGAGTGCTGCAGATGTTAGGGGAATTGTGCTATTAGTAAAGTGAACAGTGTCTGCGTTCTGGGTTACTGAATATGGCTGAGCCCTAAAGGTAAATGGGTTGCTTCATAAACTTCAGTGATGGGGTTGGAGCAGACAAACCTATCAGTACTGCTGCCCAAGATCACTTTGTGTATATTACATTTCTATAAATCTTCCAGCAGTGGTTTAGGACTGTCCTCCCCAAGATATTTGCTCTTCCTTTCTTTTCTCATCAGCTCTACAGTGATGGTGCATGTGGATTGGGTGCAAGCACTGAGATGCAGGCACTTGTTTCCTTCTGTCATGGGAAGGCAGAGGAGCATAGCACACATGACTAGCAAAGGTTTGAAATAATACTGCTGTTTCCTTAATGCACGTGAGCTGGATTTAAGCTTATAAACAGACTGTTTGCCCTCCTGCTGGTGAGGAAAGACTCTGGATCATGTTATAACATCCTGGCATCTCAAGCTTTACCCTACTGCAGTTCCCAGAAGAAGCCATTTTGACTTCTGTTATCTGCTCTGTCTCCAGCAGCTTGTTCCTTTGTCAGTTAACCCCTCATTTGATTAAATATATATTAAATTAATCACTAAATTATCCTTTTCTGGATGCCATTCAAAATGTGGTAACACGGTGCCATCTGTAGGAAGGAGTGGTGGGGAGGCCAGGAAACATGGGAGAAAAAGGAGAATGATGGCATGCCTCTCAAAAGGGGATGGTTTGTTCCTTTTTAAAGTGTTTAGAAGCTGTGGCTTCAGTGTCAACTAATACAGGCACTTGTTAGCCTGAAGCAATGCATGTAGGAGGTGAGAACCTCTCATTGCAATGAGTATTGATTCTGGAATTCAGAGAGAGCCATTCTGCCAGATTTCAGTCAATTGCTTGAGTACACTATCCTGAGATGCGCTTACTCTATGATTTCCACCCCCACACCTCCCAACTTCTGTCACGTGTACAGGGTTTGAACTGAATGGATAAAAATAACTGATATACTTTATTTCAACTCCTGTCAGGTATTTTTTACTGTTATTTTCCATATCAACAACTGTTCCTGTAAGATTTATTTTGCATGACACATGATCCCAGAACCATGCCCCTGGGTTTGGGCTGAGCTCAGTGTGAGCCAGTGTCAAAGTGCTGGTCCTTGATGCTGATAGGTATTTTTTATCTCAGAATCAGTATTTAGTTGTTTATGCTGTTCCTGGTACTGAAGATGCTCTGCTTTCAGGATTATGGCATGGTCACGCTGGTGCCTGTCAGGATGTACATCACCTCTGCCAGGCACCCTCAGGATGCTTCTCAGTGCTGGGCAGGCTTTGTGCAGCAATGCAGAGGAATGTGGGATGATCTTCCACAATCCCTGCTGGCTTCTTCTGTAGTGAAAGAACTTTGACTTCAAAACCTACCATTTGCTAAGCCCTCCTTCATCAGTTAAATCCAATTACAAGATGCAAAAGATGACAAATGGCAATGAAATGGAACATTAAGGCAAGGGAAACACTGGATGTGTTTTCAAAGCTGTGTAAGCAGCTGTGGCTCATTGATTTTGCTTGATGGTGCAGGAGCATCACACATCAGCATTTTCTTGGCTGTTTCCCCATCATTTGGCAGAAAAGGTCACCTTTTTAACTTCCTCATTAAAGACTCTTGATCATGACAAGTGTCTTGTGAACACCACTGACAATTTCCCCAAGTCTGGAGCAAAGTGTCTTAGCTTTGAGATGACTATGTCTCCTGTATGATGGAATTAGTGAGTCAGTGCCTTGTGCCTTTCTTGGATGTGCTTCATCAGATGCTCTTTAGCACTGTCTTCTTCTGTGCCCTTTAAAAAATATGATGGCATATTATTTTATCATTCTCTGCAGCCTCTTTTGGTTAAAGATCTCAAAATAATCCGATTTTGGACCTTAATGGGCAATTACTCAGTTTCATATGTTGTTCCCACTGGAAATTTACACATAATACTTGAACAGAAGTTTAAGATTTATTTCAGAGGTTTGTTAAGGGTGACCCCAAAGTAGCCCCCCAACCCTTGTTTTGGGTAGATTTTGAGACGTTGTCCAGGATTTGCAAACCTCTTATGTCTTTCACGTTAAATACCTCTTAGCCCATGCCCAGCAAGCCGCATGTGAGCAGCAGCAGCAGCGGAGTCAGGTGCCCAGCACAGGTCACTGCTGGCTCTGTGTGCACACACCGCGCCTGGCAGTGTCTCAAAGGGCGCCGCTAAACACGCACAGGTCATTTGTGCATCTCACACACAATGGTTCATGCCTCTGAGGTTACTGTTAAATCTGTACAAAACTAATTACAGTGCACTGCTATTATTTACAGTCATCGGTTACTTAAGACCGCAAGGGTAGCTGGAATAGCTGCCCTGCTACGTATCAGGGACTGCTTCCTCGCTGATTAATTGAGGATAGCATCCTTCTTCCCCATGCATGGACTTCCTGCGGGAAGCAGGTGCCTCCTGCGGAGCGCGGGGAGCAATGGGCGCCCTGAAGGCGGCACAGCGCCCTTCTAGGTTGTGCTAAAAGCGCCCCGTGAGAGGCAAGTCACGGCAGTGCTGTTGCCCAGAGGCGGGGGATTTGTTGCAGCGAGCAATGGCAATGGCTGTACCGCGCTGCAACTTCCCGTCCTGCCCCCGCTCGGCGCCGATCCCGCAGCCGCGAACCGGCACTAGGCCGGGATTCTCTCAGGCTCGCCCGTCCAGGAGCGGCAGGAGCCGCACGGCCCCGGTGCCCTCAGCCCGCGGAGGGGCCCGGGCGGGACTCGAACCCGGGCCCGTCCCTGCGCGCACGCGCCCCCGCAGCCCCCGGGCGCGCGCCGCCCCCTCGCCGTGACGCCGCCGCGCGGTGACGCCTCGCGCTCCCTGCCCGTCACGGGGCCCGGCGCGCGCGGGGCGGAGCTCGCGGGCGGCAGCAGCGGCAGCCGCGGCGCTTCACGCCCGACGGGACCCCCGGCCCGGCCCCGCCGCGGCCGCAGCGCCCCGAGGCACCTGCCCCGCTCCTCTCCGCCGCCGAGTCGCGTCGCTCCTTCCGCGCCGGCCTCGGCGCCGCCTGTCACCGTCCCCGCCGTGCTCCGGCGCGGGCAGGCCCCGGGCCCCTTCCCCCCCTCCCCCGGGGGGGTGGGCTCCGCTCCGGAATCCTGGCCGCTCCCTCCGCGCCGCCCGCCCAGCCGGGGCTGCTCCCGCCGCCGCCGGGAAGCGCGGGGGGTCCCCGGCGGCCGCCCGGCCTCCGCCGTGACATAGGTCGGTGCGCGGGGAGGGGGCGGGCGGGGGGCGGCCCCAGTGCGGGGAACCCCGGGGCGGGTTTGCCCGGGCGCCTTGCAGGGCGGGCCCGGCGTCCCGGAGGTGCCCGGGCCGGGGGCAGCGCGGAGCCGGCCCGGCGCAGGTGGAACTGCGCGGCGGTGTGGTTGTTTGCGGTGCCGGGAGACGCACGCTAGTGTCGCTGGCTTACATTACCGCTGCAGTGTCTTAAGTGTTTTATGTGCCTGCCGAGTATTTCTGTGTCACCCTGAACCCTGCCGTGATTGCTCGCTGATGCCGCTGTGCTTTCTCGTCTTTGAGTTGCTCTGCAGTGGTAGGTAGTGCTGTGAATTGGGTATGTAGGTCAAATTCTGCGAGATGTTTTTGTCAGGGGAAAAAGTGAATGTTGGATTACTTATTCCCGTGTTGCTTTTGAAGTGCATTGCAGCACCCACGAGGTTGGGAGGGTTTTTTTACCCTTTTTTTTTTTTTTTCACCCTTGGTTGCTCTTGCTTCATAAATCTTTTAGTTTTTGGCTGTGGCATTACTGAAGATCAAAGCGCGAAAACAGCTGAGAGCTTCTAAGCTGTATTGTATCATGCAGTGTCCTCTAAGAGGGTGGTAAAAGATAAGAGAAGCCTGCCTTGAAATAAGGGGGATTTCTAGTCCGCGCCGAAAATGTCTCTCAACTACAGCGTTTCTTTTCTTTAAACAATGCAGCACGTTGCAGAGCGTTGGAGGCCTAAGGAATTGTATTGCTGTGTATATGGCAGAGACGTAGCAGAGTGAATGGCTACAGGCTTGTCATGCACAGCATCTTGGGTTCTCTCGTGGCACAGCACTCACTAACGAAATAGCCTAGAAAGTATTCTTTCCTGTGGAATTCCCTCTGGATATTTTTAAGGGAAGGGACATTGATGAGCTTTTTTTGCTATTTTTTCCTGCTTTCACCTATACCTTTCCTTACAGTGACTTTATAAATAACGGATTTCCTCTGCAATCTATTTTAAAATCAGAACTTGGTATAATTCTTGTTTCCTTTACACTGCATGTTCTATCATGCCACCAATACGTATTGAACCCAGATTTGATTGAGGTAGCAAAGCTGTATATAATTAATTTGATTTTTTTCCCCCCCAAGGTTTTAGTGTATGTTGATAAAGCAGAACAGGAAGATAACATTTGTCAGATTGACTCATTGCTTGAGAAGAAAAATCTGTGTAGAGTTTGCCTTGATGAGCTCTGTGTTGGTGTTTGAACAGGTGGTTTACCTGGCACTAATAGAAGAGTAAGGTGAAGAACACAGAAGTTTTTGCATTGCTTGCCTTGGCTTGCTGAGATTTCTGAACTGTCAGAGGAATCTTTTTTTTTCCCAAGATAGCTTGGTAATCTTAGCAGTTTTGTAGTAAATGTTATTAGGTAGAGAGCTGTGACAGAATTTAGTCATTGGGTGAAATGAGCATTATGTTTTTGTTCAATATCATAGGCAAGCTTTTTTTGTTGTTTCTGCTTTATGTTGATAAAACTAATTTATGGTAAAAATGAATAAGCGTTCAATTTTTTTTTCAGTGGTTCTTTGCTATGAATGTTAGGAAAGCCAGTCAGGGCACAGGCTTGTGGAATTTAAAGCCCAGTGATTCTAAATGCAGGAGAGATTGTTTTATTATAGTTTGCTCTGGAGAAAGCAAGCACAGGTTGGTCAGGCTGTAACTTTTGTCCACAGTTACAGTTTTTACTTCACATTTTTTCCTGATCATTTCCTAGAAGTTGTTCATATTTGGGTACAAATCAGAATGACTGATTTTAAAAACTTTGTCATTAATAAGTATTTGTAGGAAACTATGGAGAAAAAAGCTTTGAATCTTGTCAATCTAAAGTTCTATATTTTTTTCTTTCATATTAAGAGTAGGATGACTTCTTACCTCAGCAACCTAAGTGAGAAGTAATGAGTAATCTGGTTTTGTGAGAAGTTGTTCAGTGGCTCTCTAACTGGGCATCCTCTGAACTGAAAAGTAATGGTTTCTTATAAAATGCAGCCTGAGAATGATAATAGATTAATTTCCTTCATTTGTTCCCCCTCTTCCACAGCACACAGCCAATGGTGTTCTGATCTGTGGGGAGGTACCCATTCAGTTTGGAGTAATGAACATATTTTCTAGTAATATCTTCTTAAATGTTTCATACTGCTAACAATATCCTTTGTTTAGACTTTCTGGAGAAAAATGAGTGATGAAAATTTGACTGATTGATGTATTTAAGTAGATCTTAAATACATTTGCAGAAAATGTCATGTGTTTTCATGTACATGGCAAGCTGTTGTAAATATGTATATTGCTTAGTGACTCTAGGTTTATTTAATTAGACAGACTATTGGATTTGCTGTCCTGAAAGTTCAATTTCTAAATGCAAGCTTTTAGAATTCTCAAGTAGAATTGACACAGTAATAAACTAAAAAAAGAAAAAAATCCATAAATTCTGTTAAACACACTGATTTTTCTGTGAGAAGAAAGAAAAATCTCTTTAGGCAGAAATGCTTCTTTTGCTATTTTAATATTTTGTGTTTTGTAGTGCTAAGGTCCAAATAGATCATGCATGCTATAATTGCACACAGCTTGTAGAGTAATATTGGAAACATGGGAATGTGTTCAGAATTCAGCATGTTATGTGTGATTCACTCCTCACTTCTGGATCTTGGCATGACATCTTGATTTAATAGCATGACAAATGAAGTTTATGGCTCTATGTAAACCCATTTTCTTAGACTAACCATGGTTATTTGCAGGGTTTTCTGGGATGTTTTAATATATGCATTTGAAATGTCATCTTTTAAAAGCAGCAGGAAGATTGGTGATAATGAGAAAATGAAAGATGGAGTTCTGTATTGTGATATTGCAGGGATTCTCCTGGGAAATGGGAACCCCTGCTCTAGAGATACTTGACCCACAAATACACATGTGGCACAGTTTAGTTCCCATCTTGATGAGGTTATTTGAAGTTGGACTTACTTGAGCAGGACCAAAGCAGAAGTATCTACATGATCCTTTAAAAACTGGCAGTTGGGAAGTTGGGAATTGGTAATGCAGGGAGTCCTCTAGAGATGTGTCTTTGTCCCATCTGTTTGTAAAGTCTTACTTATGTGTACTTTCTATCTCCAATTATTGCATATTTCTTAAGGTATACCTGCATACTTTAACTCAGTTTTTCATGTGAGAGGAAAATAGTTTTCTTTAGCCTAAAGTATTTTTTCTTTGCTGTAACTTTGTTTTCAGCCATTTTTTCTTTGAGTCCTTCACAATATCTTTCTCACTTGCTTCTCTTCCTGTATTTCCAGTCATCATTTATGGATTATCTGCAGCAGTAAAAGATGCTGCTTTTTGTTTTCCTGAGATGATTTGTGCCAAGCGCTTGAACAATCTGACAACAGCAATGCAATAAAATTCATATGCTTCTGGTGTTTGTATTGGAAAGACTGTACTTGTGAAGCTCAGGTGTGATAACACTGATGAACATTTCTGATTTGGATGATGGATGTGTAAGAAAGGAAGGGATTTCATGAGGTCAGCCCCCACCAGAGGCAGAAGGCTGAAATCATGTGTGACAGATATTTGTCTCATCTTCTCTTAAAAAGCTCAGAAGAGGGGAATACCACACCTCTTCACTGATCTATTTATAGCTGGCACATATGACTATTGCTGTTGTTAGGAGGCTTTTCTTAACACTTAACTCTGTCTTGGTGCTAGTGAAGCCATTTAATTCTCATCCAACTCTTACCACTCATGTCGGATAATGGTTTCTGTGCTCTTTTCACCAAGTCTTCATACCTGAAGACTCTTCTTCTGTCTCCTTTTATTTTAGACTCCTCTTTTCTAAACTGCCCAAACAGGATGTTTGTTCTTCAGTCTCGTTGTGCACTGATTTGTCTGTATCTTTTTCAAAGTTCTGCAGACAGTTTTTGAGCAACAGAGTAATTAAGTTACTCTGCAAGTAGCAGAAGTAACCTGGTGGCCTTATTAAAATGTCATTCTAGGGTGTGTGCATGCAGGTATGGCTGGGTTTTGTTTTGTTGTTGGGGCTTTTTTCTTTTCTTGCCAACAGCATCAGGTTCCTGGCTCCTGCATTTGCTAACACAGGAGCTCATACTAGTGTTTGTTGTATCTGCTGTCTCTTTCTTCAATATAGCTCCAATATATGAGTTATCTTTCCAAGGAATATAACCTTATACTGTATTGAAATCAGTCTTTATTTTGAGTTAGTTTTCTTCTGTTTAGCATTTTTGGACTAAGCAGAGTATGCACTTGCTGCTCTTCCATATCTCTTTCCCAGCACGTGCAATCCCTGTGGCTTTTGAACATAAGCCTGCTCTACAACGGGAAATTTGGATTGAGGACAAGTTCTCCTAGGGTTAGATGCATTTTCCACAAAACAGACCTCACTGGTCTGTTTTGTACATGTGCTGTCTTTTGGAGTAAATGATATTGCTGAGGTAATGTCTGTTAGTGCAACTGTACCTGAACAAGCCTTTTGCCATCTTGAGCTGTCATATGGTCCAGTGATGGAGCAGAAGAAATTTTAATCCTGTAGGCATGCTTTATTGGAAGAATTGCAGAGTCAGCTATGGGACAGATGTGTTCAGCATGTTCCCTGGTTTTACTCTATTTTATCAGACTTAATAAAATGCTTTTATCCATAATTTTTGAGGCTAGGTCACAGATGGGACAAATTTTGCAATTCTTTCAACAGTGTGTTCTTCACAAAAATTTAAATGGACACCAATAATGATTACTAGAGAAGTCCCTTTTTAGTTTCTTGCGGGAAAAATATTCAAGCAGTCAATGTTGACTGCATCTCACCTGTCCTTAAAATTATTTTAAAATAATTTAGACAAGAGGTCTGTAAATGTTAACAGTTTAAATGCCATGTTACTGGAAGTAACTGTAGTCTGATCTTTGAACAAACATTTGAAAACTGGAAAAATCTGGATCAAGCTGTTTGAATTTATAATAATTTTAAAAATGAGAACAGAGAGTTAAAACACTGACACAAGCAGAAGTTAAACTTCTAAAGAAAAACTAAAATAAGTACAACATTCTATTGAGGAGCATGAGATTTGTCACCCTGAATATCTTATTAATGCAACAGCTGAAAACTGGTAAAGTTCAACCTGTATTTAATTGTTGTTTTGTCACACTGACTATGTGTGTTTTTAGCAGTGCCACAGTTTTTGTAACTCCAGCATAAGACTTTGTTTTAAAAGTAAAACTCAATTTGAATAGCAAATCCCCATGGGAATTGTGGAGGTTTTTTTCCATATGGCTTGATGATAACTGTCTTGGTGTAAAGTTGGGTTTAGAAAAGTGGTTTTTGTCCTGCTGGTAGCAGTAAGCACAGTAACTTCAGGCAGGGATGACGTGGGTAATGTAATGACTTCTTAATGACTGCCTTAATGAATGCCTTGCTGCAGCAAGTTCCTTCATGGAATATCTGTTATACTTCTGTGTTTGTGATACTGGCACTGTCATGAATACTGAGTGAAATTTTTAAAAACAAATTTAAATGTTATTGGTGAACTGTCTGATGAGTTTTAGATAAAATCTTAATCTGTCATAGAATCAAACAAAAGAAAATTCAGTATTCATCCCTCAGTGATGAGCACGAATGAATGCTTATGGAAGACTGAGAACAGTGTAAGCATTCTTAGCTTGAATGTTCTTTCAATCCCTAATTATTTTTAGTAAAGGTTGATTCTAAATGTGGAGTAGTTTTTGTGTAGCTAGTAATGTTTGGATTTTTTTCTCAGACTTTTTTTGCATGCAGCTAAATAAATGTCTGGCATCCAGATATCCTTTTGTAAGAAATTCTGTAGGTATGTCTAGTAAAAACTATTCTTTTTTAAAACTTTTAAAACATTTTACTGAATTCCTTTGGTGCCACCTTTCTTTTGGAGGAGAGTAGACATTCTCTCTGTGTTATTACAATACAGCTCTCTGTTCATGGTACAATTTTGTAGCCCTTTATCACTTTCTCTCCACACCCAAATGTTATTGAAACCAGAATCCTAATTTGCCTATTTCTTTTCCCCCGTAGAACAAAAGCTTTTGATTGTACCTTCTCCTACTTTGCTACATCCTCTTCTGGAGCTGAAGGTCCCAGGAATGCTAATGGTGTTCAAAATGTAAAGTCAGTGATGTGTTTCACACTTTTTGTTCACAATTCCTAACACTGGCTTTATTCCTGAGTGCTGGCGGTATTCAGTGCAGAGCCCCTTGGTTTCTCATGTACAGAGTTGGAACCATTGCTCTCCTTCCTCCCTTCCACTCAACTTGCACTTCCATTCACCAGTGCTGGCAGTTACCTGCTTATTGCTCAGTCCTCTCTCTGATAAAGACCACCACCTCTGCTGTTGTCAGTCTTCTCCTTGCTCTCCCAAATAATAGGAGTTTCAGAAAGCTCCCGTTTCTTGGGTAATCTAGAATATATTGAACAACACACACAGTTGTGGAGGCCCACTGGGATCCACCTTCCTTGTGAAAACAACTGTCTGTCCTTTGTCTTCTATATTTTAACCATTTATTCATGCAAGGGTAGATCATCTTTGTTATGCTGTGACTGCAAGAAGGCCTTTGGCAAGACTTCTCCAGCACCATAAATCCAAGTAGACCATGATGATACTGAGTGAGATCAGTTCTTCATACATGTACACAGAGGGCACCAAGATTTAAAAGTGAGGATCTCTTTTTGGAGAGCCATATCTGCTCTATCACAATAATATGTCCATTATTTGTAGTTTGTTATATGTCACACTGAATATTGTGTAATTTCTTGAAATCCCTGCATTATGCATGCCATCCTTTTTAAAAGATCCAGATCTGTGCAGTGGCCAAGAGAGTTGACTCCAGCCCGAGTTCTTGCTCTATTCTTTGTGTTGGCATCGATACTGTAGAAATGTGAAACCAGTTAGATAGGCTGATTATTACTTAAAATGTAAAATCTTTTCAGCTGGATCATCTGTTGGCTCCAGATCTCCTGCTTGTCATTCAGGTTCAGCTGGACAGCAGCAGTTAGTGTAGACAAGCAGCACTACTCTCTTGACATAAATGCAACCTTAGCAGTGGAACAGTTTTCTTAAATTAGATAGATAGAAGTGGGCACAGGCATAGTAATCCTTTCTCTAGAACTGTAGTTAGTTTTCCTTATTAGCTCTATTTATGAGGATTTTTGCATTTTTATCACTTGAGGGAAAAGTACAATAGTGAAGCATCATAGTCCTCATCATTTGGTACCCACTGCTAAGGGCTGTGCTGGTGCAGGTGTGAGAAGGAAACTTATGATAATATGTTGTCTTTGTGTCTTTGCATTTCATTCTGGAGTGTTTTGGCAAACCTGGGTTTCTGTTTTTACATTTTGGTTTAAATGTTATTATGAGGGTTTGGGTTAAATTATGATTTTTTTTTCTTTGATTCACAGGAAGCTAAAGATCAAAGTGTAAAGTGATGAATAGCTTCTGCCCTTGACCACTTAGCACTCTTAGTGTTTTAGTCTCTGTGATTCATCCAGTTGAAAACACAGTGCCTACTGCATGTGGGTAAAAACTTATAAATTTGTCCATTTAGACCTGTGCAGTGAGACCTGCTTGCTACAAAAATGCTGCACAGTCATGTAAAAGAATGCTTGGATTTTGCATACGATGTGTTAGCTGTGCATGTGCACATGTTTTTTACAGTTTCCATGAGTGTATAATTATTACACACTTACCTGTCTTCTTGGTGGTGTCACTGAGCTCTCTGTACAGTTCCAAGTGTGAGGGGTCTGAGTCTGTCTGTACCTGGGGCACCCTGGTTCAATTCATTGCTATTTGTTGTTGCATGTTTTATTCTTGAATTGGAGATGGATTCAGGCGTGTTTTTTCTATGCTGTGTTGGAAATCTGTATGGCTCATCAGTGTCTTATCTACTTAAATATTCCATGCTAGCATATTATGAGGGTTTTTTTGCATTTTATATTTGTTTTGAGGATAGAAAAAAAATGAAGGAACAGTCTGATTGAATGTACAAAGCTAATTTGAATTACGATGAGAAGAGCACGTGGGGTACTTAATGAGGAAGAATTGAGTGTGAGCCAGGAAATGCATTTTAGGCAGAAGCTCCAGGTGCTGGTGCATCATTGGAGTGGGAAAACATTTCAGCAAGGCAGCAGAAGATGAGAAAAATAATAGTTGTATTACTGTACTCTGGATTTCCTCAATGTATCACTGCCTTGAGTAGTGAGCAGGAAGAACTGTGCTTTGAGGAACAACTGTGCTTTGAGGAATGAGTAAGTGTATAACAAAGACTGTTCACTGAGGGCAATTTCTCCTTTATGTCTTGAGAAATTTGAAGATGGAGAGTAATTGAGACTGAGCTGTCTTCATGCTGGAGACACAGAAATGTCCTTGGAGACTTAAATTCTGTTCTTCCTGGCGTCACAGCAAAATGCCAGGTGAATCATATTGATCAAAAAGGCTCATGTGTATCCTTGTGTTAATTTTTTTTGGTACTTGATTTGAAATGGTGATGTGATTTGCAGCCGTGATTTAAACTCTCAACTGCTGCAAATTCAAAATAGTTGAGTTTGGCTCTGAATGGAGGATTCTGTCCTCCATTCTGTCCTCCAAATATGATTGTTAGATTGAAGAAAAACAAAGCTTTGCAGTTTCAGTACCTGAAGGTAGGTATTAAAACTAGGTGTAGAAATGGAGAATGGGGTTATTTGTCTGGCTTATTTCCCAAAATGTTTGTATTTCAACCCATCACAGTCACAAAAGTGGAAGGTTAAGTGAAAAGGATAGAACTAGTTACTGGAGTTTAAGGAGGTGCTTTTTTCTGTATGTCCTCAAAAGCCATATCTGACTGAAGATTTGTGTGCAATCACTCTTGTACATTAAGTTGTTTACAATACTCACTAACTGCTGGAAGACTGTATTTTTTTCTAATGTACTTTATTTTTGCCCATAGAATATTGCTGATACAAGTGGTTTGTGATAGGTTTATTCTTTTAGTGAGTGATTACTCTTAAAATCCATTTATTTGTCGCTGGTTGTAGCATGGTCTTTCATTCTTAGAGTAGTGATGGTTGCAGGAATCATCAGTCTGGTAGGATTACGTTTGTACTGTGTACATTTAGTTCTTTGGCTGAACTGGTGATCTTGAATGCTGTCACAAGGATGAGAGCTAACCTGTATTCTTTTAGGGTGTGTGCTATTAATTCTCTGTTGGGCAAAACCCCCTCCAAACAGTTGTCTTCCTGTAGGACCTTGGATAGAGCACAAGCAGTTACATTTGTAGTGAGGGATGGTTTTCATTGTAACACCTTTACCCCTTCTTCACAAGGATTTTGACTTGTTAGTCTAAAGTTTGAAGAAAAACAAATATTGGTGCCCTTCATGACAGCTTCAGCATAAGGGCTCCAAATGCCAGTGATAAGTGCTGAGGCAAGAGCACCACTTGAGATTTTTGGAAGGAGACACAGAAGCACCTAAATCTACCTAATATTCACTCACTGTAGTGCATGTTTCATGGCATTCTAGAGTCTAAAAATTTCATACACCTATTTTTTTTTTGAGACACCTTCTATGCAGCTACTCAGTTAATATAAGATAGTAAATTAGGATAAAATTACAAGCATCACAGAAGTGTTTTATTGTGTGTTTGTCGACACTCCAATGTTATCTTAATATATTGAGTTAGCCTTAATACAGTAATACAACTGTGATTTTATGATGTGAATAGCCCAGCTGATGGTGAGGAATGTTTGTGTTGTGGTGCTGGGGCTTTCCGCCATGGTGGTTGTGATAAATTTCCAAGATGTCAGAGTGCTCTGATCACAGAGTGCTCAGGAGGCAGTGATGCAGTTTTGTGTAGCCCAGTGAACTGTGTCTGTTGCTTTTTGATACATCTTTGTGAGAAAGTCTGGTCCTGGATAAGGGAAGAGAATGAGCAGTCAATTTGCAGCCAGTATGTTCTGTTGCAAAATTAGTAGCACTAACATATTTTGCAAGGTGTCGCTGTGGTGCCTGTCTGCAAGTTTCAGGTGCTGTGACCCTTCCTCAGTTTAACATTTTTAAGTTTAAAAATCATGAACAGATCTTAAGAAAGCATCATGACTTTCAAGGAAGATTTGCTTGATGTGTCAGCAAAGCAATTGTTCAGTTAGGTTGAGGAATGAGCTGTCAAGTGCTTTGGCTGCAATGACAGATACAGGAAATAGAGAAGTTCTGTAAAACTCGGATTAGGTGAGGAAAGAGATCTTGTTGAGGAAAGTAGATGTTTTTCTGTTTGAGGCCAATTACAGTCTTATCTTTTTGGTGTACTTGAAATGGAGTAGGCCTACGAAGGGTTAGCTAATAGAGGCTCTTGATACTACTTGGAAAGAAGAGGTTCATTCAAAGCAGGAAACTTGCATTGGAGTGTCTTGAAACTCTCTAAATATGCTTATCTCTCCCTGTCAACTCTAAAGGAAGTGTAGAGAGATTAGCTTTCGTAGACTCTGGTTATTCTTTGTGAATATTGCTGTAAGTGTTAAGATATTTATCTCAAAAGACTAATTTCGGTATAAACTCATCTTGAACTGCTGCTTTCCATTTTGTTATGAGAACAGTCTTTAAAAACTCTGTCCTTACATTCTCACACCTTCCAGCACATTGTAAGTTTTTCAAGTCAACATCATAGTTCATCAAGCTGATAAATGTTACATGACTCTGTCAAATTACAGTTTATTGAACAGCAGCAACTAAAGATTTAATCTGAATGAAATTTTGCTATTGTCACTGGGCACATTGGATCCTTCAGTTAATTCTGAAATCTGATTCCCTAGGTAATTTGAGTGAGAGCTGCATTTAAGGTGCCTGAACTGACAGCATTGATTTTTGAGGTTTTATTCTTCCTGGAACTGGGAGGGCACCATCCATAGATACGGATTTTTATGCAAGTCTTCTGGTCTGTTTTATTGGTTTGAAGATTTTTGTTACTTTTTTTTGTTTGTGTATTAAATTGAACTCAAAAAGGAGTACAGCTAGTAACCATTCTTTTCATAAAATAGATACCAAATCATGTCTGAATCTGTATAGATGAGGTAAGTCTGCATGCTCCTGTGGGCTCAGTGAGACATTAACTCACTTTTCTTTTGCTTGCCAGGAAGATTTTTAAAATCTTCAGTGTAAGAAATCACAAGTCTGCTGATTGTAGAGACACCTGATAGCTGTGTGCCAGCCACAAAGATTGTGATGCTTCAGCCATCCCACACGTGCAGTGTGCACAGAGCACTGTGCCTGCAGGTTGTGTGCAGAAGCAAGATGGCTTCTGCATTCACTGCATTTTTATACACACAAGGATTTCACTATGCCACTTTAATGTGTATTGCACCTATGTTAGGTAATTACATTGTGATTTAATAATTTTTCTCAATTGTTTCTTGCTAAGACTGTCCAATCTTTTGGCTGCAACCTTTTTTCCAATTGCCTAAATGATTGTCTTTATGTCAAAATGCATTCAATGCAAAAACATTACTGAGTAAATGTAATAAACCACAGTATTTAGACTTGCATGGAATACAGCTTCTAATTGTGGGTGGTGCTCTCTTGGTTGCAGGGAGTATAGAAGTTCAGAAAGCAGTCCTGTGAATTTTAGTATCATAAACACAGTTCATCTCAGTTTTAAAGTGTTTAGTATTATTTTTAATTAATAATAAATGGGGACTAACCACAGTAAATTATTATATGTATTTAAAACACTTAATGGTATTTAAATACATTTTGCTGGACTGCATCTGTTTTCAGACATGATTCAGGTAATTTCCTTAAACCTGAACTTTTCTGTTTCATTGTGCTGCCTGATCATTGTTGGTCTCCAGGGGCCTGCAGTGGGAATCATGTTTATTGGAGTTTTCTGCTAAGTAGGAATATGGATTTCTTTTATTTTAGTCCATCAGCTGGGTTTCCTGTTAATTAATTGAGGTTTTAAAGCAAATAAGTATGTGCTATTTAGCCAAATATGTTGAAAAAACCTAAGTGGGGTGATTGCTGCAGGTAGTTCTGTTAACTAATCTGTAATTATTTCAAGAAGACATATTTTGCTTGGCAGTAAACCTTGAAATCAAGGCATTTGCTATGTTTTACATAATTTATTATTATGGTTTTGTTTTCCAAATGTTACCTTAATTTAGCAATGTATCATTGGCTTTTGATTTGGATTAGTTTATTCTTTTTCTCCCTTATCTGCTTTCCCTGTGAATGCGTTTTTAATGTATTATTACAAAATGTTAAAGATCCAGGTTTTTCTAAAGGTGATCTCACATCTGATGTGTTACTGTTCAGCTTTTTCTCATTACTCTTGTTCAGTTCTCCTTTTTTCTATCATTTCTGTTTTTGTGCTAGTGCTGCTGCTTTCATATTCTTTGAAAAGGCTGGCTTTTTGTCCAGTGCTCATTTGTGTGTATGTCCATATACAATCCTCTTCTTTATGTTCATTTCTGTGGAGTTACCTTCTGATGTCTTGTAACAATACTGACCTCTATGCTCACCACACCATGTAGTGTCGTTATTGTTATTTATGCCAGCAGTTGCTTTGAGTTATGAAAAATGCTACAGAAATTCAGATTTAGGTATTACTCTTTGTCTTGTTCACAGATACTGTGTTTATTTTTTTAAAATAAAAACCTTAACGAGCAGTGCTGCACATTATTTTGGTGAAAGGTTAAGTCGGTTGTTTGACTAAGTGATCACTTGAGGTTTTGTCAGCCTTGCTTGCTGGGATTTATAGGATGTTGGTTGTGTGAGACCAAGCATGTGATTGTTTAAGAATAACATTTTTAGAGTAAAACCATTTTATCTGGCTCATTCTTCTTGCTATGAAATAAAATTTTATAGTCTTACTTGATATTCTGGTTGTCCATTCTACAGTCTGAAAAATCACCTGTGAATGCTCACTCTTCATTTTTACTTGGCTCTTTTTGCTTCATGTGTTATAGACAAATGTCTCTCTGAATAGCAGTGCAAGCAGATACTGGTTTTGTATTGTCTTGGTTTAACTTGCTTGTGTCTAATACAGTGTAAGTCAGATTTAATCTTTAGCTGTGATTGAAATAATCACAGTGCATCTTTCGTATCTTGAGTTCACTTTTTGTCATTTGCCTTTGCTGTAAGGGTTGGAAAACATTTATCTTTGCGCTCATTTATTTTGGTGGAGGGAATTGATATCCTTGAGATTCTTGCCCCACTATGCAACAGGTTTGGACTCTGAAAGTGTAAAGCACCTTTCTATGTAGGTAAAGTCCTGCTGTGTAAGTCTGGATTCCTTACTAAATCAGGATAAACTAGATTGCTTGCTTCACTGGGTTTTTTTGTTCTTGATTTAGTAGCTGAGAGGAACTGTGTCTGGTTATTATAGAAGTGTGTGAGAATGGGCAATTGGCTCAGGGTGTCTGAAACAGCTGCATCATCAGCACGGCTTACTTGTCCTCAGGCTTTGTTTCATCTGCATTGACAAAGCCACCGAGGAAAGAAAATATCCAGGTGATTCTTGGAAATTGTTTTTAGCTTTCTCAGATTTTGAAAGACTTCCAGACTTTGGAAGGTGGCTGGTGGGAAGTGAATCATGAATATGAATCAGCTTCTCTCCACCCTTATATACAAAATGCTGTTGCTAGGATATTCTTCTTTGATGATGTGATAAGAGTGTAGCAAACACCTTTTTGAAATTCACTCTGTCATCCCTTTTTTAATTACATTCAAATTCAGGCTGCTTGTGTCTCTCTGCAAGACCTTGACATAATTTTGTTCTACCTTTGCATCTGCTCTTTGTGTTTGCAGCCTTTGCTTCTCCTGAGTCTTTCTGAGTTTCAATTTTTTGTTTTTGCTTCCTTTTTTTTTTTTTTTGTCTTGGATTGTAATCTACTCTTGTGTGTGTGCTATGCTTGTGCTGCTTTGCAGCTAGGGATTAGGGTATGCTTTTTACCTTTTTACTGAATTTATATAGACTTCTTTGAAAAAAGTTGAATTTTGTTATCTTGTTTTTAGTCACTCTCCACAACCACCCTGTTCTTCTGACCATTGTGAAAATGATCAGTTAAAAACAGAAGTCTTTTTCCATTTCACAAGGCAAATTCATAGAGGTCTTAATAAAATTGGGTCTGAGTCATGTTTCTAATTGAAATTTTAATGTTGTTAGCTTATTTTTAAAGTAACATTAAATGCTAACACAAAGGTTGTTAAGGTGACTGATTGTACTTCATATTTGAACTGAGAATTTTGGTTAAAAGGGGCGATAAAATAAGAAACATAAGTCATTCAGAGAAATTTAATTTTCTTAAGTTTTTTTTTTCTTTAAGGAATAAAGAAGTGATGGGGAAAATAAATGGATGCTTACTTATTAGCTTATGTTCTAGTGAGACATATCACAAATCAAGGCTAAAGAATGAGTTGTTGTAGCTGGAGGAACTTGAAGGAAATGTTTTTTTTTTCTTCAGCCCTATGTGAGCCCTTAAGCTCAAATATCTTCAGCTTCCAAGTTTGGTTTTTTTCAGCTAGGTTGAGGAAGAATATCTGGGATTTTTTTTTGGAGATATAAGTTGGTTTTGTTGTCTTCAGGTGTGGTAGAAGATTTAAAATGCCTCACAGAACTAGTGTATTTCTTTGAAACACTTACAAAGAAATATTACAGAAGTGCTTAATCTAAAATAATGAAATACATTGTTATGTTTAATGTATTGACAGCTAATTAAAACAGACATTTTAATGAAAATTACATTAGCTCTCATTTTAAGACAGTTTGATCAAATACAGAATTAAAAAAATGTTTATTAAACACTTTAAGTGAATAATTTTTTCAAAGATTCTCCAAGGCAACTGCTGATACAAAAAAACACAGCATAGGAAATAATTTATAGATGTTCTGCTTTTTTGGACTCTTGGGGATGCAAAAGCTGTTTTCTCCACATATAATATGTGTCTTATGCAAGCTTATTTGTAGTTTATCTGTGAGTTTGCTATGTAGAATCTTAGAAAAACTGCCTATAAACAATGAAAAGTTGACCATTTTATATGGCTTTGACAACTTTAGTAATTGTGGGGTTTTGGTTTTGCTTTTTAGGAAATAAAATAATGCTAATGAAGCAACCATTTCTCTGAAGTTTGAGTTTTCAGACTCACTGCCATAATGGGTAAGTCTTCTGTGTAACTTACACAAAAATTTACTACAATTCCTGGAAAACATGCTTTGGCTGTTTAACATAATGTAACATCTATGTATGAAAGTGAATGTTCAGCAGCTTCACTAGTGTTGAAAATATTCCTTTTGTGGTTTTTTGGGGGGTTGGTTGGTTGGTTGGTTGGTTGGTTTTCCCCCTTCCTTATAATGTAGTACTTTTCCCTCATTTTTTTTTATTATAAAACCGCAGTGCTGAGGGCAAACAAAACACAAAGTCATGAACACGACATCAGATTCAGCTCCATGTTCGCAGTTCTTGTGTGTGAAACGAAAGGTGTTTGTCTTCAGCTCTACTTACAGATTCAAGTTTAGGAAATTTACATTCATGGTATTGGAGTACTGAGCAATACTAACTGTGCTCTTAGTGGTGATGGGTGTTAGAATCAAACTCAAAACATAAAATCTACAAATAAGAGTTTTATCTTACTCCCTTGTGTCATGACAGTGCCAAGCCACCTCTGTGCAGATGGTTTGACTTGTTCTACTTACGTGGCACATTTGTATTTCTTTAAATTGTATGTCAATTTTTCAAGCTGTGTGTTTTTAGTGAGTTCACCATGTTGTTATTGTAATAATTTCTTGGTGCTCCCTCTCCAGAAAATCCCAACAAACCAACCACACCACATGCATTTTTGTATTGCCTTTGTTTATCTCCTAATGTTTTGCTAATTTTCCTAACCTTATGCTTAATAATAAAAGTTGCTCTATCTAGGAATACAGCACTCTTCAGATTTCTGACATTTTGTGTGAGAGAAATGATTGTTGAGTCATCCTGGATATTTAGTAACTTTAGATGCTTTGCCACAGTACTTTGGTTTCTTTTGTGTAAAATATCCAATCCAGTAACCACTGGAAACTCCAACGAACTACTAAAGCATAATTTTCTCTTTTGCATTGCTGAGCACTGGAATAGGCCATAACACAATAAAATAGTTCAACTGTTTTTATTGTGGCAAATTTTGAAGTGTGTTTTAGTGTGAGAAATCAATAGCTGAGCTGCAAGAACACCTTTAGTTTTGCTATTAAATATTGCTGCTAAAACTTGCTGTTGTAGATTTGCATATCTTAGTAGAGTTATGAATAATGACAGCATGAGTGATGATCAAAGTTTCTAATTTTCAGACTAGCCTTCCATTCTATAAGGATTCCTTTAAATTAGAACACTTAAATTTCTTTATATGAGAAATATATTTGGTTATATTTTAATAGAATGAAGGAATTCTCATTGTTGCTGAATATTTGGGATGCTTGCTTGCTGCTTTTAATGCTGAGCTTTTCTCAGGTCCATATTTGAGAAATCCACTTGTAAATGTATGCTTTGTAAATCATAGCATTTAGCAATGAATTCTTCAACAAGCATATCCATTGTGAAGGAGCATGAAGGCACACAGTCAACACCTCTGGAGAATAATTTTGTTGTCCAGTGTTCTAGATACATGCTGAGTGCACTGCTATTGCTGTAGCAAGGAATTAATATAAAATATTAGAAATAAATTACTCTTAGTGATGGATGTACAGACTTTTGAGCTCCGAAGCACTTTCCTGTCTAAAGGAACATATCAAAGTTCTGGGGCAGATTTTGTCTATCATGACATCAGGACATCACAGCTGCAGCAGATTGTCAGGATTTAGGATTTTTTTGTCAACTTGAAGCCTGATTTATGTAGCATTCCTGCCCCTAAATTATCCCCTGGGTTCAAAGCTTCTGATTCTTCATGTGAATTCTTCCTTTAAGCTGTAAAGTCCTCTGTATTTTCAGTCCTGGAAAAGTTCTGTGGTGTTTTATTTTTGGGTTGTTTATTGTTTTTTGGTTGTGTTGATGTTTTTGTTTTGGATTTTTATAATGCTCCATGGGCTATCAGCTGATGCTCAGGCAGTTGAGGTGTTCATGTGGGAGTTTGTGTATGCCTCTCATGGGCATGATCATACCTGTTCAGGACAGAGGAGAAATAGTTCAAAAGAACTTGCTTTTTATTCTTTATTTTATGGAAAGGAGCGGGAAGTAAACGTCTCATCTGTGGATATTGTTTGAATTGAAATAGGCAAGGCTTTCTCCTCCATCCCCTTTCTCTTATTAATATGGCCTGCAGCTGTTTAAAGTTTAATCTTTGTTATGACTTCAGGTTTTTTTAAACCTGTTATTGAATTGGGGTTACTGATTAAGCTGTCCATTTCCTTAAGCACTGTTAATGATAAATAAAATAAAAATGTTTACAATGTGGCAACAATTTTTTTAAAATTGGTAATTATGTATTGAAATGTAGTGCATACTCTTAGATTTTAGACTAATGCCTGCCTAATTGTGAAATGAGAGAGTAGTGCCCTCAAAAGTAACAGCCTTTTACACTTGTCTGGTCTTTTTCTCTGAGCAGATGAGCAGCAAGCTTTGAATTCAATCATGCAGGATTTGGCTGTGCTTCATAAGGCCAGTCGTCCTGTATTGCCCCAGCAAGAAACAGGAAAACCAAAGTCATCTTCCCCTAAGAAACAGGTAATCTTCAGTATCCTCACCAGTGTACTGAACATGGAGTGTCCTGCTGTGACTTCTGTAATTATTTTGCTTGCCAGACCAGTGAGCATACCAGAATGAGCTATTTGTCTCCCACATGTGCTGCCATTTTCTTTGTTCATATTCTTATATTAATGCAAAATGAAATGGTGGCATTTCAGAACAGATCATGGTGTGTGCTTAAGTAAGTAAATTGAAGATTACAGAGGTATTTACACCATATGTAAAGTGATTTTATATTTGTTGTTATTATTATATTGGAACTATACTATTTTAAAATACCAAGGAATAATTTTATAGGTTTAGTAGATTACCCAAATGTCACTTATATCATACCAAGGAAAAATGTCAGTACAGCAGCCAAAATATGCTTAAAGTCTTTCACTGCATCTTTTGCCTCAATTTCTTGTTCTTGCAGCTGGAAATAAGAGTTCTTTTCAGCTGCAGTTTTTCTGTAGATACTGAACACAAATAGAAAAGTAGTAAATACTTATTTGATAGGTTTGAAATACTATATGGAGAGATTAGGAGAGGATGTAGACTTCTAACTAAATTGAGATAACTGTATGTTTATTTGATTTGATCCTTAATTTACAGTTCAATAAACTTCAGTTTGTGTTAATTAACCTTTTAAAAATGAGATTTTTTGGATATATTTGGCTCTTAAACTGTCAAAGCCACATATCTACATAATTTTAATTCTGTGCTTTAAAAGTTGTTAGAGTTCAGTCTGTAACACAGTGGTGCTTTGCCACTGTCTTGAAACTCACATCTGAGCTGTGACTTTAGATGTTGTGGTAACATGCACATATGATCCAAAATTATTTGAGTATAATCTGTGTTTAGAAAGCTAGAAGAAATGTTTATCATTGTTTCAGTTTGTGGATTTTGAAAGTAATCATTTGAAAATCAGTTCTTTTGGAAGATGAAACACTGTTACTTAGATAAACTTTGTGGTTGAATGCATTATTGTTTTTCCTGCAGTAGTTGCTAATACAATTTGATTACTAAAGTTATGACTTTGCAAAGCAATGTTATTTTTTGTTAACTGCAAGTATATACAGAGATGGTTATTGGGAGATGTATTGCATGACTTCTGGCTTAATTGTATGCCTGGGTTTCTATGGTAATGCTTATGCAACAAGAGATGTTTCTTAGGCCTGGAACTCTCGGCTGCAAAATGTACTCACAAACATGTTATTGATAGCTAAATCCATCTGCCTGTTCAAGATACAGGATTATTTGGTAACCACATCCACGTTAGATTTCAAGTCATAAATATGTTGTAATATTAACATGTATTGATAGAAAATAATGTGTTTATTTACAGAAGCATTCATTGCACTTCAGAATAAGTTTTTATACTTTAACACTATAAGTTATTTTTAACATTTTTTGGTTTTGAACTCTTTAAGCCTCTATCATGTACCTCAGCAAATGTAGCTTATTAAAATACTTGATATATTGGAAAGGGCAGAACATTAATATGGAATTTAGTTCTAGTGTAGGACTATTGGAGTTCGTTGACTTCATCAAAAGAGGTAATACCAAACTCATAGTGGTTCCTTTATCTCTTTTCTTACAGAATGATGTTAGAGTCAAATTTGAGCATCGAGGTGAAAAAAGGTAAAGAAACAGTCTTGTCTCTTTGTTTATGGTTTTGTTATGATCCTGTCATAAAGTATCAGATTAACAGTTTGAAATATTTCAGATCTCTAAGATTTTTTGTTTGAGCTTAAATTTAATTTTTTATGAAAACAATTTAGAGAGAATTTACTGTTTAAAGTGTTTAAAATATGGCTTCTAATTATGCAAACACCTAAATGTCATACTGTGACTATGTCCGATGTAGTGTCCTTCATTTGGTTACACTTCAGATAGATGTTTGTAGTCTTGTATAATTACTTAAGTCTTTAAAATAGATCTCAAGTTTGAGTAGACCAGAAAATACATTTTTGTCCTTCATTGTGTGTGTAATAAATGTGTGATAATTTATTATTACTGTAATACCCAGAGGAGGAGGTTGGATTTTACTTCAGGGTTGCCAGTCTGACAACTGTAAGAGGAAAATTTATTAGACTCAAATTGTTTTCATTTAATTAGTTAAAATTTATTTACTTTTTGTTTATGAAAGGTGGATGATGCACCTGCTAAAGTATGCAAACATCTGTCTCTATATAATCTCTTCTCTGGTGTGTGCTCAAAAGCTTTTACAGAATTGGATGTATAATTCCATGCAGAACTGGTTTGTTGACAATTCATTTTGCCTGTCTCTGAAAGTATCAAATTTCATTCTACTGATAGACAAATTATGATAGAATAAGATCTTTGAAAATACTTACACAAAAAAGGAAATAATATCCTAGGCATGCTTTTTCTCAAGAGAAATATTAAATTCTTTTTAAATAATTAGCTTCAATAAACCCTGTACTAGTTCTGGGCAGCCCTTAGTGTGACTCTCTGGACATCACATGTAGAGGTGCATCAGTAATGGTTGAGTTCTCTATATAATTTGGAGGGAATATGTTTTTTTGAAAGTTTTGAGAATTGAGGTCTCATCTACCTAACAATTTCTAGTGAAATAAGAGGAAGCAGGAATTTAAAAACAGAAAAATGTTTACATGCTGCCAGTCTGCACAGACAGTGCATTTTGCAGTTCATTATATTTCAGTTTCACAATGGACTAAGTTAACCAGTTCAAAATTAATACAAGCATAAAGTAAGTGCATGGAAAGATCCCTTTCCCAGGTTTTTATGCTCATTAACCCAGGTCTGTGATGAAGTGTCCCAGGTGACTTCAGCCTGCTTGCCCAGGGGTTCTGGGCAGCCTAGGCTCGTTGCTCAGCATCAGTTACAATACATCGGTTTGCCCGAGCATATAACTCTAGTGATCAGGGGAAGAAATCATGCAGGGAAAAAAAGTTATGCAATGGCTTTCTCACTAGTTTTTAAGAAAGGAAGTGAAAAAGAGAAGTGATTCCAGACTTGCTTTCAGTGGTGAATGTGGCACTTTGTTCAAAAGAGTATGTAGTGTGATGGGTAGAGTTGCAGGCTTGCTCCCCAAAATGTTAACTACAGTGAGAATTGGTGTTTTTTAGGTTTTGGGGAGGGGTGGTTTGTTTGCTTTTTTAGGGTATTTTTTTAAGATTTTATTTTTTAAAAATAATTTTTAATTGAAATTGGCCTGGTTTTTAGCCTCATTTCAGTGAGAAAAAATATCCCCCAAACCACCATACTACTAACTGAACTGCTGATGAAAGGGACAGGTACCCTGTGCTAACTTTTCTACTTCACAGAATTTGAGTGCGCTTTCTTTTTTGAATGTGAACTGAATGTACCTCAATAGCTTAGTCCCTATTAAAAGCTCTTTTTTGTTTAATGGTGTTGTATCTCAAAAATGAAATGGTTTTCTATAGTAAAAGGTTAGTTATACTCAGTTTGGGCTGATGAGTTTGATGGGACATTGAGTTAAAAAAAAATCTTAAGTTGTTGACCTACAACTGCACCATTCTTACAGGAGCACACTTGAAGCACAGTTAGTGATGGACTGGGCAGTTTGAGTGTGTAGTTCATTATGGTAAAGATGGTGACATTTAGTTACCTTCCTCAGGTAAGATAGTCTTTCGGATTTCCAAAAAATGGGGACTGCAGGAGTAATTCCTTTCTATGCTTATGCCTGTCAGCCTATGGCACTCCATTGTCGTAGTTTTCTAAAGTGGAAAAATGTAGAAGTTTCTAAGAATTTCCCTCAGAAATGGAGGCTTGCACAGCGTTAAGCAAGTAAAATAGTTACAATGAAATCTTAATTCTGTATCTGTTTATCCCTTGTAGATTTTTCACTGCTTTTCTTTCTTTTTTAAAAGTCTCAAATTATGGAGGACACGGAATAAAGTATAGCCTCTTACAGTCTTTTTAGTAGTAAATTTAGTTCTGAGATAGTTCTTAAGTAATGAGTTGCCAGATTTTCATAAGTAATGGACAGAAATTCTTTATAACTTAAATTGTGTTTCAGGATCCTGCAATTACCAAGGCCTGTTAAACTTGAAGATCTTGCAGCTAAAGCTAAAGTTGCTTTTGGACAGACTATGGATTTACATTACAGCAATAATGAGGTAATATTCTGTGTCCTCAAAATTCTTGCCTTGGCCATTGATCATTTTAAGGGTGAAATTTGCACTTTTAAGAAGTGGGGACGACCTCTTTTGTCCTGTGACAAAACCCGATTTCTAGTGTGTGTTTTCTCAAACACGTAAGTCTTGTCGGAATTAGGATAGGCAGGAAATGCATGAAATGTTTCATCAGTAGTGTTGTATCATAATGGTGTCTCTGACTTGTTGAAGAGTGGAGAAATTATCTTCCTGATCTTCCACAGTCCTGTTGTGTGATCTTGGGAAATTCTTTACTTCTTTGAGCTTTGGCATGTTTGTAAATTTGAAATAGCTGTTAGCCTTCCTTGTAGGTAATTTTCTTTAAGGATTAATCTTGTTAGGTAATTGCTGGAATGCTGCATTTAGATAATGTGTAGATTGGAGAAGTGGGCTTAACTGTTGCTACTCTGAAGTGTCTGGTTGCCAAAGATTTCTTGGTAACAGGGCCAGCAGTGTCAAGCCACTTTTGCCTGATCAATATTACTTCTGGCTTTCCTTTAGAAGTAGGGATGGAATTATTAATAGCAAATGTATTTACAGATGCAGGATCCATTCTTGGGGGTTACATCTGGCTTTTGCCTTGAGTCAGCAAAGTGCATGGAGGCTTATTCATCTGCTTGGTTAAGCACAGTGTAACTGCTGTATGTACCCTGCATCTCTGCAGAAGAAAATGCCAGTGATTGCTCTTTGTTAGTTACTCATTGCATTACCAGACACTTCCATGCAATTGATCCTCAAAATGAAGAATTCCAACAGAAGGTTTTTGGATGTTAGGAAGGTCAGGTGAAATGGCCCTTCATGATACTTTAGCCTCAGCTCCTTCCACCAGTAGATTTTTAGGCATTTGCATGGGTTTTCTGCTTCTTACCTTCTGCACTAGTTGGCAAGTCATCCCATCGCCTTTCAGAAATGTGATGGTAATAATGTGACACTGGTATTAAAAGTGGAATTTAACAAATAAGCATACTCTTCATTTTATCAAGATCTTCCCCCTCAATTCCATCTCTTTTTGTATAAAAGTACTGTATTTAAGCATCTTTGACTGAGGCTGTTTACAAGTAGAATAGATTTAAAAATCTGTATTGTTTTTCCTTTGTTACTTTGTTACAGCCGAAGCTGTAATTTACTCTCCTGAAACACAATCCAAATTTTCATTGTTACAGAATTCAGATCTCAACTGCACGTTAATGGCATAATTTTCTGTTCTAAAGATACGTGTGTGCCAAGTTAATTCTAGTTAATTAGATCCAAGTAGGATTCTAGTGAGGACTAGAATTGTTGCACATGGATCACGTCTTCTTAACAAATGCTGGTTTTCAGTGGAGAAATTCTTTTAGCGATGAAACTTTAAACAAGTGTATTAGTAACATTTGAGATACAAAAATCTGCTTTATACTCTATGAAATAGGACTTATATTTATCTTACAGATTTTTGTTAATTTAGGCATTGACCCAGTTGTACCTATTTTGGTGAAACTTCTGGATATTTAAGTTCTGTATATGCAAAATGGTTGCTTCTTGTGAAGACTTGTTCTGCTTAGTAGAGGACTCAGAAGGAAGAGTTAAGGTTGAGTTTTTAATACTTAAGAGATCATTTAATAAGGTTTATTTTCAAGTTGTTTGCTATGAAAGGAAACATTCTGTTTGTTTCTCTGCACTTGAATTCCTCATTTCTTTCTTGTGTCCAGTTTAAGACTTTTTTTTTCTCCCTGCCCCTTGTTTTGTAGCTTGTAATTCCATTAACCACACAGGATGACCTGGACAAAGCTGTTGAACTACTTGACCGTAGTGTACATATGAAGAGTCTCAAGATACTGCTTGTAATACATGGAAATATACAGGTATGAGCTGATGTGCCTTTTCCTCAGTTTTCATAATGAATTATAATTTTTATCTTTTCTTAAATATGGCATTTTCCCAATTGAATATAGTACTAATTACTTCGTCATTTCACTTTAAGCATTTTGTACTGACTTGGTTTTAAATTTTTCCTAGATCCTGTTCCTGTCTTTTTGTTTGCCAACCCTACAGGTGTAGAAAAGTGAACCTTAGTAGAATGATACAAAACAAACAGAGAGAATTTAAGTAATGGTAGTTATTTGAAACTGTTCTTTAAGTCTCATATGGGAAGTTCAATATTTGTTGTAGCAAAGACTAGAAGTCTATAGACTAAATGCTGAGATATTTTGATATTATCTAACAAATCACGGCATTGATGTTCATAGGATTTGTATACTGGCACATATTGAAAATGAATTTTAAAGACTATGAATGAGCTACTAAAAGAGATGAATTGTGATGTAAATTGGCAAGCTGCTTTTTTGACTGCTTAAAAAATGGAATGTACTGCACAAAGGCTGTAACGCTTACAAAGTATTTTCATTGTCAGGAATGTGAAGTAATAACTGCAGGTTGTAATACTTATGCATTTTCAGTCACCCAGTGTAAATAATGTGGAACCCTTGCCCTCACTGGAAGATTTAGATAATACAGTGTTTGGTGTGACAGACAGAAAAAGGCGACTCTCTGTAATAGGTAAGCTGCACATTTCAATACCTTTAATTGTAAAAATGTCTTTTGTCTTTTACTCTTCATTAAAATTTTGCTCTCAACACAAACTGTTTCTTCTACTCATCAATGACTGCTACAGAATTTGCATTTGGGGGAGTGGATTTTGAATATTAAGACAAAAGGGTTTTAAATATATATAATACAGAAAATTATCAAAAAACCCACACAAGTAACTAAGTGTATATAGAGCTTTTTCAGGGTAACTTAAAAAACTGATATTTCCGATACAGGAATGAGCTACTGAAAAATCTGCTTATATGACAATGTGTTTGCTTGCTTAGGACCCCCATAGTTTTTTATTGTGTGAGCATTTGTTTAACATACTGATTTTGGGATTGATTTAACCTCTTTACTTATTCATATTTTAAAGTTGGGTGATGTTAACTTCCAAATTTAATTATGAAACTAGAGCGCTTAAATAAATTGTGTGGAAAATAATTAATTATATTATTATGCATTTGTTATGAATATATGTATTTATGTTCTTACAGACTTAATATTCAGCAAAGAAAAACTGAAATTCTCAAGAGCTGGAAAGGATTAGGTGACATGGGTAGATGGTTTGGATTTTGGTTTTGGTCAAAACAAGCAATTTACAGCCAGATGTGCAGGCAAATTGCATTTCTGTTCCTATATAATGAAAATTCTCTTTAATGACATTGAGGCAACTCTGCCCAAATTTTTCGTAATTTCTGGATGGTAGATTTTAAACGCTGTACTGAAGTCATTTGGGGGATTCCCAAAGCAAGAGGTGATGCAGGCAGGTTCAGTGCCTTTGAAGCATTTCAGTAAAGCCTTGAATTCTGGGTTAGTGGAGACTCTGACTGGCCCTTTTCTTTCAAAAGGTTCTAATACTCGTGACAGGAGTTCACCTCCCCCAGGATACATTCCAGATGAGCTGCATCAGGTGGCTCGAAATGGATCCTTCACCAGTATCAACAGTGAGGGTGAATTCATTCCAGAAAGTATGGATCAGGTATGTCTGTGGATATTGAAATTAAAGTTTCTTGCTAAGTTTATTTATGAAATACTGCTGTTCAAGAAGGATATGGAATTTTTAGAAGGAACAGCAAAAAATTGATGATAACTCAGTAAAATTTGATTGGTTTCAACCTTGACCTAAGGTTGTTTATGTCAAGGTTGTGCTGTTTAGTCTTGAAGAACCTGGTTATTTTTTTTTACTCTGTCTCTTCAATTTTTAAAATATGCTGTTACAAGGAGAAAGATAATGTTCTTAATTGCCATGAGAGTTGAGTTAGATAGTGGTAGATGCAAGTAACAGCAGAGATGCCAGCGAAAAACATTAGAAAACACAAGCCCCTTTATTTTACTGAGAATGATACATAAGCAGGACCAGCTTTACAACTTTTCCAGGTAATTAAAAGGAGATTTTGAGAAAGGGTTTGGACCTGTCAGAATTATTTGGACTCAGTTGATACTTAAGAGTTGGACTCAATGATCCTTGTGGGTTCTTTCCAACTCAGGATATTCTGTGTGGTAGGTACTGTGTTGGGATAGAGGCAAGGGGATGGCTGTAGGCCTGGCATAAATAAGCTCTGAAAGACTTCCCAAATTCACCTTTTTGGTGTGTACAGATCACAAATGTATGTTGTTTTTTTTTCTTCTTACTCATCTGCATTGATGTTGGATGTCTGCACAGTTAGCAAAATAAAAATCCTGCTCTCTGAGTATAAAAAATTGCCCTTCAAAACAGCAGGAAAAGGAGCAGGAATGTAACTGCTCACAGAATTGGCAATGGAGAAAGAGATATTTCAAGGAGGAAAGAAAAATAATGCTGCATACACAAATCAGTTCAAGTTGTTGTTGACATTGGCAGTGTATTTACAAAAGGCAAGAGGCAACAGTTTTTATGAGCTGACTAAATGAGAGACAGATGATAGAATAAAGGCAAAGGGACAGTGCAATTTGTTGCACAATTTTAATGACTGAGCTGAGAATAGGGACTGCATCTCCTACTTTCCAGACCAGGGCTATTCATTATCATAGCCATGTGGTCAGATCCAGCCCAAGTCTGGGCTCATTCCAGGGAAATAGTTACTTTTGGTGTGGGTAAAGTAATTTCTGGTCACTGACTGGTCAGACAGACAGATGGTCCCTGAGGCCTGGGATGTCCATTCACTCCTAATTATTCCAGAAATATATAACCTGACATGTATGCATTGCTGTGTGAGCTGTCAGCAGGTTTAAATCAATGAATTTTACTTTCATAAGAAACCAGGTTAGTTCATCCTAAGCAGCCTTAAGGGCCAGTTTGGTGTGGTGGGCTCACAAATTCTGTTTGCTCCCCCCCACCTACATTGCCATATCACCTTGGCAAGTGTTGCCCATGCTGCCTTAGTCTGTCACAGCCTGCCCACCAAAGACAAGAAGGGAATTGGGGAATGGAGGGCTTTGCTCTGCTCTGCTGTTGATCTGCCTGAGCACAGCTATTGGCACTCTGACAGCAGATCCCACACTTTCTTTAAGAGATGAGGGGTTGGATAGAGGGGTATTCAATATTGTTCAGCATGAGACAAGAGGAATAAAAATGCTGAATCTGTGGTGTTGTCCTTCCCAATACAGAGTTCATTTAAGAGTTTGCACTCTGCAAACCCACTTTCAGGACACTGTTTCTTTAAGAAGTCCTTGATTGGTGTATGGCAAAGTAGGTACCCAGGACCTTTAAGATGCAGCACAGACCATAAAAATTGGAGGGGTAACTGCTTAATTTACAGCAAAAGACTGTTGTCCAATTCATGGAAAATAATAGATGTTATACAATATATCAAAACAAACTTCATTTTAGGAAGGAGCTCATTTTAAGTCAACAGATGTGCTTTCCATTCTGTTTTTACCAGTTCATATGTGATTTGGATTTGTTTCTTATTAGCTGTTTTATAGCAACCCCCTTAGCTATTTAGAAAATAGATGTGGAAAAAAGCCTTGAACTTTGTTGATCTTCCTCTGTTTATTGTTTATTAGATGCTGGATCCATTGTCTTTGAGCAGTCCTGAAAACTCTGGCTCAGGAAGCTGTCCCTCGCTTGACAGCCCGTTAGATGGGTAAAAATTATTTACATTCATTATTTAATTATTTATCTTTATTAGATTGCATAATGTCTCAGTTGTAAAATACAACTCCTTTCCAGTGACAGTGCTTCTTCCAAAAATTCCCTTGTAAGTTATAGAATGTTTATAAAAGCTTATTGAAACTTAATTGCTTACTAATACATGGAAAATACTGTGGTGCTTTTTTCTTTTTTTCAATAATTTGTATTTAAACCACAAAAATTTAGATTTAAGGTCCTATGAAAATATACTGAAGATTTTTACTAAATGTTGCTGGGTCTTTCACACGGGTGGTGTATATACCCTGGCAGTGAGCCACTGCATTAAATTTACAGTTCTTAGGCACTGCCATATGAAGTAGGCTTTTCTTTGCTAAAACAGGGGGTACCAAATTCAAGAAGATGGTAGAGTCATTTACTGGCTGCAACAGACAGTCCCTTCCTTTCCTTTGCAATTACTGCCTGCTCCTCTCCCCTTGTTCCTCTTGCAAACTTTCAGCTGATTTTTCTTTGTTAAAGCCCACCAGTCAGCAAGAGGCATTGTATGCTATGGGGGGTCTTTTTGGACTGACCTCTGAGAAGACCCCTGTGTTTGGAGGGGTCACTGTCCACCAGCCAAGTCAAGTAAAACATATTCCTGTTTGGTTTATGGTGGTCAGGCAAATAACCTTGGGTTTAATCTGCAGATTTGCTCTTTGTTTATTTCAAACTGCAAAAGTAATAAAACTGCTAATAAAATTTTTTATTTAACTGGTAGAAAGGTGAAGAGTTGGAGGTCACTGCCTGTGGCAATTAATCAGAGCTGTATTATTCAGTAGTACTATTTCATTTGAGAATATGTGGTTTGAGGACACAAGTAGATTTGGTCTAACAAATACAATTTTGCATTTAATAAGTCTGCATTTCACAAGGAAGACAGTAGACATGAAAGGTATTTTGTGGTTTTAGTGTGGTAGGTTAGATGTACACAGTATTTAATGTAGCTCCATAGAAAAGAAATTTTATCTAATTGCCAAAATTAAGGGTTTTGTGGGGTAGGAGTGAGTGAAAGAAGGGGAAACAAAGCAGACTTAATGCAACTCATATTTCTTCTTCAAAACTCTTTTTGGTTGTTTTTATTTACTTAATTTGTCACCTCTACTTAGTTTGTTTTCCTTTTTTTTTTTTTCATTTAAATATTTCCTACAAAGATGTAGGTTTTGTGTCTCCATTTAGCTTCTGTTACCCATTAGAGAAATTCTTACCAGAAAAAGGAGGACACTGTTTTGGTATGTTTATGGAAATAAACTGTTATCGATTGCTCTGACTGGCAATCCCATCCATTCCTTTTTGTGGCTGGGAGTTACATACCAACTGTAGGTAAGAAACAATGTGATCATGTAAGAACCAAAAAATTCTTCATCATTTTATAACTTAATAAAATCACTCTCTTAATCCTATGACTTTCATGGAGAGAAGAGGAAATGTTTTTTCTCATTAAAAGGTTCTACATTTCTTTGGTTAAATTTCCTCAAGAGTTTTTGTAGACTGTATAACCCATTTTGCCAGTCTGTAAACCTTTGTGTTTACCCATAAAGGTGTTAAACATAACAGTGTTCCTTTGTGGCTGTACTTGTGATAATTCATGTTTTTACTAATATCATTGCTCATTAACAGAGTTTGTTGCTTTCTTACCTACATTAAGCTCAGTGAGCAAGCTTCTTCATTGTTGCTGATCCTTAATTCTTACAGTTGCCTACTAGAATTGAGTTTCAGAATTGAGTTCCATTCTGCAGCAATCTGTATAGCAGTGGCTTTTCATCAGTAAGAGGACAGTAAGCTTAAGTGTGGATTAACAGCAGCTTTTAGATTCTGTATATTTTTACACTTCCAGGGACAACTATCCCAAGTCTCGGATGCCAAGAGCACAGAGCTATCCAGATAATCATCAGGAATTCTCAGGTAGGCAAAAATCACTGGAGACACACTGGCTTTCCAGAACTGCTCCTCTTGCAAATTAATAGGACTTAGTTAGAAGGGATGTTCACACTGGAGAAGTATTGTATTACACAAACAATATGGTAGAAGAAAGCAAAGCAACACTAAATGCACACAGTGAAAGATACCTTGAAAATACAAGAAATTTCATGTTTCTTCTAGATTATTGTGTGTGACATCACTCCTAGGGGGTGTAGTATAACTATCTGCTTCTGTAAGAAGTGCAAATGTACAGTGCATAGGGGCATGCACACTTAGTTAAATTGGACTGTAATATCTATCTCTAAGTTTTTATTGGGTTTGTTGGGATTTTCCCCATTCCATGTTCTAGTATGTTAATAGTGGGATAGACAGCAATCATTAATTCCATATTCAATATTTATTCTCATGATTTGAGGTGTAACAGAAGCAGAAAAAATGTCAATCTGGCATAGTCTTTCCTCCTGCCACCACCAGTACTGGGCTTCTACAGAGGGGTGTGTAATGTTCTTCTCTCAGAATATATTCCTAGTCATGTTGTAATGTTCCTCTCTCAGAATATATTCCTAGTCATGTGTTGCTCAAAGGTTCTGGAAATGCAAGATGTTCTGTGATTTGATAGGTTTTTTTTTTTTCCTTCCACAAATTTTTCTTGTCCCTGTTTCACATTATATAAACTTTCTCAGCATCAGCTGTAGGTTGCAACAGACAGTTGTGCAATTTATTGTGTTTTATGAAGGAGTATGTGCTTTGTAACTTTTTTTAAGGCTTGGTTTTTTTTTTTTTCCTGTTACTGTTTTTCCACTAGATTTTTTTTGTTTGTTTTGGTTTTTTTATGGATCTCTTTGCTCCCTTTGAGCTGTTGCTCTTCTAGTATATAGGGACCTACATTCCTTATGCAGGAGCAGTTTGTATCTTTGATCATCTCTGTACTTCTGAATATTTTCCAGTTTTACTAAAATCTTTGAAATTGAGTGGACCAAAACTTTGTTCAGTATATCTTACAGCATTTAATTTTCTTCTCAGCTAATAAAAAGAGTTCAGCTGCTGCTTTTTTGGAAGTCTATCACAAACCTTTACAGAAGCCTACACTGAACTTCATCTGCAACTTTATTATCCAGTCACGTAGCCTCTTAAGGGCCTTCTCTAATTATTCTCTTGGTTTTATTTCTCAAAGTGATTTTGCCACCGCCCTGTTCCTTGTTCTGTACAGAGAATTCATGGATAATTAAACTGCATGAGTTTTAGATTCCCATGGACTATTGATTGTTTCCCCCTTTCTTATGTACTTACCATGTAACCAATTATTTATGCACTGAGGGACTTTTTCCCTTACCTTATACTTTTCCCCCTCAATAACTTTTTTAAAAGAGAATCTTTTGAATGTGTTTTAGTAATTCAAGCTTGTTGACTCATTCACCAGTTTTTTATATTTATACAACTTTAAATTCTATTCTTTGGAATAGTTTCTCCTCTATAAAGTATTTTTAAAACTGGATTAATCAGGCATACTGCAGTCCTCCAACATTCTTTTAAGCAAGAGGTTACAAACCACTTGAGCTGTTGATTTCTTGATCCTTTGGGACTTTTGACTGAAGTCCTGTTAGTACTTGTGACTTGTGTAATTTTGTTCTATAAGTCTTTTTCCTCTGATGCTTCTGCCCTTCATATCCTCTGATCTGCTTGCCCATTTTAAGTTTGTATTACCAAAGTGAATAATTTAACATGCTTTTGTCACATTTTAAATTTTGAAATGAATAATTTTATTTTCTAGTAGAGTATGATATCCCAATATTTGAGAAATTTGGAAAAGGGGGGACTTATCCCAGAAGATACCATATTTCATATCATCAACAAGACTACAATGATGGTAAGCACTGCAACAGTTTTATTAATCTGGTTTTTCTCATTGGAAAATGTGATAAAGTTTTAAGATCTTAATGAAATTAAATGAAAACACTGATGAAATTGAAAGCTTAAATTTCTTCCCCACACTCACTTGCTAAGCTTCTAATGATTGATAGAACCTCTGAGCAGTTTTATCTCTAGTAAAGTTATGGATTACAGAATTCCTGAGTCATATGCACAACTGTGGAAATGTTTGCTATCTTTGGCCACACACAAGTCATACAGTATAAGTTTTTGACCTTTGTGACCCTTTTCTAGCTAAAGTAAGTATGTCTGTTTATAATATCTGGTTTTGCTTTAAGAAATCCCAAGTACAGTGGAGTTCCTGTTAACATTTTCTTAGATTAAAAGAGTAAATAAAATCTAAGAGCAGTGATGTAAACTGAGAATTAGTTGATGAAATAAATTGTTGGAATGCAAGGCAGCACCTGCTGATGTGTCCACAAAACTGGTTTGGACAGTAATACCATTGATATAAATTTAACGTGTTAAATTTCTAAAGGAAATAGAGAGGAGCAGCTGAAGGATTTTGATACTTCAGGGTGTGTTGAGCGCTAGTTGAGAAGAGTTACCAAGAAATGTGTCCCAAGACCAGATGGCTTCACTTGCAGTGTAGAATGTGCAGAGCAATAAATGGAATTATGTTACAGGAATCACAGAAATATCAAACTTGGGCACTGCAAAGTCCAGTTCCTTGCTCTAGAGCAAGATTTAAGGAGGCAATGATCTGTCACACTGACTTCAAGTAAACTCTAAATTGACTTGAACAGAAGGCATACATTTCCTTTATATTATCAATTTCCAAGATAGCTTATCTTATAACTTAACTTTCTCTGTCTCCCAAGACATTTTTCCTGCAAATGAAAATAGTAACTAGTTAGTCTGTTTTATCACAGTGAAGAATTAATCATTGCCCTTATTTATCTCTACATCACACACACACACACACACACACACACACGCCTGGTTTCTCGCCTTTGTTTTCTTCTTGTGCCCGAGCTGAGGCTTTTCTTATGGCCACTTTATGTATAACACAGGATATAAGCAGAACTTGGTATGGAGCAGTCACATTAATATGTTGCAGAATGACCCTACTTTCTGGTCACCACTCTGACTGCTGTTCAGTCTTGGGTTACATTTTCCTATATTATATAATTTTCTTCATGATGTCCAATTGCTTTACATTTTGTAGTTTCTGCATTAGATTTCTCTTTAACTATGTATATTGTGCTTCCTTACTGAATTTCATCTTGATTTTTGAATCATCTCTAACGTCTAATTCCATTGTGAATTTTTTTTTTAATCTCTAAATGGACTTTCAGCCACACTCAACATGATGTCATCTGCAATATTTCAGTGTGTTGAATTCCATCATATGTACATGATGAATTAAAATAGTGCATGAAAATGAGCTGAAGATAATTTAAGTGGACATCCCCAGCAGTTTATCTTTCCCTTTGATGAGGAATCATTGATCATGCTCTGAATCTGTCTTGAGTATAATCTGCATAGTAAGATGGTCTGCAACACTTCATAAGTTAGCTTGTGAGAATGTCACATTGAAATGGGAAAATAGGATTGGCTACATGAGACAAACCAATTATGACTGGTTTATCACATTTTTATCTTTTCAATGGTGAATAAAACTGCTTAATAACTTATTTGCATATCTTTCTTGGAATTTAAATTGTCCAGACTAGCATATAAGACTGAGTCTACTATTTCAGAGATATTTTATCTGCTTTCTTTAGTCCTGTGGGAACTCCTCCTCTAGTGTAGTAGCTAATGAATCAGAGACTCATCCTAGAGAACTCAGCAATAACTGAATGAAACTTAATCAAGAGATGCTATTCTAAAAATAGTTGTGTTATCTAAATAGATTAACATAAATTGTATTAGTCATCTGGTTGTAATTAACATGTTGAAGATCAGTGCTGTTTTTTCATTCTGATGCCGTAGCGATCTCCAAATTTTGCATTCCTTATGTTTTGATTTTTAAAATACTTTTGTGGTCTTTCTGTTTGATTCCAGGTGTCAGTCTTTCTCTGAATTAAATACTTTATAGTTTACAGAAGGAAGAGGCTGGCTTGGGTCCTACAGCATTGTGAACGTGTATTTTATTCTCTTAAATATCAGAAAATTGGTATTTGCACATTTAATAGAGCAATAAAAGCAGAGGCATGGCGTTTTCATTCCTCCTCTTATGGGTCTCAAGATTTTTCAAGCATGTTGATTATATTTTGAAAAAAATCCAGAATTTGGTCCCAATTTTCGTCTCTTAAACACAAGATTTTGATTCTGTCTAGTCCTTAGATACATCTGTGATGAATGTTTATTTCCTTCTAGGTGGAAACTTCATGATGATTGTAGTCCAGTAAACTTCATGATGATTGTAGTCCAGTAAACTTCGTGATGATTGTGTCCTATCTCTGCTGTGGCAGATCTGAATGAGGCGATGTAGAGCTCATAAAGTATTTGCATGCACACATTTCTTTCCAGTATCTTTTTGTACTGTAACTTTTGTGTTCTGTGTTTATCATTGAAGGTCGTAAAACTTTTCCAAGAGCCAGAAGGACTCAGGGCAACAGCTTCCGATCCCCGGTCAGTTTCAGCCCCACTGATCACTCACTGAGCACCAGCAGTGGGAGCAGCGTCTTCACGCCGGAGTACGAGGACAACCGCATGAGGAGGAGGGGCAGTGACATTGACAATCCCACCTTGTCAGTCATGGACATCAGCCCACCCAGCCGCTGTAAGTTCTGCCATTTGGTGAACCCCACTGTAAAACTCCTACTTTTCAGGTATATCATGTCAAAACCTAGCGTGCCATCCAAACACATGCCATTAAATAATATGTTTTTATCTTTCTAATAGGCGAAGGTCAGGACTGTGCTCGTCAGTATTTTCATTGCTTGCTGTACCAACCTCCGTGTAGACTTTCAATTGGAATTTACATCTGTGATAAGAAAACATTGTAAAAGTGATTTCTTAGACTTTAGGACCTGAGAAGGTTTTTGTAGGTTGCAGTTACTATTTATTTTTGCAGATCTTGGTCATGTTTTCAGTTAAACTGTAAATTTTTAGTGGTACTGCTTCATACTTGTGGTAGAATTTCAGGAGCAAATATACTTTGTGATGACTTCAGTAGCTTATACCTTGTAATTATGCCTCTCTCTTTTGAAAAAGACAGCTGTTTGTTTAATATTCTTTTTCTGTTTTTCAAATTAGCTATTGCTAGTTGTTTTAAGTATGTCTAGTTCTACCACAAATCATTTTTTGAATAAGTTTAATTAGCTCATGTTTTCCATCTTACAGGGAGTTGTATTGATCTTGGTAATTTAGATAGTGAGGTTTAGGACGCACAGTCTCTGTTGTTGAAAGAGTAATCTTTCAAAAAATTATTTTCTGTGTATTCCAGTTTTTCTCGATCAGCTGAATAACAAGCTCATTTGAAAACCAAAACATACTTATATTTTCAGCACCACGAGCTCCAACTAACTGGAGACTTGGTAAACTGCTGGGTCAAGGTGCCTTTGGCAGAGTATATCTGTGTTACGATGCTGACACTGGACGAGAACTGGCTGTTAAACAAGTTCAGTTTGATCCCGATAGCCCCGAAACCAGCAAGGTAAGTGATACCAAAGAGAGACCTTGGAAGAGGCTCCTGCTGAAGTAGTGGGTTCTAGACCAGGCTCACATTCTTTTCCTTGAACAGGATGAACGTGTTTTAAACGATGTTGTGTTAGGAAACCATGTCTTTGTTAGGAATTCTGTTTTGTTTGTACCATAGATAATTAGTTTGCTTACCTGATTTTAATATTATATCACATTTTAATTTTCAGACAGATCCTTATGCTGTGAAGATGCATAATTTGATTTGGTACTGCCTCAGTCTCTAAAATCAAACAATCTATTATGAAGCGTGCTCTGAAATAGATAATTAGTTATACTAACAGAAATTGGAAGAAGTTACATTTATAAGCAGAAAAAGCTGTACTAATATAAGCGTTCCTGAAAACAAATTGCCAAAAAGAAGTTTGGTTTGGCTACGAAGACAGTTCGAGATTCTTACCTACTTCCTGTTTGCAAAATTTCTAGTATTTTGGATAGCTCCAGAGAAAGCACCAGCTGTTAGTGTTTTCCTTTGGTGCATTTCATTATTACAATATCAAGTGCTAATCAAAGGCATTTTTAAAGTATAGTCTATTATCCTGGAAGAGTTAAGAATTAATGCTAATTATTCCACCACAACGATTAAAATGTGGGGTGGTTTTCTGTGTTTTGTTAGTTGTGTTTTTACCCAAGTGGAAGTGTATTACATGTTGCATGATGATCACTGACCTCATCAACATACTGATATCTGCTGTGCTCTGAAACAAACATAACTTTAAGAAAGGAGAAACAATGAAAAACTAGCAAAACCATCCCAAAGATAATATATAGAAAAGACATAATTTTGCTTGTTTTTAATTACCTCAGTTTAACGTTGATATTTTCTTGTTATAAAATGCAAAAGTTTTGCATTAGCTGTAGGAGTATTTTGTTACTTAGTTTGCATAACTTTAATATGAACACACTGCTCTGCTTGAAAAAATTCAAATCCAAAATCTTAGTTTTGCTACATCAAGCATGGTTAATCTGTCCTGTTTTGTCCTTTCAGGAAGTAAATGCACTTGAGTGTGAGATTCAGTTGCTGAAAAATCTGCTGCATGAAAGAATTGTTCAATATTATGGCTTCTTGAGAGATGCACCTGAAAGGACACTCTCAATATTCATGGAGTACATGCCTGGGGTAAGCAAGAGAGCTCATCCACTTCAGCCATCCATAGTGTGCTGTGTGATGAGCACCCAAGCATTCAGCTTTGCATAAGTGCACACAGGTATTTCAAACTGTCCAAATGAAAACCACCAAAGATGGGTACTGACAAGTGCTTGCAACCTCCTGTCTTCTCCATTGGTTTCTTGAGTTCTCAGAATTACAGTGGCTTGTACAAAAGCTCTTTGTGTGTGGTTTTGGTGTAAGTGGTGCCTGGCAATGTCTTTGAAAAGACAATATTATCATTAGTAAACTCTTAAATCTCCCTGAATTCTATTGTTTTGTTTTGCCACACTTCAAGTATTTCTGGAAAACAAAGATTAGCTGAGATGAGGATGAGAATAAGTGCATACAGAAAATAATCTTGGTGCTTGCTTCTTGTGTGGCACCTGGTACATGCTGAACTGCTGATCTTCTTCTTTGTTAGGAAATATTATAAGGTCAGAAAACTGTAGATTTTCATTTTCTCACCAAGTGGGGTCAGCAGAGCTAAACAAAATGTGCTCCTATAAAAGCAGAGGCTCTGTATTTCTGGAGTATCTCTGTATTTCTGAATAGTTACAGCAGTCTATTTACAATGAGACTCCAGAGAGGAAAAGCAGTGTCTGGGTGTTGGTTTCTAAGTGCAGGTGGGGTTTTTTTTGCTTCTTCGTTTTTTTGAGTTCTTGGTCTTATTTTGTGGGATGTCTTGAATTCTTCTGACATTTGGAGAAGTGACAGAAGTAATCTTAGCAGTTTGTAACTCCATGTGACAAAGACAGGTTATACAAAAATAGTTGCAAAACTATTTTTGAAGAAGTTTTGCTTACCTATTATTTTTTACCACCCTGTAGGATGTGGTGTTTTTTTTCTTAACAATGTTTTTTTCTGAGTATAAGCTAACCCAAAGGGCATGTGTTATGTTCATCCTGAGTGTCAAACTTTAGGAGGCTGTTTAGGGGGCTGTTCTCTTTCTGTACATTGTAGTGGAACTATTCAGCCGCTTGCAAGTTTTAAGGTTAAATCAAGAAGAATTGTAATTTTAAATGGCTACGTTTCAGGCATGAATGTAATTGAATTTCAGTTGAATTCTAGAAGTGTTAGTGCTTTATGCTTCTGTGCCATAGGGTTCCATCAAAGACCAATTGAAATCGTACGGAGCGCTCACAGAGAACGTGACTCGTAAATACACACGGCAGATTCTGGAAGGAGTTCATTATTTGCACAGCAATATGATTGTCCATCGAGATATTAAAGGTAATGAGAGTTCTGTGCACAGTTCAGTGCTCTTTATTACTGATCCTTTTCCAATCTTATGTGAAGCACTAAAATGCAATTAAGTTTGAAATACCAAAATACTGACTTAAAATCAGTGTGGTTGCTTTCCATCTTTTAGTCTTGTCACTGTTGTAACCTGGGGAAGGAAAAATAAGCAACTTTATGATGTTCTAGCAGAGTTCTGGCTATGTTTCTTTAGTCTTCATCTGTAAAACAAGCAGGATAAATTCTGTTGATTTTATTTTACTATTAATAGCTTTAAATATATTGGAGGATGATGTCATTAGGAATAGACTGTGCAGAGGAAAGTGTCATGACTTAAACGTTTAAATTTACAGAGTTCTGCTTCATCAATAATATAGAAATTAACCAGCACTTCACTGGTACAAGAAGTGACCAATAGAGATCACCTGCCTGATCAGACTTATTCCATTTTACTGCTAGGAAGCCTGGTGTAACATCTACTTTTTGCAGACAGGTGCAGGTGACTTGCAAGTGTTGCATAAGTAAGGTGTGAATATGTAGGGAGATGGTGATGTGCAGAATAGATGTGTTGAACACGATGCTGTTGTATTCTGTAATATTTTTACCATTTTTCTGTTGCTTTGTATCAGCAGTGTTTTGTTCCAAAGCAGGTTGAGATATCACAGTCAATTTGTACATCTTATGCAGAAAACTGCTTTGAATAAATCTATAACACAATTTGAGGTTTTGCTTTACAATAGTATGGGAGACATTTTCAGTTGTGTGGAAATTGTTTCCCCATTTCTTTTAATTTGCCATGTGTAGCACATTGCTTATTTTGTCAGGAGGGCTTTACAAACGGACTGCCCCTTCCTGGAAAAGGCCTGGATGCAAACAGTGTGAGCAATTCATTATTTTCTGAACTCCAGAACAGACTAGTAGGAATGAGCAGAGAAAGTAAATTCTTGGCTTGAAATCCTAGATTGGTGTTGAATTGTACCACTGTATCCAAACTTCTTTTACTGTTTCCTGCACCAAAACCTTGAGTCTTTTATGAAGGTAATGCTGTGTTCCCTTCCCTCCAGGAGCAAATATTCTGCGGGACTCAGCAGGCAATGTGAAGCTTGGTGACTTTGGTGCCAGCAAACGGCTGCAGACCATCTGTCTGTCTGGTACGGGAATGAAGTCTGTCACAGGGACTCCCTACTGGATGAGTCCTGAAGTTATTAGTGGAGAAGGGTACGGCAGAAAAGCAGACATCTGGTATGTTAAACTCCTTCTCCACTCAAAAGTGTCATTTCATTTTCAATAGAGAGTAGGTGTTTGTTATCTGAAGCTGCTGCAGTGTTTCATCCTGGGATTTAAGCTGAAGAAAGTGGCAAATGTGAACACTGACAGTCATTTTTGGAGAGTCTTAACACTGAAATTTAATTTTTCACATGGCAATTTCTCAGCCCATCAGTTTAAACATCATAAGAGAATCCTTTCAACTGACCTCGCATGAAGTTAGGATTACCAAACTGTTTGTTGGTTCTGGAGAGGTACTGACTGAAAGCAATATGTGAAGCTTTGAAACGTCAGTTCAGTCAATGTGTTGTAATGAAACCTCAACACCAAAATACCTTTGATGCAAGGCAGAAAATAAAATGCTACTCCTCTAGAAATTGAACACTTCAGAGTGAATTTGCCAGATTTAAAAGAGAGTATAAAAAAAAAAAATTGGTTTAAGTTGTTATTAAATAGGTAAGAACTAAGAGGGAAAGGTAATTTGCAAAAATGAAGGTTAGTGAAACATTGTATATGCCACAGTCTAACATGGCTCCTGCCCAGTGGACAGATGACTTTGGCAATGAGACCCCTTGCACTGCAGGTGATCTGTGAATACACAGTAATGGGCCGGCAGCAGCAGACGGCTGGAGCAGTAACACTGTGTGTTTAAAAAGGAACTGCATTAAAAAAAAGGAACTGTATCCAAACAAAGGCAGTACTTTTAATTTCAGGGAAATGAATTTGGGCTACTTCAGATTTTTTAGTGGTTACTCTGATATAAGTGAAAAATAGGTCCACCTTAAATATCAAGCAGTTCACTTGTTCAAATTTCAAATATTGGTACAAAGGTAATTGTGTATTTCTTGATGAAAACTTAATAAAAACTACCAAAGTCAATCCTTATTGTGCAACATACCTCTATTTAAGTACAAAGCTTCTTGCACAAGAAGCTTTGTCCTTAAATAAGTTTGAAAAACTTATTTAAGTTTTTTAAGAAGCTTTTTAAAACTTCTTTTAAATAAGAAGTTTGAAAAACATTCAAACTTTTAAAAAATTGGAAAATTATTCCAGCCTATCCATTTTGCAGTATTGTTCACTTGTTATTGGAAGATGCTGATCTTTAAGGACTTCTGGAACAAAGTTTCTCTGGCCATATATATGCCCTTTTACCTTCCTAAATTCTTTAAACTTGTTCCTGAACAAAGATTGTTTAGGAACTTAAAATTTTGTTTGTCCATCGAAATATATTTTAGTATCCTTAACTAAAAGAGAAGATACCTTGAAAGTAGGGCTTTTGTTCTTCAGCTGCCATATTAAGTTTCACACGATTCACTGGTGATAACTTGTGTATTTCTAATGAGCTGGCACCACACGTGGCATGCATGGAGCTTTCCTGATGCTTTGCATTTCTGTTCAGCCTCAAGGAGCAGGAAAGCTTCCAAGTGCAATGCTGAGCGCTGGGTGCTGGCAATGCCCTCTGACAGTTAATACTGCCTGGATAAATATGTAATTATCCCTTCACTGAGGTAGTAGCTTTCAGCCCAGGGAAGTGATGAAGTGGAGACATAGGTAGTGATTTGTGTAACTCAGGGATAAAGGTATAGCAGTACATGCTGTTTTTTTCCAATGCCTGTTCCATGCTGAAGTTACTCTGCAGTATTATGTGGACCCTGCTTGTTTGTGGTATTTTAGTCCCTCTCTGCTGTTTCCTGTTTTCCTGGGAGGCCATGACTCTGTTGTAACCTGCTGTTCCACTTCTGCCTCTGTTTCAGGAGTGTAGGTTGCACAGTGGTAGAAATGCTCACTGAGAAGCCCCCGTGGGCAGAGTTTGAAGCCATGGCTGCCATCTTTAAAATTGCCACTCAGCCAACCAACCCCCAGCTCCCTCCTCACGTCTCCGACCACGCTCGGGATTTCTTGAAACGGATTTTTATCGAGGCCAAGCTGCGACCGTTTGCAGATGAACTGCTGAGACACACGTTTGCACACTATCACTAACACCTGCCTCAACTCAGCTTGCATCTACTGCATTTCTTTTCTATTTGACTGCACTTTTATTTTTTATTTTTTACAAAGAAAAAGGAGAAAAAAAAGACAAGAGAGAGAATATTCTCTTGAATCTTTGTTTCATTTAGATTGTAAACAATCTAAAATTTGTATCTAAAATGAGAATCTTCTCTTCCCCCCTCCCACCAGGACTAGAACTTTTTGTTTCTATAATGTACTGATGTGGTTGATGTAGATAAAGCACTTTAGTACATATTCGTTCCTTATTTAAAGAGGAAAAAAAATTACAATGCTTGGACAGTCAGGAACTGTGTGACTTTTTCTGACACCGCTGACTGACTCAGGGTGCAGGGAAAAATAGACATGCAGCTAATGGACAAGAAGGTTACTTCTATGTGATTCTTATCTGTATTGTAGGTACTTGCAACAGAGAATTCTAAGTTCTTACTGTATTTTAGCATTTAATCAGCTTCTGGAATGTACAGTTTAAGCAGGAACACACGGTTCTGAGAGTTAATTGATGAAGCTGGAAGAACTTGGAACTCTTTGTGCAGCAGCATGTCTAGCTGGTACTTCTATGTGACCAAAAGAAAATAACAAAAACGAGCTCAAAACTGATGTACTAGTTAGAAGTTTTGGTGTAGAATTATTGTATTATCTTAATATGAAAATAATTACAGGTAAACAGATATGGGCCCAGACTCCTAGAAACTACTATACTGCAAAGGGGAAATTTTCCATGCTAGACAAGGGTCAGCTATTGGATGTAAATAGTTAGGAGAATGCCTCCTGCTCTATCTGCCAAAGAGAACCTCTGTTGCATAAGCTTTGAGGGAGACAGTTATCTTAGCTGATAAAAAATACTGATGTTGAGGGTAAGTTCTCCTCCACAGTCCCATGAATGGCTGCAGGGGAAAGGGAATGACTAATCCTTGTGCAGTATATGAGTTACTGGATTCAGAATGAGCTATAAGAAATATTTGCAAAGCTGTTGAGAGGCGCTAGGATGGAATGTATGTCAACATCAAGTGCCTGAATAATATAAAATTCTTCCCATTCTGCACTAAAAAAAAATTGGTTTAGTAATGCAGGTCAGTCATCTAGGATGCGTTGAAAATTCCTGAAATAAAATCAAACATCTCTTAACATCAGGAAAGAGTCACTGAGAAAGCTAAGATTCCAGTTACATTTTTAATAAGGTTGCACTGATGAATCCTATGAAGAAGGAGGCACAGCTCAGAAAATTGTACAAAGAACAGGCCAAAAGTGCAGAGAGCCAGCAATTAAATAACATGAGTGTGAATATTCCAACCTGATAATCCAGATTGGTATTTGTCAGATTTCCAGCTGTCATAAAGTGTACATTAATTACTTTTTCTATTTCTGAAAGAGCATAATAAAAGAATTAAAAATCTGAAATAACGCTTCTCAGCTGAGAAGCCCAGGTACTGATCAAGTGTAGTGAATAACTGTCTTTTCACAATAGAAAAATCAGACTCTCATATTTTTGTAGAAGAACAGAACATAGATAATTTAAAGGGGCATTTGGAAATAAACTATTGGACAACAGAACTGAAATTATGTTTACTGTTTTGGATGATTCATTGCTTGCTTTTGTTGTTTTTTAAAGGCAGAGCAGGCTGGTACTGTTACCCTTGCCCAGTCTGACAAGGCTCTACCTGTTCTGCATCTTTAGAGGACTATCAGATTTACAAAATGCATGGAGACAGAACAATAAGCTTACCCATTCCCACAGTCACTCACATATGGGATTTCTGAATGTATTCTGCTGAATTCCATATGTTTTACCAGAGCATAACAGGAGTATGGATCTATCCTAACCACTTTACCTGTAGTGGAGTAAGAAAGACTTTTTTGTGGCCATCTCTCCAGAGACTGAGAGTGGTGATTTCTTCAGCTTATGTGAGTATTTTGCCCAACTTAAAATTTTCTTGGTCAGGGTACACAACTGTGCAAGGTTTCCCGAGCACAGGAGGAGCTTCTATACCAGGAATAGTGTAAAAGGCTGAAAGGAAAGGCAGCTTGTACTGACTTTTTTTTTGTTTCTCTGTCACTAGATAAAAGCTATGAAGCAGCCTTTAAGAAGAATTGGTATGTACTCTGCTGTCAGGGGCCTTTGCTTTATAAGCAAATTTTAGTGACCGTAGGAATGGGAAGTTTAATGTAGAACCGAATCGTTTATGTAGGTAATTTTCAAGATCATGTAATTGAAATTAATAATTTCAGACTAATAAGGTACCAAAACCAAGGTGAAAATGTATATAAAAATCCATAGTGGTCAGTGATTCCTGAAAAGGTAAGGAAATTTTATATTACCAAAAAGGGACGTTAAAGGGAAAATGTAACCAGGTTTATCTGTAGCATTCATAACATTTAAATATACTATTCTAAAGAGAAACTGCACTCTCTGAAGCTTGAAAATTTTCAGAATCTAGTTTTCTTATAATGTGACCTTTCTGCGAGACAGTGCTGGATCATGTATATTGCAATATCACTTCCTTGTTGTGATTTTTAATTACTGAACAATCAAGTTTGCTGCTTTTGTGCCTTTTCTAAAAAAAAAAAAAAATGGCATTCAGTCATGACAACGGTCAGCATTTTGGAGCCAGGAAAAAAAGCAACTTTCAGAATGCATTTTTCATCATGTCTTTAGCATGTCAGAAAGCTGCCAATGTAAAGACTGTGCTTCTTAAATGAAGTTGACATTTTCCAGTTTGAGTGATTCTAGTAAAATTTTATAAATTTAACCAAGGTTAGGCTTGAGCTAGTTTTTGCACCCTAAATATAATTTCTCTATGGACTTAAATAACTTACAGTAAATCAGATGATTATTAACACAAATATTTTGAGCTAGAACTAATTATGAAGCTAAATCAGACTTTCACCAAGAGGTTGGCTATTACTTACCTCTAGTGGGGTAATGTAGTAAAACAACCTATATACAGGGTTTGTTAAATTCTTACAGGGACTCCTGGGGTCATGGTGAATGACCCCTCATTCTGGAATTTGTGAGGTTGCATGGAATTTTAAGCTTTAAACTCCATTGGAGGAGGATTGCAAAGCCAAGATCCCTACTCACAACTTCTTGTATCCCACTTAAAAAGCCACCAGCATTTTAGAATCATGAATTGGTCTTAATTATTGAATCCAATTATAAAAAAATTCCAGTGAAAGCAATACTGCTGCAGGGATGGTTTGCTTTTCTGTAAACAGCATGATGAAGCTGTACTCCCAGAAAATAAGGTTTGAAATTAATGGTGAGTATTTGTATTTTCAAAAGTCTTACTTATCTAATGATTTTTAGTATTCTGCTGTTGCACATATTAAGTGAGAAAAGCTACTTCTGTGGTATGGTTTTAATGGTGTAACTAACAGCCCTGTTAGAGCATGACTCAAGGTTTCAGTTGTGTTGTGTTGTGTTAGAGAAAGTTGCTTATTTTTTATTTGGGGGATAGAAATATCCAATGGAAGAACTCATAAACCTATGGGTCTAATAATTGCATAGTTAACTCTACAGTCTTCTTTTCTTGACAGTTTAAATATAGTATTAAAACTTCTAACTTGATTTCCAATTAGAATTGTAGCTAAATAGTCCTTTCAGTAAAACAAAATGAAATGTTTGGGGTTTTTTTTAGCTAGTGCCTTTTTCTCTGTATGCCTTAATTTGGTCCATGTTAGAACACCATATTGAAATATGTCATACAATTCCATGTCACCATAGCAGTCTTACAGAATGGGTTTTTTCGAAGTGCCCAAAGCAGAGCTTGTCTAACTGCTTTGAAAAGTGTGCTGGAGTTACAATCTGCAGCAGACATTCAAATTCAGAACTTGAAAGTGATTTTTGGCTTCCTGTGCCAATACAAGTTTCCTTTTTACATTCTGGATATTGTACACCAGTGTACATGCCAGAAAGAGGATTTGTCTGCATGCACAGAAGTCACTGGATTGTCAGGATTTGGCTTCCTGGCTCTGGGTACCAGACTCTGCAGCAGTTTCTTACTGGGCTTGAAAGCAAAGTTGGTACATTTGTAGGTGTGGTACTATATTAAAAGCTGTTTACTTTCAGTGCACAGGAATTTGATCTGTCCAAGCAAACAAACAGATTTCTTTCTTGTGCTTTTTGGATAATCCTAACCCTGCTGTTGTCTTGACTGAAAGCCTCGTAGCACCCGTAGGTACAGTGCAGTACAGCAAGCCATTCATTTGGGACAGCATAGAGCTATGTCTAACTGCAGCTTCAGAGACTTGAGAAAATTGGTCAGATCTACAGTTATTTATAACCAATTTCTTACTTTTTTAATCTTGACAGACTGTGTCACGCATATAGAGAAGTATATAATGTGTGTGCTTGAATGTAAGTCCCTATGGTGTTTCTGGAAAAGCGAAAGTATTGCCGCCAGTGTCATTTCCTCCTGCTGGTAACTTGCTGTCTTGTGACAATGCCAAGTCTGCAGTGTAGAATCACATACAATTACCAAAGCTTTTCTATCCCATATACATATAGCCAAAAGTGATGATTCATGTCTCTTATAAATAGTGTGTATCCACCAGTAAGCTGTTGCTGACTGAGTAAAGCAGGTACTAGTAAAAAAGTGATAGACACTGCCCATATTTCAGACATGTGGGTGTTTATATTTGCTGTTTGATATGCAAAACTCATGCTTGTATTAAAATGAAGAGTTTTCATTTTAAAAGCTCTTTCTAATTTAATCTCACTGTTGTCATTCTAAAATTACTGCATAAGCTTGGTGACTAAAACCTGGTGACTTCTGTAGCTGGGTTTGAGCCTTGGGACATGTCAGGAACACCGTGAAGATAAAACTGTAACCTGATCTGTTTTGTGCACCATAGTGAGAATGTTCCAAAGCTCTGGGAAGCAGTCAGTCCTCTTTATGTGACAGCCAGATGTCACCCACAGGTACTTGGGTGTGGGTGCTGCCTTCAGGAGGAGCCACTAATGTGCACTGAGGGGTCAGACAGGTTTGCTATCAAGCCAGGGTTTCTGAATCAAAATCTGTGATCAGAAACAAAGGAGCTCCTTTCTCACTTGATATCCCCCACTTGGCCCACACCATTTATTTTTCTTTGTAGCTGGCAAAGCTCAAGTCCTGCATAGGTGGTAGCCTGTGATAGCTCCTGAGTAAGGTGTCCAGCTTTAGACCAGGGAGCCCATCACTTGAACCCAGGATGCTGCAGCTCCCAGTTTGCTGGTGCAGTCCTTGGGTTTCCTCTAGCAATGTATTTGTATACTGAGTGGAGAGATAGATGGGGTGGAGGAAATGATATTTCTCATATTTCAGACCAGTCACATCTTGGCTAGGGCTTAGTTTTCAGAAATTTATTTAAAAGGGAGAAGACCTGGATTAAACGGCATAAAGATTGTATCTCATGGTTCAGCCCTTGTGTTGAGTCCACAGGTACGGATTGGAGGTCAGGGTCTTCTTTTGAGAAATAAGGAAAAGGATACTCCAGCTCATGAGTGGATAGTCATAGGAAATACATCAGAGCTTTTTTGTGCTTTTTACCTGAAAACTAGATGATCCTTTTTCCCCAGAGGTTTATAAAATGTGGATATATAAACAAGGATTGCATTTTCTTTTCTGAACAGCCATTAGATTGTCAGTTCCCTAGTGTTTGTTTCTTGTTAATACCAGTAAAAGAAGGTGGTGTCACCCTAAAATTGGAGTGGTTTATTAAAGCATAGTGTCTGTCATCTCAGACCTCACAGGGGTTGTATAATGGAGTATCACTGTAAATATGTGGAGGAGACTTAGATTAATTGGAACGTAGGCTTTTAGTTTTCATGAAGCTATGAATAAAAATTTGTAAATTTACTCTTGATCTAATGTACATTTTTATGTAGCCATTAAATTCTCTATTTAATCTATCGGTTTCTCACTGTAAATGTTTTTACTCTCAGTTGAATGCTGGGCACAGTTTGTAATGTATGTACACAAAGGTGTTTTTTTCTATCAACGTTGACTTTTTTGCACATTTTTGGAAATATTTAATTTGTACACTGATTTAATACTCTGACCAATTGTCGATGGGTGTATGAGAATCACGTGTGTGTGCAATGTACTACTGTCTGGATGTATGGGGTTTTTTATTACTTTTGAGATGTTGCTGCCAGTAACTGCACTGCTGTTGCTGCTTTACATGGAATATCTTGTGTATAAAAAAAGATAAAAACAATTTAAAACTTAGGTTATGGTTATCATGGTTGAGGAACTCAGGAGTTGGGCATTGCTTGCTAGTTCCGTTGTCTAACAACCTTCCAAACTTAAAAACAACCAACCAACCCCGCCTTGTAATTCTGTGTATGCATTGAATGTGTGTGTGTATATATCCCAGTAATCTTATTCCACAATTTCATTTCTACATTTTTATGAACTTGTTTTTTAAGGGTACTATGTTTAGTTAGAATAATTAAATATATAAAAGCTTTGAGAGATGATTTACTAGATAAATATATTTTCAGCTGGCTGATGTTCAAAATATTTTTTTAATTTTTGTTTTTAACCATTCGAAATGTATTTGTATTTCCAAAATCAGACACGAATTGTACTTAGAAATATATTAAAACACTCTGTAGGGACAACAGTGTGATTTCTCTTTTAAGAATTCTGTACTTTAGAACACTGCGCAATGTCACTGTCGTATCTCAATTTCGCGTTGGCTTTTTTATTGTTATTTACGGTGCACTTTCCACAAGTTCAATTTCTTTTATTAATATTTAATTATTTTTCCTCATTTCCCGCTGTTCCGGGCGTGGCTCGGGGTGTGGCTGCCCCCCGTATCCGAGGCCCCGCCCCGCGCCCGCCCGCGCGTCTCCCCGCGGCGGGGGCGGCCGGGGAACAGAGAGACGATGGTGTCTCCGCCCCTCGCGGCGCTGCCCTGCGGAAGTGACGCGCGGGCGGGCGCAGCGCTGCGCGCGGCGGCCATGGGCAGGAAGGAGCGCGGTGAGCGGGGCCGGGGAGCGGCGCGGGCCGGGCCGGGGAGGGCGGACCTGGGGCGGCTCAGTCACGGCTCCCGCTCTGCTCCCAGATAAGAAGAAATCCAAGAAGCGCCATTACGATGACGACGAAGACGATGAGGACGAAGGTGCCGGGAAGGAGCCGCAGGAGGCGGTGCCGTCGGCGGCGGGGAAGCAGGTGGAGGAGAGCGGCACCAAGGTGGACGAGTACGGCGCCAAGGACTACCGGCTGCAGATGCCGCTGAAGGCCGACCACAGCTCCCGGCCCCTCTGGGTGGTGCGTGCGGGGAGCGGCGGGGCCGCTGCCGCCGGGTGCCCCGGGGTGGGACGTGCCGGGGCCGGGATCGCTGCGGGACACGGACAGGGCTGGGCAGGGGGAGAAACCGGGACTGCTGCGGAGTCAGGCGGGGAGCGCAGGGCGGAGAGCCTCGGGCGCGCCTGGAGCGGGGTTGGATGCCGTGCGGGGACAGGAGCCCCGGCAGTGCCCAGGGGATTGATTGCTGCAGCCCCGGCGGTGCCCAGGGGATCGCTGCAGCCGCGGCAGCCTCCAGGCGGGGTCCCCGCTGGTCCGGGTGCTGCGGACCGGGCACAGCCGCAGCTCAGCCAGACGTCTCGGGGAGAGCTGTAGAGCAGCGCGTTGCCTGGTGACACGAGAGGGATCTGTCACTGCAATAATACAATAGCAGGATTTGTGTGTTGCAGTGAAACGGCTTTAAGACGGGCTGGCCTCATCATCTGTAACTGGTGCCGTTTGTTTTCTGTGCCCTTTGAAAGGGATGTCAGTAAACTTGCCAGTGTGCACCATCTAGGGCAGAGGTGGTTTCCGAGCCAACTTCTGCACGGTGCCTGTCACCAGGTGCTGTACAGGCACCTGGGGCTGTGACACGCGAGTGCTGCCTTTCATTCATGTATTCATTTATTCTGTGTAAAATGAGCAAGCAGTTTTGTTGTTCCAGGGGAATGGGGCTGGAAGCTTTCCTCTACTCAAGCAATTTCTGTAGCATTAAAAAAGAAGGAATACCCCCAGCGTGTCAGTCTGGAAAAACTTTATTGATCTGGGTGGGGTTTACTCACAGAGCCATGGAAGGAACATGGATAAATTAATTCCTGGACCATTTTTAGAAGACAAAAGTTACATGTCTATTCCTTTTCTTTTAACTTCATTATGAAATTCAGTACAACTAACAGTGTTGTGCCTTCAGCATTTGTTTATTTCTCTAGGCTCCCGATGGCCATATATTTTTGGAAGCCTTTTCTCCAGTTTACAAATATGCCCAGGACTTTCTGGTTGCCATTGCTGAGCCTGTGTGCAGACCCACCCATATTCACGAGTACAAGCTGACTGCTTACTCTCTCTATGCTGCTGTGAGTGTGGGCTTGCAGACAAGTGACATCACTGAGTATTTGCAGAAACTCAGCAAGACTGGTGTCCCAGATGGAATAATTCAGTTTATCAAGGTAAGGCTATTCTACTGGCATTGGAAATACCTCTGTTTCTACTAAGGAATTCCTTTCCTGCTGCCTCTGCCTAATTGATTTATTATTTTTTAATCATTCATCACTTTTAACTGTCTTATTCTTCTGTCATTGTTTCAAGAGAATTTTTTTTCTGTCTTTTTGCATAGGATATTGCTGCACACATACTATTTTTGTAATATAGCCTTCGTGGAGTTTATAAAAAGTACATTTAAACATCTATGTAGATAATTTCAGCCAGTACAACTTGTACATGGGGAAAGTTTCCTCAGATTTGCTCTGGAGGAAAACTGAGAATGTAGGAAGCAGTCTGTAATAGTGTGGGACTATAAGACAGCCTGCCTTATCCTGCGAGTGTGTTCTCACAGTCTTGGAAACAGTTTGAGATGAGGTATAAAAAGTGAGTATCTGTGCCTGATCTCCTGTGTGAGATGATGTGAGCATCTTCTGAAAATAGCTTTTCAGGTTTGTTCCATGAGCATAACAGCAGTGCAAGTAAATGTTTTGCGGTAAGGTGCTTGCCCACAAAGACCTAAAGCCATTGCAGTGTTTGGTCCTAAACATGGAATCTCTCTTTTGCATGTTCCTGATGACTGCTCTCTTTGTAGCTGTGCACCGTCAGCTATGGGAAGGTGAAGCTGGTTCTGAAACATAACAGGTGAGTGGCTTCTTCCTTGGCTTCTTGTGGCAGCAAACCCTCCAAATGCACAGGAGGGAGGGAGTGAGTGCTCTCAGGAGCTCTGCACTCTCACAGCTGCCAGCTGAGTGTAGCAGCTCTCAGGCATCACTTTCACAGCTTTTGGGAATATTTAATACGTTAGCTGACAAATTGTGTTTGGCTGCCCTGAGCTAGTGCTGGTTGTTATCACATTTTTAAAAGTAGGTTGCAAACTTGATATTGTAGTTGGTTTATTGCTTGGACTTGTAATATGTCTTTTGAAGTTTTCAAATCATTTGGGAAAGATAAGTAAATCCAGTGGCAAGAGATGGGTGCTTGTGTTGGTGTTGGATCTGATTTGTTTTAAAGCTAGAGGATAATGCGGGAAGGGGTCTGGAGAAGTCAGCACATATTCTAACTGTGATCTCCAACCAGCGTCATCACTGAGGAATCTCCAGGATGCATCAGTTTTAAATTTTTAGGTGGTTTGTTTTGGAAGTTTGGGGTTTTGTCTTTTGGGCTTTTGTGGTGATGTGGACAGGTATTGAAAACAGTACATTTGGTGTTTTCACAAACTCACCTCAGTTCAGTCAAATCAATTTACTTCATTTCCTGTGTCACAAATAAGATGTGTATGTGAGAGATCTGTGTGGGCATTTCTGCTGGAGTTTGCCACTCAGGTTAGAGAACATTTGAGTAAGGAGGGATGACTGCACAGTACATGATGCTTTTGGTGTGAGGCATCTGTTAAAAGTTTTGATTGTCATAACATCTTTATTTTTAAATTAGCACCCCAAGACTGGATGCTTGAGCGTGCATCTAGTTATGCATCTATGCCACTCTTCCTGTGAATTATTCAATTGATGAATTCATAAAAATGTTTTCCTTTATTCTTTCATTGTAGGTATTTTGTGGAAAGTACCCACCCTGATGTCATTCAGCAGCTTCTGCAAGACCATGTAATTAAAGAATGTCGCCTGAGAAATGCTGAGGGTGAAGAGACAGAGCTGATTACAGAGACATTCACAAGTAAATCAGCGGTATGTCCAGCCATAGTCTAAAATTACTGCACTGACTGGAGGTAAACTCTTGAGTAGTTTGGAGTTGCTGTTGTTTTGTTGTTGCATCAGCTGCATTTGCCAGTAACAAACTCTGCCTCTTTAATGAGCCCGAATTTGGGGGGAAGAGGGGAGCCAGAGTGTGTCTCTAATGAAACTTATGGTGAAAATTCATGTTCCTCTATTTCAGATTTCCAAATCTAGTGAAGGTGGCCTTGGTCCATCAACTTCACAGGCAACAGATGCTCAGAATAAGCCAGATGTCCCAGCTGACTTATTTGAGTTTTATGAACAGATGGACAAAGATGAGGAGGAGGAGGAGGAAACGCAGACGGTGTCTTTTGAAGTCAAGCAGGTATGAATCTTGCACAGAAGCACATAAGCATGAGAACTTACTAGGAACGACTGTGGCTCTTTGTTTGGTAGAGGAGATCACTGGAAGTCATTAACATTTCTTTCCTTTTACCTTCCAAAGTTTAGAATCTTAGAGAGTGGCAGTGTGGGTGTTCTTTCCCTGCCTGCAGAGCACAGTGCTCACAGGCCCAAGAGGCTCCAGGGACTTAGGGAGGTCCCCATCACATGTGGCTGAGTATTACTTAGTTCAAGATGAGAATTCAGTGGAGGCTGCTTTCAGAGAGCTTATTTTTTTTCTCTCCTGCTTTTGGTTTGTAATTCATGGTTGCAGAAGGAACACTTTCTTGCTGGTTCCAATTTCATCACTTGAGAAGGGGAGCTGGAGGTTGGAGCACAGTCCTTGTTTGACCTTTAGAGAGCTTCCACAGAACTTCTCAACTTGGTTTTGGACTTGGTGATTCTAATGATGCCTTAGTAGGGGAAAAAGGAATTTAGAAAAGGATAACTTAGTTGCTGTTTTGGTTATTTGGAAAAAGCCAACCCGAACCAACAACCTCTTGGTGACTGATTCAGCCTGTCATTGTCTTGGAAGAACTTCCATACAGGTCATGGAGGTTTTCAGGGTAACAGATGTGCAGCTTTGTGTAAAGCAGAGAACCTTTCCTGTCTGTTACTGAACTCTTCGTTGCAGGACTTCAGGGTGTAGTTTAGTCATTGCTAGGCCAGCAGCAATCTGAGCTGAATGTGTCATGTTTTTCTGTCTGCCTAAAGAGCCCTCTCTGATTTTACTGTTGTTCAAAGTGTTTTGTGGGCTGGGATAATCACTGGTAAAGTTTCCAGAATAAGACTTCATAAGCATAAAAAATAAATGTAACTTCACTTGGTACTATGTAATCTAGTTGTTTTTAGGGAAAAGAAATTAACTCAGATGTGGAGAATTTATCAACTGAAGCTTTGTTTCCTCTTCAGGAGATGATTGAAGAACTTCAGAAGCGTTGTATCCATTTGGAGTACCCCTTACTAGCAGAGTATGATTTCAGAAATGATTCTGTGAATCCTGATATCAATATAGATCTGAAACCTACTGCAGTCCTCAGGCCTTATCAAGAGAAAAGCCTAAGGAAGATGTTTGGGAATGGACGCGCCAGGTCTGGTGTTATTGTCTTGCCGTGTGGTAAGTTTCTGTGTTGGTGCTTAGACAATTTGTTTTGTATTTGCCTGTAGTAAAGAAAATTCCAAAGGTGACAGCTGCCTGGATTTCAGGCTGCAGCAGGGACTGTTCTGGTCCCAGTGTGCAGAGTCCTGGTGGCTTTTATTGAGCTGGTGGTGAGGCTGTGCTGAGGGAGAGCCGGGTCACAGAGCTGTCGGTGTCCTGGCAGGGGCTGGGGAGCAGCCGTGGTGCCTTCACAGTGCCAGTCCTGCTTCTGCTGTGCCCTCTGCCACCTCTGCTCATCTTCCTGTGAAATGGAAAGCTGTTGGCATTGGAATTTGTTCCTTGAATGGGAATGGGCGAACTGGGGGGAGCTGGGAATACAGAGGTGGCATAAAGGCGTGTCCAAGGAAGGAAAGATCTTGAGTGTACAGGTGCTGGGCAGGAGAGTTTGAGGAAGAAATGAGGGCAGCCAGAAATCTGGGACAGCCTACAGAAAACAGGGGAAGAAGGAGCAAACAGGGGGCTGTGTGCCAATGCCCTCAGTATTGGGGGAGGAGGGGGCACATGGGACCTGTGATGAGAGCCTGAGAATGTGTGAGGGATGCTGGGAGAAGTGTGAAGGATGGGAAGATTTAAGGATTTGCTCCCTGATGGAATGTATGGCAGAGACAGAGGAATAGAAGCAGCCCTAGGGAAGCTTTCTGTAGCCACCTCTAATTTAACATTCTTTTGAAATTAAAAAGCATTAAAATGATTGCTTCTAATTGTCAAAGCCATTGTTTGCATTATTTTCTTGAGGAAATACAGTTGTGTCCTGTAGATAATCCAGCTGCACTTTTAAGAAGCGAGTACTTGATCTCTTTATGACTATTGTAGCAAAGAAACAACAAAGAAATTCCCTTTGCATGATTTCATATCCTCTCAAGATTTTCCTTTGCTCTTTGGCTTTGTTTCCTCCCGCTCCCGTGGTGTCTGAGAGATGCCTAACGAGTGTCACTGCTGCTGCCTGCAGGTGCTGGCAAGTCCCTGGTGGGGGTGACGGCGGCGTGCACCGTGCGCAAGCGCTGCCTGGTGCTCGGCAATTCCGCCGTGTCGGTGGAGCAGTGGAAGGCCCAGTTCAAGATGTGGTCCACCATCGACGACAGCCAGATCTGCCGCTTCACCTCTGATGCCAAAGACAAGCCCATTGGCTGCTCTGTTGCCATCAGCACCTACTCCATGTTGGGGCACACGACAAAAAGGTCTTGGGAAGCAGAAAGAGTAATGGAGTGGCTTAAAAGTCAAGAGTGGGGCCTTATGATACTGGATGAAGTCCATACCATTCCTGGTAAGGAAAAGGTGTGCAAACCTTCCATGTTGCACACATTGTTAATGTCCTTCTCTTCTTGTAGAAGTGGTGGTTTTTTGCTGTTCTTGTCATGATTAATGTAGTGAATAAACCCATGGCTTAGGGGTTTGGAACAAGTAAACTGCCTAATTCTACTTTTTTTTTTCCTTTTTTCCCCTCTGATACTACATAGTTTAACTGACCACTAGTTTTCTGAACCCTTCAAATTAGACACTGTGTTTTCTCTAATAGCAGTGTAAAGTAAAAGTTCCTCCATGTAGGTTGATAAAGTGCTCTTAAAATACCTGAATTACCTTTGCATAATTTTGCTGTAGACATAATTGAACAGGAGAGGAATTCATCTGCCTTCTTCTCCTAGATGCAGTGGCACTGCAGGCCAGCTTTTAATGCCTATGAGTAACCATAGTGATTAACATCCAGAAATAACTGCTGTCTTTGAAATTGCCATGTAATTGAGATCCGTACTCCTGGAAAGCAATAATGTGCTATTAAAGTGTCTGTGGAATAATCCTGGCTAAAAAAACACCCAAGATTCTGTTAGCTGTTCTTCCTTATTCTTATTTGAATATATTTTGGTGTCTACAGAAGTAGACCTTGGTGATTAATTGCCATTTTATCAAAGTAGCATACTGGCACTGTTCTGTCATTTGTTCTTGCTTGGTTTCATAGAAATGAAGGTACAGCAAGTCCTCTGTGATTTCTAGCAATACTAAAGATGAGTAATTCTGCCATATCCTGCATGTCCTGAATGTGGCAGACGGCCAAGAATCCTTGTGTCATAGTTCTTGCTAGGAACCCAAACCAAAGCATGTAACCTGTGCATATATTAATTTTCTCTTGGGGAATGGAAAATAATACAAAAGGTTTACTGAGATTTTTCAGAGTGTACTTGACAATGCAAAGTAAAGCTGCAATCACTGTGCAGTTTTGCTGTAACACTGAGTTTTTAGGAGTGTGTGCGCAATGGGGTACAATTCCCCAATGCTGTGCTTGCCTTATGCTCAGGAGTTGATGAAAATGTCTTTTAAAGGTTGCAGTATTTATCTTCTGAAACCATTCAGGAAAGTTAACAAACAATTCGTCTTGGATTTTTTAGCAAAAATGTTCAGACGTGTGCTCACTATTGTCCAAGCTCACTGTAAACTGGGGCTGACTGCTACCCTGGTCAGAGAAGATGATAAAATTGTTGACCTGAACTTCCTGATTGGACCAAAGCTCTATGAAGCCAACTGGATGGAGCTGCAGAACAATGGCTACATTGCTAAAGTCCAGTGTGCTGAGGTGATGCTCTGCTTTTTGGTACTCTTAGTGTTTATTTAGTATGCTTATAAAGTTGAGAAAAATTCTTGCAGCTTTTATAAAAAAGAATGATGACAGAAATTTTAAAACACTTAAGAAAACACCTGCTTATTTCAAGCCTGAGCATATGAGGGTGAAACTTAAAAAGGTAGGACTGGGTCTCACCATTCTTTCTAGTATACAAATGTGATCTCTGTTCTTTCCAGCATATGGATGAGAGGTAAGTCTGGTATCAAAAGAGGTGAAAATCTTTCATACAGGCACATTAGAATGTTAAAGTAATCTTTCTGGAAAGCCTAATTCAGTGTATTATCTCTGATAATTGACATGGAAGATACTTAGGGAAGAGTATAACTTTTTCCAAGCTGTTATTTACAGTGTTTCCCTGTAAGCATTAGGGGATTGCTTTTTCATGAACTTATTTGGTCTCCTGTTGAATGGAAGTAAAGTTTTAGCAGCTGCAATGCATTATGGTAGAGTTTGGGTTTTTTTGTCTTTGTGTTGTTGTTATTGTTGTGGTGGTTTATTTTAAGCCTGTCTTGCTAATTTCATGCAGTTCTCCCTAGCTCTGGTACTGGAATAAAATATGCAAATGTAGGTCAGCTGTTCTCCTTTTGAACACTGTGCAAACTGGAGGTTGTAGAAGGGAAAAAAACCACTGCTTTGAACTCATAGAATGCAAGTGAAAAGCACCTAGAAAATAAACGTTGAAGGGGAGTAACCAGTCCTCAAATTCAGGTTTGCATTTAGGAACTTTGGTTAGTTCTGCTAAGCAAAATTCTCAGTCCCTGAACTGCCCTTTAGTCATTAAAAATGAAGCATGGTCTACCTTTTATTGTGAATGATGGGGAAATTCTGCAAGTTTCTATTCCTTAGGCCAGTGTTTTGAACTAACATTTGATGCCTCTACCAGAAGTAAAGAAGAAAAAGCCCAATGTTGAGTCCAGTATGTGCACAACTGCTTTGGATATTTGTTTGGATTGCCTTGAGGAGTAGCACTATTAATCAACTTGGTTTATTCCCCTCAGCCAGGAAAGGTGTCTGGCTCACTCTTCAAGTGCAGTTCTTCCCAGGTGGCTGGAGAGGGCAGTGCTGATGTCTCATAGGGCAGGTCGTGGTTATTGAAGGTGTTGCTCTTTCCCTGCTCTAAAAGAGAAAAATGAGCACAGTTTAAAAAGTTACACAAAGTTCTAAAAAAGACAACAAACCTGCTCTTTACCTGTTTTTTACGAGTTTTGTAATTTACAAATAATCCCTTTCTGAGCAGGCATACTAAGTCTTTGGCTTGGAGTGCCTGTCTTGCAAAATGTAAAATGAAAATACAAAATACATGTGTTTGCCGTGCAGTCAGAGGCATTGAGCAATAGATGAAAATTTTTACCACAGTAAAATATTCAGTATTTGTATCTCATTGTCACTTTGATGTAATTGTCTTCTGGTTCAAGAGTTTTAAGTATTTCATGTAGACAGCACACAATAACAACAGAGCCTATTCAGTGCATGAATTTATTTTAATGTAGTCAGAGGATAATGAAAGCATCATCTGGCATTTAAGTCACTGGAAAAAATACTTTGAAACAAAAAATTAGGTCTTATCAGTACAGAACAATTAATGTTGTTTAAATAAACTCCTCTAAATTGTCATAAACTTCCTTAGCTGAATGGTGGTTATGAAAGAGGCTTTTCTCTGTGGTAGTTTGTTAATTTCTATTGTGCAATGGATATGAGGGAATAACTCGTGTACAGCAGAGTGAATGTTTCCCAAATTATATCCCCTATGGATAGTGTCAGATGTTATCAATAGTGTCACTTCATTGGCTTAAACTAGATAATTTCTTCTTTTTTCATGCTACAGTAGAAAAAATAAACCTAGGCTTGTTGAAGTACTATGGTTGTTGTTTACATAATAGAAGAGTTGCTTAGGTGTCCTGGGGTGATGTTATTGTCTGTTGAAAACTTCTAATCAGGCCTAGTGTTTTGGAAATTCTAGACTCAATAGCTGTGGATATATGGAGAAAGATGGGTGAGTTTGTTCTGTAATGAAGACAAAACATGTCTCAGCTTTCAGAATATGGATGAAAATGAGTCTTTATGGGAAAAAGCTTTGACTGCTGTGAGTGGGAGACTACACAGTTCATTCCCTTAATTACTGCTTTGTAGGAAATAGTAGTATTTAGTAAATTATTTAAGTGTGAACATGAAGTAACTGTCTTTCAGTCTTGTTCCAGTTCTACTGCCTATTTCTGTCATGGATCTCAATGCCAAAGCATTTTGTAAAAACAGATTTTAGTGATGCAGGAGACTTCAGTGACTGATAGCTTTCCTTTTGGTACAGAAATGACTGTGTTTACATGTGTAACCTGCCCTATACAGAAAGTCCTAATGCATTACCAGCCCCCAATATGTTTTCAACTCCCACTGGGATTAAATAAGTAAATAATGGAGTGTTACCTTGTGTATGTGTTTTGTAATTGTAGGTATGGTGCCCAATGTCACCTGAATTTTACAGAGAATATGTAGCTATTAAAACAAAGAAAAGGATATTGCTCTACACCATGAACCCAAATAAATTCAGAGCCTGTCAGTTCCTGATTAAGTTTCATGAGCGACGGAATGATAAAATCATCGTCTTTGCTGACAACGTGTTTGCACTGAAGGAATATGCAGTCAGACTTGGGAAGTAAGTGTTCAGCCAGTGATGGCACTGTTGTTTTCCTCCTTCCATGACAATTTCCTTGCAATCTCACAGCTTTCAGTAGTCTTTGATATTTTATGTAATGCTGTAACTCCATTCCTCCTGCATAAAAAGCTCGGGAGGGTATTTTTGGATGGACCTTACTGGCACTGCAGCATGATTTTGGTGTTTGAAAAGAGTCTCTGTTTGGCATTTGTTTCAGAAAAGTTTACATCCAGGATTTTGTGAAAGATTTAGTATTTTTATTTTATTTTAATTACTAAAATCCAATGGAAAAATGAGGGGGTTTTGGAAATATTGCTAGAACTGTTTCTTTAATGGATGGTAGCTTTCCCTATCTCTCTGAGAGAAAGGTTTTCAAATATATACTCTCTGGATTTTTCAGGGTGTTCTGAAACCCAGGGACGACTTCTTCAGGTTTTCAAAAGTTCTTACCCTTGTCTAAAAAAACTAAGAGAGGCTTTTTTGGTATTTGTGCTGTACTAGTGCACTGCCTAGAAGTGCAGTAATTGTTTAATAAATTAAAGGACATTTCTCCCTAGAGCTCCGTGATTACCTTAAATGACTGTAACATGAGTGCAGTTATGGGATGTTGTGCAAACAGGGTTTAATGAGGGGTCAGCATCAGTCTGTTGGTAGGATTTGGAGAGGGATGGTCAGGGAGAGTTTAACAGGATCAGGCATAGAGCAATTTTTGGGGAACATAACCTTATAAGCTGGCCTCATCCTTTCTTTGATAAGGCCAAATAATGCCTTGCTTGCTGGAAGCTGTGGGGCATTTTGATGGTGTATGATTTCATGTCTAGGAATTTCAGCAGTATTCCTTAGCAAAACCACAAACAAGCCTTACACTTTCCAAAATTCATGGTCAGTTCTGACTGCATGTTAAGGGGCCGTGTGGTGCTGGCATGCTGTGACATCAAATAGCAAGCAGAGCTAATGGTGTTGGATGAATTCCAACACCCGTGGTCTCTTTCATCAGTTTTTTAATCTGTCTGGACAGAGATTAGCTGTAATGATGCCTCTGGAATGTCTCTAGCAGTGTTCAGTGTGGCACAGACAAAGCCTTTAGCACAGGCAATGCTGGGGGGCAGGGGATGCTCTGGGGCACAGCAGTTGTAAGTGGGGTAGATGCTGTGGAAGCGTGGCAGGAAAACCAGTTGAAGAAATAGTAGGTGGCCCCTTTTTATGTTCTAGAGGGAATTCTGTGTTTCTCACATCACTTATGGAGCTCCAGGTTATCCAGCTGTCACTGTTAGAAAGAAAGCACAGGCTTGCTGTGCTGGACAAAGGTGAGGTTTGTTTTAGCTGGAGGTTTTTTGCTGTGAGCAGGCTAAACCAAAGGGAACTGTTAGTTTGTGTAGGGCAGGAACTCTGTGTGTGGAGGAGAGAGCAGCCCCATGGGTAGGGCAGGAGTGCTGTGGCTGTGTGTCCAGCAGGAGAGAGCAGCCCCGTGTGTCCAGCAGGAGTGCTGTGGCTGTGTGTCCAGCAGGAGTGCTGTGGCTGTGTGTCCAGCAGGAGTGCTGTGGCTGTGCCCAGCAGGAGCACAGCTCGCAGTGCCCTTCTCATCGCCTGACAGGAGCCTGTGGGCTGGGTGGGCTCCCCCATGGGGGGAGAGGTGGCCACGGTCTGGCTGCCTCTGCTGGCTCCTCCCTTAACGCCCTTGCCCTTGGTAGTGGGAAAGACCATGCACATGACAGGAATTACTTTGTCGGCAATTTTTGGGGCCAGAGAATCCAGATTTGCTCAGCCAGCTTTCCCTCTGTCATGATTCTGTCATCCAGAATAGCTCATGTACTGCCTGGTTTCACTGGTGTTAGGAATATGTTTAAATCACTGTTTCTGAAGGACTGTGCCTCTGTGGTTTTATCAGTTATGTCAGTTAATGGCAGAGGAATCTGTCTTTGCAAATCCCTCAAATGTCTTTTCGCAGTGAGGAAAATGAGTCGTTAAAAAAAGAATCCATTTAGCACTTAATGTTCTAGATTCAGAAAAGTTCTCAGGAATGCCAGTGAATCACTGTCAAGTAGGATCTGGGCAAGCTGAAATGAAGGATTGATAGGCAGGAGTTCAGGATTCTGTTCTTAATACAAAATGTATTTGAATGCCTTCTTTGGTCTTAAGGAAAGGAAGGCTCAAAAATTTAGTTTCAGTTTAAATCTGCCATTTAATTTCACAATTTAAATAATACATGAAATTTGAAATAAGACTTAAGGTATTACTGAATATTACTAATTGAATAATGAAGATATTTTTTCAGAATTGATTCATTTGCTAGTTTCATTTTTTATCTGTTTTTTTTTTTCTAAAAGTCTGCTTAAATACATTAAATAGGAGAATTAGATTAGAGATTACTATGATTGTTTGGTAAAAAACCCTAGAATAAAGTTTGTAGCAAAGAAAGCAAGAGGAGTCAGTGATTAGTTGATAAGAAGAGAAAACCTAAGACCATGCACTGCCATATTTATGTTCAGCCATGATCTATGTGCAATATTAAATGGAAAATTTGAGCTTAGTTCCATGTGTTAGAAATAATTTATGGAATTGTGAGCAAAATGGTAATTGGAAAATTTAACTCCTATTGTTTGGAGATGCTTTGGTAACCTTAATTTGGAAAAGTAGTACAACAGATGACAAAGCAATGGCAGTGCTATCCTGCATGCAGCTCACTGTTTTTGTGTGGGCTTTGCTCTTAACTTTTTGTTTTTTTAACTCTGGTTAGGCAGAAGTAAAACAGCCAGACACTGGAAAATTCACAGCAGTCCAAGTTACTCATGAAGTCTGTGAGTGACTGAGTTTGTGTGAGCCTTTGGGATTGAAACATTAAATGTTCCATGTAATTCATTGTCAGACATCAGAAACCATAGGTGAAATGCCCTGTGAGCTGCTCATGAAATGTTTGAGGCCTTTGCATCATTTCAGTAAGCCCAGAAGGTATTAGAAGGTATTAGAGGGTTAGTCTCAAAAGCAGAAATCATTTTCCCAGAACAACACCCAGCAGCCCATTTGTGACACCCAGCATATCCTTGATAGAAAAGCCTGTATTTTCAAGTGTTTAAACAGAAAGCAAAGGTTGCAGCTGTAAATGTGCTAACTCAGTACATTTGAGGAAAAAAATGTCTTTAACAGCTGCCTTCAGTCTTTCATGTAGGCTTAGCCAATGTATTCAGTCTGTTGATATGCAGCTTCATTGGTGCACGTAATTGCAAAGCATTTGTAACTGTCAGAATTTCTTTCTGGCTGACTGGGCTGCTGCAGAGGGTTCCACAAACCCCTGGGCAGCTGCCATAAAGAGTCAAACAAGATAGAAGTAAACTGATATCTGTACCAAAATCTGCTTTGTTTTAATTTCTGCTCAAAGATGTCCTGCACTCCTTCCTATGGTACCTCATAAGAAATGAGTGAGAAATCTTCAATTTATTTTACTTGTATATGTTGTGTTCTTTTCAGACCCTATATCTATGGTCCTACTGCACAAGGGGAAAGAATGCAAATTCTACAGAACTTCAAGCACAATCCAAAAATCAACACTATTTTCATTTCCAAGGTGAGGGAGTACATTCACTGTGTCCTTGTGCCTATCTTTGGAGTCAGCTTTAAGAGTCAGCTGCCCATGCCTGGTGTGCATTTGACATCTGCATATCACAGCTCACGAAGAAAGCTGTGCTTTGGCTTTGGTGTTGGCTGAGGAGATGTGGAAATAAGAGAGTGCTCAGGGGTGCTGCTCTGTTGCAGGTAGGGGACACGTCCTTTGATCTGCCAGAGGCCAATGTTCTCATCCAGATCTCATCCCACGGGGGCTCACGGAGGCAGGAGGCTCAAAGGCTGGGCCGAGTGCTGAGAGCCAAGAAAGGTAAAGGAGGTGGTGCTTGGGCTCTGGGTCTTGGATCACAGCAACCTGGAGCAGGGGAAACTGGATGTTCATGAGGCTTCCTTATACTGTCCTTAGGTTTTAGTCAAAGAGAATATACCTATATACCAGTGAATAAAAATTACTCATCTTCTGGGTCAGTAAACTTAGTGATGAGAAAACTTCTAAAGGACAAAGAAAACTGACTTTCTATGGCAATTCTCTCACTTTTTCATTCCTTGATATTTTCTTAAACATGCAATTGTTTGTGTAGGAAAACAGTATTTTTCTAAGAAGCAAGCCTCTAGAAATCACATTTTTGACACTGTAGATTACTTGCTTTTAAAAATTGGATTTGGTTTTTGACTAGTGTGTTTTTGTAAAACATGGCCAAAGGAATTTTTTTTTTGTTTAGAACAATTACTGCTAAAATACTTCCTACTCAGACTTAAGCTCTGTAAATACTTATTTTAATACAAGCAGTTTGTATATTTTATATATATTAATATTTTAAAACAATTTTGTGGAGACAAGTTACTTAAGTACCTGTTTTCAGTGTTTATTCTGTGGTTGTTCTTTGTTGCAGTGTTCCAAATGAAACTATTCACTGAGTGCTTTTGTCTCTTAGGCATGGTTGCAGAGGAGTACAATGCCTTTTTTTATTCCCTTGTATCCCAAGACACTCAGGAAATGGCATATTCAACAAAACGACAACGGTTTCTTGTAGATCAAGGTTATAGCTTCAAGGTAACTTGCTCCTCCTATTTATTATACTTGAGGACTAAGAATGTAATTTTCGTATTGTTTAGTGGTAGTATTTGGTCCAGTACTTGAGAATTCTGGTTGTGGAATGCATTAATGAAGGTTTTTCTTTTCACTTTTTGTTTAGGACTTACTTTCTTCTTGCCATCTTTCAATAGGTTCATTCTTTGCCTTTTAGCCAAAAGATAACTGGAGGAATACGTTTTTGCTCAATCCAAAGCTTGTCTTTGCTTCTTAAATATCAGCCTTATTACAGTTTTCTGCTTGGAGTGCACTGCTAGCTGGGTTTTTTTGGTTAGCTAATCAGTTGCCTTTGCTACTGTATTTTTTTTTATTTTAGAGACTAAATGTAGGATATACTAAATTTTAAACCAGTTGCAGAAGAATTCTGTATATTAAAGAATTAGGGGTAACTTTTAAACAGAGCATCAGTTGGACAGCTTAAAAGATGAGGCAGTGGGAATTCTTTCCATTCTATGAATCATGCTAGCACTGTTTTGCAACCAGAGCTGGAAACAGGCAAATACAATTTAAAATGGATTTTTGTGACTCCTTTTTCTTTATTTTTGAAATGACCATAGCACATATACTCCTAAATAAACAAGGAGTACCATGGTGTTCCTTTAGCCATGCTGGACTGATTCCTTCCATTAATGGATTCTTTGAGCTTGGACATTTTCTCAGGAAAACATCCTTTTTCAGACTAGATATTCCCACAAATAACAGCCCACAGCACTGATTATTCATTCCAGTGTTTCCCTGCCCCATTTTTGAAAAATGGTACTTGGCAGCTAATATGGATTTCCTTTTACCTTAAACTTTATTTACAGTGTTTTTGTGATCTGCTCCAACCCAGACTGCTGAGGTAATTAGTTTCTAATTGTATTGACTCAAGAGGTAAGCAGAAAAGATGAGGGGAAACACTACATAATCAATGGTTGAATAGAATGTCTTTCTCAAAACCATGTCAAATGTGACATTTTCAAAATACCTCTGGGTTAAGAAAGTAAGCTGCCTGTTGCAAATCTTTATAACAGAAGCTTGAGATCTTTCAGTTCTTCAGAAGAGGAGCTTTGTCAGCTGCTGGAGGCCATGGCACTGCATTGCCAGTAGGTCACATGTGCCCTGCACCCAGAGTTACCACATGAGTTACTGACACTTCCAAGGAGAACAAACCTAACTGAAGTTACCCAGTGTTGAAGTACTCAAAGGCTGGAAGAGTCCTTTTGCTCTGTGACTGATGCTCTGCTGCAGGTTGCTGCACTGTCTCCCAACAGCTGTACATCTCAATTTGTTAGGAGCTTTTCCCCATTGTCCTGAATGCTTCTTGCTAAAATTCTAAGTCTCTGCAGACCTACTGGATTATTTTTGCCAAATATAAAATACTGGTTCTTAAACTAGACAAATCTAGAGCCTACAGCATGACATCAACCTTGCAGGAAGTTGAATAAATGTCTGAGTTATATGTGCTTTGGTCAGGTTCTTGGTCAAGCTGCTATAAGCAATGTTTAGCTGACATGCTCTGCCCAGAGCTTTTCTTTCTTCTTTCCCTTTTTCCCCCCCCAAAGATTTGTTTTTTGCATTTCCAGCCAGAATATAACAAGAGCTGTGAGTGTATGTAGATATACATCACTCAGCAAGATTTTGTATGTATCTGTGCTATCTGTAGTGTGAGGTTGTTCCAACCAGTGATCAAAGTTGAAGGCAGTTCCAACAGGATATGGAATCAGAAATACTTGTCTTGGTTTTGAATAGCTAACAGTGAGGAGAAGGAGCCCTCACCTTATAGTGTGCTTTGTTTCTTAGGTAATCACAAAGCTGGCAGGTATGGAAGAAGAAGAACTTTCCTTTTCAACCAAAGAAGAACAGCAGCAGCTTCTCCAGAAAGTCCTGCAAGCATCTGACCTGGATGCTGAGGAGGAAGTAGTTGCTGGAGAGTATGGTTCAAAGTCAACTCAGGTAATGAAGAATTCTTTGAAAAGGGTGACCACAGGTGGGACAGAACTGGGCTGTTTTATTTCCATCCAATTCTAAATGTGATGTTGTCATTGATGGCCTGGTATTTTTGTGAAACATTAGAGAACAGATTTGTTTTTTTAATCTGTATTAGCCTTTAGCTGTTGGAATAATTCACTTGTTGGGCACTCAGAAAAAATTCGACATGGAATTTGTGTCCTTCTCCATCATATTTGAAGGAGAAGGTAACAGATCTATCGTTACAGATTTGAAGTAAATATTTTTAAGTCACATGCAATGCAAACATTTTAAGCCTCTGACGCCACCCTAAGCAAGAGTGTGTGCTCCTTGTCGTGCAGGTGTCGCGCCGTGCCGGCACCATGAGCTCCATGTCCGGGGCCGACGACACGGTGTACATGGAGTACCACTCGTCGCGGAGCAAGGCGTCCTCCAACAAGCACATCCACCCCCTGTTCAAGCGCTTCCGCAAGTGACCCCTCACAGGCAGCTCCTTGGAGTGTCACCCGTGTTCTGTCACTGCAGAGATGGAGCTGGAATTTGTGACACGTCCTCTAACTGACTCTTTATGTGCTTCTGTACAGCCACATATTTACATAGCAATGTATGTGCTCTTGTAGGTGAATGGGAAAGCAAAGAAGGAACTAAATCTTACCACGAAAATATTTTTAGGAACTTGAAGATACAAATATGTCACAGCACATGCTTTTTTGTGTGGCACTGTGCTCCTTGTCTTATGCCCTCATTTCCTCATGGCTGGAGGGCAGAAGCATATGGGCCACTTCATTCAAGAGAAGTACTTGTCTGGTTTTCAGGGTAATTAATAGATTTTATTTTTATCAGCTGAAGATCCTTTTTCAGAAGAGTCCTGAAAAGGTTTTGTAAATGAAGTTTGTACTGATGTTTGAGATATTATTTATCTGATTCTTGTGTCTGCTCAACAATATACTGTTTCTCAAAATGCTTAAATAAAATCATTCAGTGAGCTGAACAAATCCTGAGAGGAGCACTTTACATTATATTTTTAAACTGAGAGCTAATTTATACTTGTGACTTTACCTGTATTAAAATTCTAACAAATAGGTCAGAAATACTTTAGAGTTTGAAGACAAGAAGAAAAAGAGACTGTCACCAAAGTAAACTCAAGGACAGCATTAGTAGTAAATACAAAGGAATTCTGTGCTCGTTTTCCTAATTTTTCTTGCTACTCTTGAGAAGTTGCTCAAATAAAAGCTATTTCTCTTGTTATTTATATTCTATTTATTAACCATGCAATAAAACCTTCATAACTGCTAAACAGTGCACTGTCACCACAGAGGTTATTACTGAATCAAAAAGCATTTTGACTTCTCACAAGGTGAGTTGGAAGAATGTGTGAAAGAAAGATTCCTGAGTTTCTTTTTTTTAAAGAAGGCTGCATTATAATTCTAGAAAGCAATAGGGAAATGTTGGTGGTTTGTGGCAGAAGAATGCTTTTTAATGCTTTAAGTAACACCTGTTTAATAATGTAACACGCTACTTGCTGTTGTGTTAAGAGGTGTTATTTCCCTGGTTGTTTGTAGAGCTTTAGGAACGACCTCTGTTGGTTCAAAATAGGTTTGTATAAACGTTTACCATACTGGAAGGAGCATGCATGGTACAGCTATGACAAATGTGCTTCACAAGAATACTGAATTTTCTTTCTTATTAGCAGGAATTCACAAATTGAGAATGTAGAAATATTGGAAGCCTTTAATAATTGAGGACAGATGGTGCTTGGTTTTGGTCTCTGTATCAGAATCAGGTAATTTTTAGAAAGGGAACTGATCTGCCTCAGTTTAAACTTTGTTTAGGCTCTGAGCCTTACCCTGTAACATTTGATTCTTTCTCTCATGCTGTGTCTTCTGCCTCAACCTGAAACCAGCCATGGCAGTGCTGGAGTAGCTTATATGGAAGAGATAATTGTGCAGTATTCTGGTACTGATTTCCTCTCCCCATTTTAAAGCATTATTTACTTCTGATAGTAGTTTGGACCAGCTCTAATGGCAACAGCTAGTAGCAAAATGGTAATTTAGTATCATGGGAGGGGCCTGTGCATAATTCTCTTTTAAAGAGCTTAATGAATTGCTTTGAAACAATTCTCCACCCTTCATAAACTTGAAAAAACTCACAACAACCTACTAAATGCAAATGGCTTAATGCTGATTCCTGTAATTGTGGAATCACTAGTAGTAGTTGGATTTAGGAGTGCAGTAGTTCGTGTGCGGTAAATCGTGACTAATGATGTCACTCCTCTAAGTAATGTGTGTGGGATGCAGTACATTCAGCATCAAGCATAATAATTTTACAAGGTATGAATGACTCCATGCATCAGTGATAGCATCTTGGTATTCACTCTTTAGAATTCATGACCTTGATAAGGTAAAGTGCAGTAATTACTGCCTGCTCGTACTCCAGGCTGCAGCAGCAAGTGGCAGACTGGTGCATTTACTCACCACAGCTGCATTGCTGCACTCTGGCAATGCACCCAAGGGTCACAGACAGCTCCAGATCTGTAATCCCAGCCCTCCAGGAAACTCAGTTGTCCACAGAAGAACAGACTGTGGCAGAAGTGTGATTCAGATTATGACTGATGCCAGAGGCAGGTGAACTCAGGGGTAAGTAAATTATTTCTTGGAAGTCTGTGGAGAGAGGAGGTGTGATTTTCTTGGATGTCATTCAGGTTTCCTTGCTGGCCCCTGCTCCCTGGTCTCCTCCTTGGTCTGAATTCCATACTGAGGAGACTTAATGTTCTTCAGGAATTGTCTTTTTTAGTATTTGCTGTTTGTGTTTCCGATGGGCTGCAACACTGAAGCTTGTGTTTCTGTGCCCTTCCTTCTTGTGGCAAACCAGGAAGTGTCCATACGAAGATAATGCTTGAAGGGTGCTGCTGTTGCTCATTAAAATGGCATTCTAGACTAAAAGTGCAGTGATGATGGGGTGGCAATTTCACAGTGCTCACCCAAGCACCAGACTACAGCCAGTTTCTGTTTCTGTGTCTCCTTATGCCCTCCTGATGCCCATTTTTCGTAATGCCATACTTTACATGTTTTAAAACTGCACTTCAAGGCAAGTGGTTCTCAGTATAACTTAGTGGCATATGCCCTGGGAGGCACAGGGCAAGGATCTCAATCTGTGAGAAGTCTGCAGGTAGAACTGAATTCTTTACAGTTGATTCATGGGTTTTTATCAAGGACTGAACAGTGTCACAGCAGCATTGGCTTGCTTGTTCTCATACCTTCTTTTTCTACAATTTTTAATTAGTATTTAACCCGTGAAGTTCAGATTTGTCCTATTTTCAGGACAAAACAGGAATTTAGAGAGCATTTAAAATTCCAAAGAAGTGGCTTCACAACCTGAAAGGATCTTTCAGAAGATGTGCTTGAGGACAGTCACAAAAGGCAAACAATTATGACTAACTGTAGGGCTTTTTTAGTGAAAATGTTTTAAACTACCCTGAAATTTTTTGTTTAATTTCTGACAATGCAACCCTTTTTCAGCTTTTCTTTGCAAATGTTCTGAAGAGCGTATCTGTGTAGTCCTAGCTGAAAATGTTGGGCAAAGTTAAATGCCTCCTATAAAATCTTTTATGTCCATACATTATACTTATAAATTATTTATACTTGTAGCTATTTCAAAAGATATGTTAAATATACAGTACAATATTTATTATACTGGATGTAATAAAAATATCTTCAAATAATTACAAACCAGATATAGCCAAGACTGTTAAAAGGTGAGAATAATTCTAAAAACAGAATTCCTGGTAAGATGATAATTTAACCATTGACTCTGAATACCAATGTTATTGACACAAAGATCTTTGACTGAACTTTGTCAGAGTTCCTGCAAAGAGGAGGGCAAGTTTAAATTGGATTTAGAAATAACTAAACGAAGGTGACAAAGTACAATTAATCAGACCATTGTGGGGGTTTAGACTGAGAGAACAGCAGGACTGTGGATTTGAAGACAAATTATCCAAAAATAATACATAATCTAAATTATCAATAAGCCAAGTTTAGTTTATACTGTGATCCCATTACCTAGCAAAAGTTAACTAAAACTGAAGCATGTTTGCTGTGAAGGGGCATGTGCTCCAACTTGTTTGAAATAACAAAACTCCCAACTGACTGGTTACATAAAACATATTTTCAGACTCCAAGGACCAACAGGCTAGGACAAACATCATTGTTTAAATTTAAAGGACTCTGAGTATGTTTCTGAGTCAGTGTTAAGATGTCTGATAAATATATATACTGGTAGGTTGTACAAGTAGGAGAAAATATTTATCTTTTAAGTCACATAAATGTGTTTTGGTTGGTTTGTGCTGATGGCATAACTCCTCCCTTCTTTATGGCTTGGTGGCTTTATGTGGAATTGGAAGGAGGTTTTGTATAATGGCTGCTATACTCACCATCATTCCTGGGAATTCTGTGGCACTACTGCTGGACTTCTGTTACCTGAAATAAGTCTGTGTTCATATTTGGGAGGAAAACGGGACCAGACAAAGCCAACCCCTCCACCATTTTAGGCTGCCCTCTAAACATTTCATCCTCTGCTGCTCTTTCAAATGTTTGTTGGCTCCTTTCCTTTACTCTTCCTTTCTCTTTTTCAAGTCTATTCTAGGAAAGTTTTTTCAGTTTCATCCATCTCTTGTCACATAAATTTTGGTGTTTCCTCATAATGTTGAGCTGAACATTCTGCAGTTTTGCAAGTTTGATCTCCAACTCAGATTCTGCAGCAGTAAGGATGTGAAGTGTGTCAGTAAAGCAGGAACATTAGTGGCACTTATGTACACTGAAACTCTTAATTTGAAAGTCAAACAGAACCACACAATTACGATCTGGCACAGCAAAGAGAAGTGAATGGTTTAATTACACATTCCATGTTGTGGTAGCCCACATGTATTCACTCACATTCATAAACATTCCCTTCCTGTATTCAGCTATTGAACCACCTTACAATTTGGCTTTTGTTGTCTGGAGTGTTCTTTTTGTACAGTTTATATAGAAAAAGAAACTTGTATCTGCACTGATGGGTTGCTATGGTATTGCTGATGATTATTGTAGAGCAAGGTTTTAACAATGCACCAGAGCTGCATCTGTTAGTGGCTCTGAATTTCTACTCCCTCTGGCAAACTGCCTAGAATTATCTATTGCTTACAAACATTTTTGGCCCACTGGTCATCAGACATACCTCTGGGCACCACCTGCACTACAAAAAAATTGTTTCTGTGGATGTCAATCTATTCATCTCCATTTGTGCAAGAAAGGTACTCTATATAGATTTGCATAATGGCACCTTTACACACCCCTTTAAATCTGTTACATCAAAGAAATTTGGCAATTTTCATCATTAGTGCACTGCCACTTTGTGCTTTCTTAATTTATTTTTTTTTACACTCTGCCATTGCCTGTAATGTACTCTGGAAATTCTTCAGGATGGTGTGGTTTTGGCCTTGCTTATCAAACCCTGATGTCTCCTTGTAATAAAATTACAAGATGGTAAGCAGTAAGGGAGGTGTCTCACAGACACTCCTGGCTCGGGACTCCTCTCAAAAGGCACATTCCACTCTTTCTTTAAAATGCTAAAGATTTGCTGAGGTTTGCCGGTAATGAGATCTGAAGGTCTGCAGCTGTTTATGGGCTGCACCAGGTGAGCTCCCTGTTTCACTGAAGTTGCAGATTCTCTGAGTGTTTACATGTTGGTTTTTTAAAATGGGGTCTGTGTTTCAGACCATTTTATTGCAAACAAACAGAAATCTAACAATAAGGAAACTGAGAAGAAACTGAGTGCAGGCGGGGCTATACACCCTTAGTTCCTATGCTGGGACTACTGCCACCTCCAGAAATTCCTCAGAAGGAAAGCAGGTACTGTTCTGGTGAAGTACTTAAAGGATAAATCTAATTAGGCTTTTTCAAGTGGCTAGAAACAATATGTCCTACAATGATTTTCATGGGAAAAGGGTAACAGGGCAAAATAATGGAGAATTCCATTTATGGAAATTGGAAAAAGGTACCCTTAGAGAAAGCTACTACCAGTTGCAAAACTGTAACCTTTACAGCATAATGTATCTAAGTTTATGTCCCTATCATATTAACAGCAGCAGATGCTTTACCTTAACCATGTATGACTTCAAACTAAAATAATAAATCAACTATACTGATAGCTGTGAGCAGGAGTTTCTAGGAAGGGTGCACGTATTCTCTCCAGCAATCTAGAAATTACAATGTTAAGATAATTTTAAAAATCTGTGCAACTGTCTCTCTCCAAGCATCTTTAGATGTATATCAAAGAAGTGATGTAGCTACACTTCGTAGAAATGTAGGAGGGAGAACTTCAGAGGTTCCCTGATGATGTTCTCAAACCTGTTCTTGCAAAGCTCAGTGATAGCAAGTATGTAACATCTTGCAATGCCTTGGCTGCCTGAAATGTGAGGTACCAAGGCTACCTGGAAAAGAAATCTGGAGGTGCAAAACAAGACCATCATCTTCTTTCTTCTCTCTCTGACATGCACCTTTTTAAACAAAAGGTGTACACATCTGTAGGCTGTTGTAATGCTTCTGGCAGTCATCTTTCCCAGATTAAATAAGTCTCTCAGCCTTTCTTATTTAGTTTTTAAAAACCTTCTCATTTCTTTTTCCTTTTCCTCTTCTCTGGACCCTTTCAAATATGATGAAGTCCATTTCAAACATATGATTTTAGCTTAAACCAGAACATACTTTAACAGATTTTATTCCTGTAAAATTTACTGCTGTATCCATAAAGACTGATGCGCCTGTCTAACTTCAGAGTTGTTTCAGTGGAGTTATCAGTGTCCAAAGTAAGCATGCACACAGAGCTTAAACAGAATACAGCCTCAAAAATCTAAGTGAAGACAAATAAGGAAAACATAAGTGAATAATTTTGATGCTTACTAGATTTACTTTTCCAGCAGTTTATTCATAATTCTGTTCTAGAAATGTGGATCTTCCTTGAGATTTTCCTCTGTCTTCAAATTTTATGTAAGTGGCTGACTCACTTAAAAACCAAGATAGTCTCTCCACATCATTTCAGAAGCTAATCAACATTTTACAGTTAATCACTAACACCTTTGGAATGATACAGAAATACATACAAAAATAACACAAATACTTTTTAAACCGTACAGATTTCTACAAAAGTTGACACAAGCTGCAGATCCTGTCCAAAAGATAAACCATTCTGCAATACAAATAACACCTCTGAACATTGTAATTTACAGGAATTCTTTTGTGCAAGGTTATTGCGTAAGACCACTGCTACTTATATGTGGATGGACAAATGTTTTTCATATATGTTACAGGATAATGAACGGTTCTAAGAGAACATCTTGCAGAAAATACCCTATTTTCTAACACAGGGGAATGAATTAATGCCACAAAAAAAAAAAAAAGGCCTAATCCTGTTTTTTTTAAAAGTAGGAGAAAGATGGAGTGAGCTTTTCACCAAACTAATGGGTGAAAGAGGCAAAAGCTGGACTTTGGCTGCATGTATAGTGGGCAAATTTATCTGATTTGAATTATACAAAATAATAGGTTCGTTCTATTCAAGTCTCATCCCAGACCCACCCCCCTTTTCCAGCCCTAGGGGAGGGAGCGTTAAATAATGGTCTGTGTAAACTGATGCTCATGCAGTAAGAGTTTGGAGAAGTGCTGCTTGTACAAGTTAAAGCAGGCACCGAAGAAAGAGCAACCAAATAAAAAGCAGCTGCAGCAGCAAAGTGGACCCTTCTGAAATTAAAAGACATGTCTTTCTTCACCAGAGTTCTGACGATGAAATGCAAGCAGACACTTGAATGCGAGAGGACTTACATTTACCAGGCGCTTTTTGCCAGCAGCAGCAGCAGGTTTCCCGGGCAGCCGCGGCCGTGCGGCAGCAGCCAGCCGCGGGAGGTGCGGGCCGGCCGGCGGGCAGCGAACAAAGGCGAGGGGCGCGCAGCGGAGCTGCCGGAGCCCCCCCCGCGCCGCCGGGGCAGCGTGAAGAGCCTGCACGAAATGCCCGGACCCAACACCCTCTACAACCTCTACGAGTTCTTCTGGAAGGACGGCTTCGGCCGCATCCATGAAATCCAGGTACAGCTCCCTCGGGTACTTAGAGCGTTAATCAGGCCAGGGTTACTTAAACCTTTTCTTTCCTCCCCTGGCAAAGCGCCGGTGAATCGCCGGGCGAGCAGCACCGCAGCCGGGCATCGCCGCGCCGCCTTCCCGCAGGGGAGAGTCGGGTTTCGGGGATCCCCCGCTCCGGTTCCCGCAGCCCCGGAGGCTCCGCAGTTTTGTTTCGCGGGGATCCCACGATCCCGGTGCCCCGGCGCCCGCCAGCGCTCCCCGCGCATCTTTGTGCGCGTTTTGAACCGCTGGGGAGGTTCCTCAAAGAAGGAAAAAAAACCCACTTTTTTTTTTTCTTTTCTTTTTTTTTCTTTTTTTAACTGAGCTGTTTCACAAGCCTGCAGAGGGCTTATTTTTGGCGGGCAGGGCTGGGAAACGTGGGCTTCCCCGGACTCTGAGACCGCAGCACCCACCCGTGCATGAGGCTGTGCCGGCACCCGGAGCCGCCCCGGCCGCTGCCCTTCCCTCAGCCCGGCCCCGCCGTGCTCAGAGACCATTTTGTCTCTCCTGCCCCGGCCTCCCCTTACATAAATACACTCTGCCTATCGCGGTGCCCTGAGGGAGCCGTAGATGCGCCGCCGTCAGCCCTGGCCGGCCCCCGGCGGCCGCCCCCGGCCTTGTGGCGGGAGGTGGGCGGTTCGAACGCGCCGGGGGGGCGACGGACAGGCCCGGAGCGGTGGCGGCTGGCGCGGCCGGCCCTGCCGCCCCCTGCCCGGCCGCCACATTGGCGCGGGGGAGGGGAGCGGTGGCGGGAAGCGGGGCCGGATGGCGGCGTGAGGGGAGGGGAGGGGAGGGAAGGGAAGGACGGAGGGCGGGCCGAGAGCGGCTCCTGTCACCTGGCGTGTGGCGGTGCTGCAGCGGGGGGAGGCGGCCAACCGAACCAGGGGCCGGGTGGGGCTTGAGCAGTGTCCTCCGGTCCGGGCAGCTCCGCTGCTGTGGAGCCGCGGCGGGTCCCCTCCTTGGGGCGCACCTGGTGAGGGCGGGCGAGGCGCGTTATCCCTGAGGGAGCTGGGGAACGGGGATCTCTGTGCAGCGCCTCGGGGATGCTGGCATGGGCAGCGCTCTTACCGTAAGGCTGTCGCTATCCAGAGATGAATTCTTTTGGCTGCTTGGCCAAACATGTGGGTTTCATTCCTGAAAAGTCACAGTGCATCTCCTGGGGCCCTTTCCCCGTGTAGTCCAAGCGATTCTAAAGGAAGCGCTTTGTGTATAAGGGAGTAAAGCTGCGTGTTTCACTCTTCTGCAGCTGTGGATCCATAAGCTTTGCACCGGCTGTACATATCTTGTTGGGAATACTTCAAACGGGGCATTTATTATTTTGCTTGTTTTAGTAACCTTTCCCAAATCACTAGGAAGAAATTCACAGTCAGAAATTCACAAACCCCAAGAGGTTTGCTGTCTGAAAATTACTGAAATTTCAGGAAAAAAGAAGAGAGAGAAAGAAAAATTAAAATAGAAAAGGGAAAGTAAAGAAAACCGAACTTTAAATGGTATGAGAACCAAAAGTTGAAAGTGAAGATTTTCAAAGGGCCTGAAAACACCAGGAAGAGGCACGAGACAGAAAAATAAAGCATCACATAAGCTGCTTAGTTTTGTCCAGCTTTCTTATATTTACCATTTAGATTTTTAGGAAGAAATGTTAGGATGTATGCGGTATTCCTTGGCAGTCAAACTAGATTGCTAATGATGAATTGCTCAGCTTAATTGCTTGCTAATCAAGACATGCACATGTAAGGTGAAGACAACTAAAGCTCTTTTTTTCATTCTGTTTATTTTTTTCCTCTAAGTCTGTGGTGGTGTACAGAATTTAAGAGGTACTCATCATAGTTTCATAACAATAAAAAAGGTGCTACCATTGGTTTCAAGTTCTTTCACTGAAAATTATTCAAAATACTAAAAAGAATATAAGACATCCTCAATAGTATATCTTTTTCACTATCACTAGCTGATACGGGTATTTTCTTCTTTAGTAAATAGTATTCCTAGAAAGAAAAGTGTGAGGAAGGATAAGGAGAAGTTGCAATATAATTCTAGTTTTTATTCTGCCTAGAGTCTCAAGAATCACAGGATGCCCTGTTTGCCTACATGTAGAATGCAAGCAGGCATTAAATTTAACAGTCTGTTAAATTTAACAATGCAGTGAACATCAGGAATGAATTAATCCCAAACCCTCTGGTAACCAGCACAGCTACTTAAACGATGTCCTTTGGTGCACACATATATGCAGAAGGGGTGGGGAAGCTGAGAGCCTTTTCACAAAGGAGGTTCTGTTCTCAGTAACATGATTCCAGCTAGTCCTGGCCAAAGTAGTAATGCCTACAGCAATTATGACAAAGGGAAAGTATTTTTAATTTGATGGGGTTGGATCTCTTTTGTCTCATCAGTGCTGTGCAAGGATAAAGAAAAGAAAGGTGAGGAGGGAGGGATTTGGATGCTGGCAGTTTGAATTTATGGTGTGTGAAAGAATGACTGGTGTGAGAGTGGTATGTGAGGCACTAGAGAGGAATATTTTCAAGGTTTGGAACAAAGAAAAGAAAAACCCATGTTGTGATAGAAAATATTGAAATAGAAATCTTGGGCATTTTTTTAATACCTGAAGTTGATAGAATAGTGTTCAGTCTATTGAAAGAAAGGGATGTCCAAATACTTTGTCATTTCTGGTTTAAAACTAGTATTTAATTTATTTGATTACATGGCTCGTCACTTGATTTATTTTCTGTTGAAGTTTGTTTTCCGATGTAAACCTCACCATCATGGAAAAAATAAACTGCTCCCTAAATACCAAAATTTGTTGAACCTGTTTTTCTGTGACTGGTGGCCTGTATTCCTCTCACTCCACTGATTTTTTCCTTGCCACACTCCTTTCCCAACTCATGCTTTCCTTTCAAGACACACACTCTCAAAGTTATTATCTCCAAGCTCAGTATCCCTAAAGCATTTCTAAGGCAAGAGATGCTTTGGATTTTGGGAGAGGTTGTTCATACATTGCTCTGTCTGTGGTGTTGGTTAGGAGCAGACCACACAAAATGACAACGGAGTTCCTGCTGTAGCATTTCCCTCATCAGGGTGACTAATACATGTGTCTCATATGAATCTAGATGCTGATTTTTGAAAATGGTAAGAATATTTAGAGCTTCAACTGAAGTTGTCCATTGTGTTCCAAAAGTAGTTAAGAGGTGACTGGCAGAGACCACAATTGCACAACTCATGTTTTATTTGGAAACTAGACAAAAAGAATTATATTTTTTTAAGCGTACTTGGTATCATATTTTGAAGAGTGATTCATGTGTCTTTAACTTATTGTTGGCAATTAAACAATTCATCTCTGTAACTAAGATTAAATAAAATATATTTCAAATAAATTAATCTTGGGTCAATGCTAGATTTTCACAAGTGCAGTTGGTGTCAACCATCTTTGGTTTATAATCAGCATAACTCTGTGTGCAGATATCTTTGGATTAGAATGTAGGTAATATGTCAAAGTTAGACTTTGGTCAGTTTAACTTGTCTTAATACTTTAACCAGAAATAAAGGCTTTAAAATTGATTTTCACAGCCTTAATAATATCTTTCCAATAACTACTTTGCAGTTTTGGGGAAATATTTTCCCCCTCTGAAATGAGGATGTACCTTGACTCCAAGTGAATTTGTAACAGTTAAGAATTTCACTTCATGACCATGTCAGAATGAAATTTATTTGAAATAATCAGTAAGATTTCACAGGACAGTGATAGTGCAATCTTACTGGAAAACTGTTTGGGTTGCTTTTGTATATTTGTTTTAATATATATACACAGCTTAATATTTTCCAATCCTCTTTATTAATTTCCAATCCTCTTATTTCCCTCCAGCCTGAATCATATGATTTGTGGATCAACCACTTAATAAACCCCCCTTGAAGAATAAGATCCCACCTTTTCCTTTCTTTTGCAGAATTAGCATATGTCTCTCTCAAGTTTACTGCTGACCAATCTGTTCCAAAATGCAGTTTTTTACTAGGCTGTTGTGCTGTCATTATTCTTGGTTAGGTGTGAGAAACTTATGCATAGCTTCTTTATAAGCAATTAAATGGTAGAGTAAGTAGTTATTCACAAAAGGTATTTTTGTATTGTACTGGTAATTTAACCCTATATGCTCCCATGTTTTTCATTTTTGCAGACATTCTTTCTGACCTGTTTGATCTGAGGGGATGTGTTTTGAAGTCCTTTCATCTCCTCAGTGTTTGGTTTCACTCACACTCTGTGCCTTAGAGCTTTGGGTCTTTCCAGTCAGGGTCCTGAACTGTGTGACCTCTCTGTTTTCCTTGTGAATATTTCACAGTAATGCTTACATGCTTCTCCTGACATTTCAAACTGTTCCTTGTCTGGAAGGCTGGGGATCAAATCCTAGATGTGAGCGAGTTTGTGTATAACAAATTGTCAGTTTCCTTTTGTCATAGCTTTCCTTAGTAATACTTGGCTTCTGTTTCTCTTTGTTGGTGATGCTGTAGCAAAAACACACTCAGGAATATGGAAAGATCTTCAAGTCTCACTTTGGTCCCCAGTTTGTTGTGTCCATTGCAGATCGAGACATGGTTGCTCAAGTGCTCCGAGCAGAAGGCAGAGCACCACAAAGAGCCAACATGGAATCCTGGCAGGAGTACAGAGATTTGCGGGGCAGAGCCACGGGGCTCATTTCTGCGTAAGTGCTGTCAGCCCTTCACTTCCCCTGTTCTCTTGTGCAAGTCTAGTGATTTTCTGAAGGACTGTGTAGGTCATCTGGGAAATCAGGCTTTTCTCTGTGGGGAAATTTGTGGGTCTAGTGGGGAGAAGGGAGTAGGTATTTGTGGTGAATGCTGTGAATTTGTCCTGCTGTGAAGTTTCAAAGGGATGGCAGTGATGCGTAATGGAGTGTGCAGTAAGTTTCTTTGCACGAAGGCATTCTTTGGGAGTGTGTATCAACTGGAGTTTGAGCTGAGTCACTTACCTGCAAGCACTTTTACAGAATAGAGCTTACTAGCTTTGGCACTTCACTGCATGAATGTGGGTTCATTGCATCAGTTCTAGACTGTTCTATCTAGCAGGCAGTGTGCTGTGTGGAATTGTTGGCTCAGATTGGTTTTAGCTTTATTGTTCACTGAAGTGCCCCCTCAGTAGACTAATGTAAAGAATGGTCAATTCACAGTGTAGTGCATCCCCAGACAGATATTTTTGAGTCTGGCTGGTTGCAGAGGAGCTATCTGTCTGTACAGCTTGCATAACCTGGCAGCGTGTGTGGGTGTGGTTAATTGCCACTGGGAACTACTCACAGTCCCCACTGACATAGGATGTTTATTTAGAGGGAAATTAATTTCCTGAGTCATGGACAGTCTGTTTTTCATGGTAGCAAAAGTCTTATGTATTGCACTGCAGACTCAAATCTTAAGCTGCAGTTGAGACTCAAACTAACAGTTCCTTGATATTTAGTGAAAAGAGATCTTAAATGAGGAGACTCAGGAGATAACTGTTAAAGAGATCAAATTCTTCTGCTGGATGATAAGTTTCTGTACCTTGCAATGACATTGCTCCAGGTAAAAAAAGTAATGGGAAATATAACAATTTAAAATAAACACATTAAAAATAATTGCCCATTTTCATAAGGAATTGAAAGGTATCCCTGGAACCACTATTCCCAAATACTCTGCTCATACAGAGCATGTAGATACTAGAATTCAGATTTTTAGTCTTCAGCATCAAGGTTTCCATGCATAGCTCAGCTAAAGCAGAATCTGTAGCTGTAAGTTGTTTCTCTCTAGGTAGCTTTGCTCTCTTATTACTTTGTGAGTTTAGAACTGGGCTAGCTGAAAGTGATGTATCAGTAATGGAATTTATGGTACCAGCTCAAGTTATTGATTTGTCAGATGTGACTGTGAGACCTTTATTTGGTAATTAAGTACTATTTCTCTGTAAAAGCAGTTTTGCAGACTACTCATTCAAATGTTTATTTAAAATAATTTTAATAGAATATTTTACTAATTTCTTGTATTAGCTACTACTAACAGACTAACATACGGACACATCAAATTCAGATCACTGAGTGGGCAAGTTCTGTCACTCAACCGAGAGACTGACGTTGCATCACTGAAATTTAATGAGGACCTGCTGTAAATGCAGAATAACATTGTAGGAGCATAACACAAAATATACATTATCATAATTTTCATTTTACCATTTGCTCTCATTTGACATGAAAAATTGCAAACAGTTTGGTTGTGGAGCTCTTACCCAGCTGATGATTGTTAAGGAAAACCAGGTATTGACATTATTAATAATTTCTTCTAGGGAGGGGGAGCAGTGGCTAAAAATGAGAAGTGTACTGAGGCAAAAAATTCTGAAACCCAAAGATGTGGCTGTTTACTCTGAAGGAGTCAATGAAGTTATCACAGACTTAATTAAAAGAATCCACACCCTCAGAAGTCAAGAGGAGGATGGGGAAACAGTGACCAATGTTAACAACCTTTTCTTCAAGTATTCAATGGAAGGTAAGCCCAGGCAGGATCTGTAAAGAAAATGGATATAAAGCAGTGTGCTTTTGGTTAGGAATTTCTGTCTTATGACTGAGCCAATTAATCTGAAAAGGGAAGTTTGACATTCTACATTTGTGTGTCTTCGTAGTCAGTGCAGTGGGTATCAGTAGAATTCCTTTGCAGAGTCCTTCTATTAAGGAGCAATTCCTATGGAAATGCTGGTGTACAGGTAAAATGTTCCATCAAGGTCTTGAACAGTCTCAGTACTCTGTATTTCTGTATTACTTTCTCAGCATTTTCAGAATAAGGGTGCTGACTTTCTAACAGGTGACTTCTAAGACATGTTAATTCACAATATACCAGCCAAATTCCAATGAGGAATCCCCATGTGATGTATCTAAATTCAGTTCATAGCTTAATGTGGGAAAAAACATTGCTTTTCCCTGCATACAGATGCCAACTACGGGATTGTTATGTTTTCCTTAAGATCATCTGCCACTGACTACCATTAATGAAGCTGAATGAAACCCTGGCCTGAGCCTGTATGGCATTTCCTGTGTTCTTATAGAAATCTCATGTTTTCTATACATATTTTATGTATTTCTTTAACTGGCTGCATACAACCCCATCTTGTTCTATGTAATGCCTTTTAAAAACATTGGTACTCTTTGCCTTTGCTGACAGGCAACTGAGTAATTTGGGATTTGAAGAATATCCAGATTGCTCACTTTGTGTCAAATTACTGGCTGCCTGCTTGGTCTGTTTCACATTAATAGTGTCTAAAACCAGCATTTAACTACCAGTTTATGGAATTTCAAACTGTGAGCTTACAGATTCACTGTAACTGATGGGTTGGTTTAAATTCTTCACATTCTTTTACTTTTTCATTTATAACTTGTGCCTGGCACACATTTATTTTCTATGTGACTTGCTGTTTATTTAACTTACTCTTTAACTGTTCAGAGAACCAATACATAAGATTTCTTTGAAGGGACCATGTAGGTAGTGAGAGGATGTATAAGAACTAGCAGTTTTGAAAGAAACACAAAAGAAAGAAAAGATGCAGAAAAATATCTGCCCAGGGAGGAAAATCAGGAAAGGAGGACTGATTTGAAAATAATCAAATTTTAAAATTATTTTTGTCAGTAAAGATAATGTCTAGAGGTGCCTGCAGAACTGCAGAAAAAGATCAGTGAAAATTACAGCAAGTCAGAACAAGAGATAGTCAACATTGCCACTTGCAACAGTGTCACCCTTGCTTTTTTTAGGGCTGGGTGGAGAATGGTGTGTGCAGTAAAAGCACTGTCTAGAGTGCAGGCTTTTTATCCGTTTACACAGACTCATTATTTATTTGCTACCAGCTGATGACAGACACAGCCAGTGGTAGAAACTCCTCCGTTGTCAGCAGGTATCAGGAATGTCTTTGGACTCCGGTGTCCCTGAGTGTTCAGAGGCCAGCAGGGCAGGCTCAGGATTCACAGTGCAATGCAAAACACAGCAAACAGGCTGGAGGCTGCTCTGCTTCTGGTGGAACTCCTGGCTGTCTTCTCATGCTGAGCATTACTGACATAGCAACTACTCTCTTGCTGCAGTGTTTAGCTGGGCTCTTTTACTGTGCTTTGAATTTCTGTTTTATCTGTTCCCCAACTGAAGTAGTAATAATAATAATATTAATAAATTTCTTGTAAAGTAGTTCCATTTAATGCTAGTTAATTCCTTAAATTATTAATATATATTCATGTATGTTAACAGACAATTCTTTCATTTTTTTATGTGCAGGTGTGGCCACTATTCTGTACGAATGCCGGCTGGGCTGCCTGGAAAACAACATCCCACAGCAGACTGTTGAATATATTGAGGCTCTGGAATTGATGTTTAGCATGTTTAAGACCACTATGTATGCAGGTGCTATTCCCAAATGGCTTCGTCCACTTATTCCAAAACCCTGGAGAGAGTTCTGCAGATCCTGGGATGGACTCTTCAAATTTAGTAAGATTTAGTAGTAGAAAAGTTCAGCTGTATTTCTGCAGGTTCTGGGTGTGTTTGAACGGGACAAGCTGCATTTCTCTTCTAAAATTATGAGAAGACATTGTGGCAGAAGTAAGTTTCATATTAAATGCAGATTGGCCAGGGGAACTGTTTTAAAAAATATTCAACTGAAAGAAAACTTTACCAGTATCTTTCAAAACTCCCTATTTTATACTGCTCTTTCTTTATTTATCTTCATCTGTTTCAGCACACACTTGTCATTCCAGGTCCAAGTGCTTTGCCAAGGTTTTATCTCAAGCCACTTCAATTTTAATGAGGGTACTTTTGTTGACTTCAGCAAAATTTTAATTAAGCCCCTGACATAATCACCACTAAAACTGACTAGAAAGTTAATAAACTACACTCTGAATATTAATTAAACATTTTGTAAAGTTTATTTGTATGTATACAAGTGTATAAGTTGACATTGAAGTGCACTGATATACTACAATATGGGGGTTGTTTTGGTAAATAAAACATTCCAGGCTAGTTTATAAATCAGTTTTCATGTAAGTAGGAAGGAGTTGTCTTTGCAATTTTATTTTTCTAATGTTCTTGGGTGTTAAAAAATCTTGAACCCCTTTTCTCTCTCAAATATTAGAAAGCTGCATGCATTTTCATTTTTTTGTAAGCTCGTTCTGTGAGCCATTATCTTTTGGAGGAGTTTTTCTCTTCTTAAATCCCTTGCTCGACCAAAGATGCCCTTTGCAGTCCTTAGAGGGTACATGGAGCTGTGGGTGAAATTGCTCAGCGTGCCATTCACTCAAGTTTTTGTGTTTTTATCACTTGATGGTCCTCATCTTTCTCTTCAAAGTAATTAATTTCTGTGGCTTTGACCTTCTGGTTGCTGCTAGCATCTTGCAGCAGCCTCTGTGCTGAGTTGCGGCATGCCCTCTTCTTGCAGAGTCACCAGAGACAAGCCAGGTGGGTGTAAAAACTTGGCCTTGAGCTTCCCTCAAGGAAGGGCATTGAAGTCTCTTGTGTCCTTTCTTTGGGCTCAGCATTTTCATACTGTGAGCTACCTAGGTTCCTGTCAGCTCAATCTTCCCTTGCCATGAATTCCCAAGGACCTCCACCATCACTATAGGATTTTTCCTTAAGAAAAAAGGTTTTTTTTCCCCCTGGATGTGCAGCATAGTGTGAGAAATGTGATTACTGAATGGAAGCAGCACAAAAATAAAAATGCAGGCTTAACAATTTTTTTGAATCCCAAAGGTCAAATCCATGTTGACAACAAATTGAAGGCTATTCAGTCTCAGCTGGACCAAGGAGAAGTAGTGAATGGTGGGCTACTTACACACCTCCTAGTGAGTAAGGAACTTACTTTGGAAGAGATCTATGCCAACATGACTGAGATGCTTCTGGCAGGAGTAGACACAGTAAGCTTGTTATCATTTTTCTTGTGCATAGTTGTTTTTGTACACCAGGATCACTGGCAGCTCTCTTCAGGGGGGTTACATTGCCCATAAGGATGTCATTTTAACACATTTAGGCCATGAGGCCTTTAAAGTGATACAAAATACTTCCTGTAGTGTGTAATCTCTCCACTGGAATGAAATCAGTGCTCTGATCTAGCTGTGGTCTACAGGAACTCATTACTTGGGAATCTGTCCCACAGTTTATTAAACAGATAAAACAGTGATTGTCTTTACATTCAGCTTGTATTTCATACATTTTCTTTTACAAGTTTGCTTATCAGGTTGGTGTTTGTGCTACTTTAGGTGGAGCACAATAGAAAGGTTAGCTGAAAGTCAGGGTGAAAAAAATTGATCAATAAATTCATATGTAGAGTTTGGTAAAGGATTTCCATGTATGGCTAATTAAACCAACTGGGACACACACTGTGGATCAGATACCTGCTTTCTGCTGGAATCCATTACTGGGGGGATGTTAGGCCAGCAATGATCTGGGTAAGGCACAAGTTCACTGTGCCCCTGCTTGTGCTGACAACATAGAGTCAGGCTGAGGCAGAGGGCTGTGGCAGAGGCTCAGGGTTAGTGGGACTGGTGTATCCAATATGTTAACACCTAGGAACGTGTTTCAAGTGTCTCTTATCCTTTATTCTTCTGATTTGCCTTACATTTGAAGAAACATTAATGTCGTGTGTGTATCTTCCCCTCTCATTCCTGGCATATGAAATCAGTGTAGCTCAGTACTGACTGCAGCACGACCATTGGAAGAATAAGGAAAAAGAAAGATGAGTTATTGAATATAAAATGCATACAGAGTTATTTAGAACATTGGTGAACACTTCTACTATAAATGATTGTTACTGTAATTGTTATTGTAATTTTTAAAGAAATTATATTAATTTGATAAAGAAGTGGACTTAAATAGTCTTATAGTAAAAAGGTTAAAATAAGTAAAAAACTAAAATTGTCTTAAAGAAAAGAAAAACTCTCTGGATAATTGAATTCAGATTTTTTTTTGGCTTAAGAAAGTTTGTAAGGTTTCTAAAGAAAACCAGAAAACCCCAGCAGCAATCACTTTTGAATTCCAAAATAAGGAGCATATGTAAAACTTCTTTATGTGCTGAATATTACTCCATTGGTTAAATGTCCCAAGGGCTTAATAATTTGCAGAGGTTTTTGATGTTGTTTCTTAAGTAAAACACAGTTGTTAATCCCATTCATTTTCTAATCTTTCACACCATTAATTTTCCATTTTTAGTGTGTGACATTTTTCATTAAACTAAAAGGACAATATTCACGCCAACAAGAATTTCCCTTTCCATTTGACTCAGCTTTCTCAGCTGGCAACAGTCTTTTTCTGAGAGGACTATACTTCTGACTTCCTCATTTTCAAGCACAAAACAAAAATGGAAGGAATCTTTTTTCTTCTTCTGCTGTCAATTCAGATCTCATTTTATCATAGAAACTGAGATTTTGAGGATTATAAAAGCTTTCAGTAGAATTGTGAGGCAGTTGTTGGCTACAAAGCATTTTGTCTGTTCCTGGAACAGTCCTAATTTTTGAGAAGTTATGACGGAACTGGGAACCTGGGAAGGAACACTGTTTAACCAGAGAAGTTCTGCACAATTGCAAGCTGCTCTCAGTGGAATACAACTGGGTTGCACCGTAGAAGGCACAGACATTCCATATTGCAAGAAAATCAAGAAAAGCTTATGAGAGTTGTTCTTCAAGCATTATACCCCTGTTTGAAGACAAGACATAAAAGGTCACCATCATGATGAATTTGCATTCTAAATTGATCTTAAACTTAAGGCCAAAATAAGACATTTCCACAAACTGATTTTTTATCCAGCTGTGGTGAAAAAAGATTAGATGATGGCCTTCTTTAAATCCTCTTTTGCTTAAAGTTGAATAGTGTCTTGCCTCATGTTCTGTTTCTTCTTCACACAAAATATTTTTAAATGATAGTGGTGGAGCATTGCTTACCAAAAGGATAAAGTATAATCTTAGCAGTGGTGATATCAATTCTTTGTATGGATGCTATGGGGGGACCCCTATGTGCTTAAAAGGGGTTGGAAATGTTCTGAGAAGAATTTTCTTATCTTGTTTCCTGTGAAGTGTTTTTGCTGGAAGGAAAGGTGAAATGCATATTGAAAACTAAGAGCTAACAATCCATTGCTGTTTGGAGTGCTCATGTTTCAATATTGCTCACATAGTTGGGTTTGCATTTGGTTTGTCTGTTGCTTTTTATATTTCACTGGGAAAATATCAGCAGGGATTGTTTTGATATGTGGTGGACTTTTAGATGGGAAAGGGATGAAGAAGGGGATGGCAACGTCTGGCAACCTCCCATTGAATCCAGATGGGAATCATTGCCAGCCTGTTTTATAACTTTAAACATATAAAAACACATAGTTGAAAGCTGATTGTTTTTCTTGGCTTGAAATTATTATTAATGTAATCTTGTTGGTCTTGATGATTCTGGCTTTTCCTTAGACTTCTTTCACTTTGTCCTGGGCCATATACTTGTTGGCAAAGCACCCAGAGGTGCAGCAACGTGTTTATGAGGAAATAGTCAATAAACTGAGAAAAGATCAAGTTCCAGTGGCTCATGATGTCCCAAAATTGCCTTTGATTAGAGCTGTCCTGAAAGAAACCTTGAGGTAAGTAGCAGACAACTAAAAGATTTAATTCCATGTTATTCTAGCAGAGAATGACTCCATTTTAACATTTGTAGTTTATTGTTGCTAGTGCAATTTGCTGCTTCTACTTTTATTTATTTCAGCAGTACTGTGCCCAAGGATGCTCAAGCAATGAATAAGATAGATTATATAATGTTTAATGTTTTTCAGTATGATAGAAGTGGTAACATAAACCTATGTCATGTCTGTTAAGGTTGGGAATAGAGAGCTTGATTTTTCCCTTTAGTCTGTATGATAAAATGTAACAACCTCCTCCCCCACACTGGTACTTCACAGTCCCACTTCAACAATTTTAAGGTTTTTGATTTAAATTAAAGGCATGTGACATACTTTTTTTAAAATATGTTTATACTAAATGTTCATCATGAGGTGAGGGGAGTAAGAGGATTTTAGAGAAGGCATCAATAAGACTTTTTCAGCTTTAGCAGTAGTGCTAAAATGTCTCCAGTTTGACCACCTACCTTCATGCTTGCACAAGTATAAAGCAAATAAATGCATAGACCAAATAGCTCAACATTCAGTTACTAATAAATAACTTTTCTCAGATGATGGTCATATTCTTACAGATGATTCAAGGTCTTTGAAGCTCCAAGATGTTCTGAACTCCTGAAAAACATTTTTGCTGTGAATGAATATGGCATTCATCCTGCATATTTGGGAATGGAAATTGGAATCTTAACATTTTAAAAATTGTGTTAGTTATTACTTTTGAACTTCAGATAAATATTTCTCACTAGGTTATATCCAGTACTGCCAGGAAATGGAAGAGTGACCCAAAAAGACTTGATCATTGGAGGATACTTGATACCTAAAGGGGTAGGTTGTGTTGCAGTTCTCTGCAGAGAACAGTTTAATTTTTGCAAATGAAATATGATCTGCTCCAACATATATACACTTAATTGATTTTAAAAGATTTCACCATGCTAGAATATTAAGAGGAAAGTATTTCAGTAATACCCATTTATATGCCACAGATAGATTTTATCATTGACTTGCTGCTGTTGTTTTGATATTTTTTATTTGGGTCCTCACCTGCAAATTGAATTTATCATCATGGCTTCTTAATATCCTTGATGGTGGAGACTATTAATAACATATCAGTGTAATGGTACAATTCAATTTAAAAAGCATGGATTTCATTATTCTGGCAGTTTTCTAATTATTTGTCTGTTAATTCCCTTTGTGTAAAGTTTCTCCCTTTTTCTCATAGCAACTTTATGAAACAATTCCCAATTCTTGTGACTTGCTCCCATCTCCTTCCCCATTGCATGTTCTCTAATATATCCAGCAACATTGAAAATAATTTGAAGATTATTTCCTTTGACATACTGAGCAAGGGATTTGATATTTGAGGTATCCTTTTGTCTTCAGAATTGCTGAGTTGCTTAATTTTTATCACCTCTCATTGCAGAAATTACAGTAATTGCAAATGCTTTCAAATTTTATGTGTGTTGGAGCTAGCTAAATATAAATATCATTTATTTCCTCAGACCCAGCTGGCACTTTGTCATTATGCCACTTCATACAGTGAAGAAAATTTCTCAGTGGCAAATGAGTTCCGACCTGAGCGCTGGCTGAGGAAAGACAACTTGGACAGAGTAGACAACTTTGGCTCCATCCCCTTTGGTTATGGCATCAGAAGTTGTATAGGAAAAAGAATTGCAGAGCTGGAAATCCATCTTGCACTGATTCAGGTTAGAACTATATGACAGCACTACAAGAAAAATATGAATTGGTATTAATTTTTTTTTATGTATGCCATTTCTGGATATCCTACAGTGCTCAAAACCTTTGTTTTGGAGTGTTGTCTAATGTACTCAAGCTGCAGAGACTTAAATAATTGAAAATAATCATGCTTGAAATGCAGCATAGTACCTAAACTACATTGCAGATGGTGTGGTACACAGGATGTAAAACTAAAGGTAAGTTTGTTAAGGAAATATATAGATTTAGTACAGAAGGTTTTTGTAAGCAAATCAGAAATCTTTCTTAATGTGTATTAGAATGGTTACCTGCTCAGTTTCTGTGTTTTAGTTAGAGCAATTCAGAACTTACCAAGATGTAAAATAGATTTATATCCTTATACTGATCACAGTGTGATGACAAACGGTAGAATTTTTCTATGTTCTGGGCTTTTCTGTCTCTTCTAGTTCTTTCTTCTAACTCATTCTCATTTTAGATATACATAATTTATAGTTATATAAATAATTCATATTGAGATATATTGTTTTTGATTGGTTCATATCATAAAGAAAACGTTCCCAACAGCTGCTACATTTTTTGTCATTTACAAGACAGCCTACAGCTCAAATAATGAGTACAGGTCGTGCAATCAAAGAGTGAAGATTTGACAACTATTTATAGTTACTTAACTATAAAAATATTTAGATCAATTTTATATATTCAAAGGAGAGCTTGATTGAATTTGTCTTTGAATTTCCTTCAGTAAACTTTGAGAGCAATCTTGGAACAATTAGTGCCTGTCCTGTAGAGCTGAGAGTGAGAGAGCTCCCAGGGGGCTTGGTAAAACAAACACACTTCCATCTTTTGTAAAAGGAGGCTCAAGGAAGCAATGGAGAACCTGCTTTGTTTTCTGGGAAGAAACTAGAGCAAATCAGCACACAACCTATTTACAAACACAGAGATGAGTTTAAGTGAGTTAAAATTAGAAACACATGGAGCTCATCAAAGAGAAGTTGTTTCAGACCAATCTGATTTCTTTCTTTGACTTGATCACTTACCTCATGAGGGGGTATAAAGTAAGTTATGTACTCTCACTTCAGGAAGTATTTTCACACGTCCTGTATGATTTTGCTCTCAATTAAATTAATAAAATTTGTTCCAGATGGAAGTGCCCACAAAATGCATGCACAGCTGGTTGGAAAAAAGGAAATAGCTGGAGGCAGTAGCTATGGAATAATTGCTGTTGAACTGGGAAAGCATTTAATTAAAATTCAGTAAAAGTCTATCCTGCATTTGATTTAGGCTGTTATTTTCATTAACAGTGTAAGTGATGGATTAGAGAATACTTTTACAGTTTGCATGGGATACCAAGCTGATGTGAGTTAATTTAAAAACAGGGGATGTGAATATAGAATTTTGAAGAAAAATGAGAAATGTTCTAGAAGCAATACAAAATTATTCGTTAATGACAGTTGCAAGTTAGTGCCCTTGAGAATAAATAAATAAATGCACAAATACAAATTTATGAACAACTGTCTGAGTAATATTAGTACCAAAGGAACAAACTGAAATGATAGAGTAAAAAGTCATTCAATTCTGACAAGGCAATATGATTCTAGATAATATTAGCATTAGCAAGCATTTTGTATGTCAGAAAGAGGAGCTAAATTACTCAGTCTTGCCAAACACTGATGAAGTCTCACTTAGCAACAATAAACAGCCATGCCCATGCACTGCATTTTAAGGACAATATAGCCAAATTAAAGGAAATTTGGAAGACAAAGATAATAACAAGAGGGATTTTAAAAGAAAAATTGAATAAAAGCTTCATCAAATATCTGACACTGAAAAATGTAGTTATATATAGGAAAATAATGCATTGGTTATCAGTCATACTAGAGAAAGAATAAGAGAAATTTACTTAATTTATAGAAAAAAGTGTTTGAGATTTATTATTAGGAAAAGTTGAGGATGTTGCAGTATTTCCCTCTTGAAACTGTAAAAGTAAAGAGCTGAAGTGTTCTTCATTCAGAAAAATGAGTCTGATGGGATTGGGATTTCTACAGCTTTCTTAATAATTTCACATATTGATTGATATTAAAGGAAGTGAAATCAAAAACACATAGAGGGGAACCTCACAAAGTTTGGAGGAGACCTTAGTTTCTTTGATAGTTCTGACTGTTTAATCTGGTTCTGGGGGATTTCTTCAGAAAGGACTTGCTCAGTCCTCCCTCCATCAGAGGAGGAAGATTTTGAATTATAATCTTTACCTTGTAACACCTTCTTTTTCTTTTCCAGGATGGGAATCATAGCACTTAAACTCTGCCAAACTGGCAACACAAATTTTGCTTGTGACAGTCTCTTATGTTCTCTTGTTTAAAGGCTACTTCTTGTTGGTAATTTTATAGTTTTTCTAATACTTGTCCCATTTATGTTCACAGCTACTTCAGAATTTTGAAATCAAAATTTCTCCCAAAACTGAACCAGTTCATGCCAAAACTCATGGACTTCTGACTCCTGGAAACTCTATCAATGTCAGATTTTCTGACAGGAAGTGAATCTCAAGCATTTTGGAAGTACTTATACAATTTTCATGGAAACAGGTTTGCATTTTGTGGATGTTTAAAACATGCTTGTTCTCTGGTTTGTAGGTATTTGACAATATCATGAAGTATTATGTTCTGCCTTAGTTCTAGCAGTACATAAGAGCCATTACCTCTCCTGTAACAGTTAATTACACATGAAAATACATACCAAAAAACATTCCTTCTTGCACTGGGAATCTCCTTTTATCTGGGAGAATTCCTTGAAACAACAGCACATGCTTTGAAAAAAGCCAACCAGAAGTAAATTCAGACATGTCAGTATCATTCAGTGGTTTTGTCATGCTGCTACTCAGTGAGTGCATTTGAGAGCAAGGGGATTATTATGTAATATGTGGAAATTAGCTGCATGTATAAGTTTATATTTTCCTGTTTCTTGTCCTCCAGTGTTTTGTAAAAGTTTTCATGTAACAATAACATCTTGAGATAATTTTTTAATATGTAAAAACATTTACTCTGCATGTATTAAAAAAAAATCCAGTATTATGAAAAGTAAGGATAGAAAAAATACAACTTATGTCAAGTTGTTGAGACTTGAAATACAGTACATATACAAATTTATCTAAACATAATCCCCCTATAATGTTTTTATACGGTTTTTAAAAAATAAAATCTTAAAAATGAATGTTTAAATGTCACATTGGAGAGTTTGAAGCCAGGCATTGTTCTCATCACCAAAGCACAAGCCACTTTCATTGTTCTAGCTAATATGCCAAACCCAAATGTAAATACTAAAAGAAAGTAGTTGTTACATTTTTATCATTTAATTAAAATACTGCTTTTGACTTTATTCTGTTCTTCAACAGTAAGAACTGGAAACAGTAAATTTTACTATTCTTCAACAGTAAGAACTGGAATCTTCCCATTTTAACTTGCTGAACCCCTGGGCAAGTACAGAATTCTGTTGGATGGAAATGTGACTACTGAAGTATTCAGAGAAGTTTGTTTACTATCTGGTGCCTAACAGAAAGAGTGGACACTGGAAGTTTGGATTTGGTCTTTTGGGGGTCATTTTTTTGGTTGTTTTCGGTTTTTTTATTATGATTACTTTTCCTATGACAGCCAACAGAAAACTCTCCCTTTCATGGTACTTCGGATAACTTTAGTATCACTGCACTAACCTTACATTCCCATTTTTGAGAGAAACCTTGTACCCTGTGTCTACATTATGCCTTGAACAATGTTCAAACCTGCATATCCTACTATGGTACATGTGTAATTATATATAGTTAACTGTTTACATGTCAGGCTCTGACTGTTTTTTGGGAGGTAGTTTACATACAACCATAAATATTTCAGCTAAATAAACCTAGCAAAAGTTTTGCAACTTGTTTTTTAAAATGACAACATTTTTCTTTGATTGTCTAGCCTTTGGAAGTCAGAGAGATTAGAAATTTAAAAACTCTGTAGTTTTAATGGTGTACATGAAATTTCACATTGCCACCTAGCTACTACAGTTGCACTGTTAAAGTATTTTGATTTCTTTTAGTGGTGCCTTTTCAAGGTTTAGACAAAAGAGAACCAAAATCTCCTTTGTACGGATCTCCTATACAAAATAATAACACTAAACAAAATTGATCTGATCTACTAGAGGATTAAATGCCTACATAAGGACTTTAAAAATATTATTCTTGTGTTGAGCATATATGTGTACTGTAAGAAAACCAGGTATTCTCTTGGGAGTATTTTCCTTGAACAAGCCTGCCTTCTGATTTTTCCAAGGTTCCCAATTATTCCATCTTTTTTTTTTTTCCATTGTTATTTTCAGTTGTCTCCATCTTGAATCAAATGAAGAAATTTGTATTTGCCAGAGCCAGCTGACATCCCAAAGGGGAGATGTTTTGCAAAATCTGTTTAAAAGTCTATGGACTGAGTATTTGACTCCATAACTCTGCCTGGTTTTGTTGACTTGGAGACAAGGAGCTCCTGCCTTGAATCCAAATTTGGATGCCATATGGTGCCTTCCTTTTGCTTTGTCACAGCATCATTAGAAACACCAGCCACTGCTGTGTTGCAGTACATTTGCTGCTTGGTATGAGTCCCTAAGTAAAATATCAGTGCAGAAGATGGAAGAGACATTCTAAAATGCTTTTTGTAGCATTTGAATCTTTTAATGAAAACAGCCAGTATTTTGTTCTAATAGAGCACCTATCCATGTAAGTTGTCTTTTATACATAATAAAATATTTATACAGAATTTACAAGGCTTTGTTCTTATTTTAATTGCTAGTTATATTGGTATTTTTCTTTCTCAAGTCTTTAAGTTGTTGTATTGAACGGAAAGATTGACTGCTCCATGGAAAGGTAATAGTTCCGCTAGAAAAGAGGGGCATTCTTACAAGAATTTAAGATGTGTAATGACTTGGCAAAAGGGGAGATAACATTATCTTAAGGGTGCTGTCATTGTGGAGGAAAGGTACTGGCAAAGTTATCCAAGAAATACCCAAGGACTGACTCTAATGTTAGTGTTTTGATTAACTGCTTAATACACAGATGAGTATTAAAGATATAAAGAAAAAAGGCAAAAAGTGTGAAAATCAAACCAAAACAACATAAACAACCCAGAATGTAATAGAAATGGGCTGGAACTTAATAGCAAAATATATGTATGTAGGAAATAAAAATAATTTATTTGAGGAGCTCACCACTTGAAAATGTAATATGTGGAGGAAGGCTTAGATAATCCCAAGTGACTAGAAAGTGCAAGTATGTGAGAATAATGAGAAATACAGCCCACAATGTAGGAGATGCAATCTGACCTATTCTTCCCCAACTTCTGTCAGAGATACTTCTTCTTAACTACTGTAATACAGTGTGCTTTAGTATTCAGGAAGGGTGTAGTTTGATTTGGGCAGATGAGGATACACTAAGATTATCAGGTTCATAGTTTCTGGGAGTGGAAAAAGGGTTATGCTATAATGGTTTGTGCTCTGCCTCCCTGTGGTTTGCTGGCAGATCAAGCCCTGGCACATCTGGAAGCTATGTAACCATGGGGTTTGGAGAACTTGTTTTGTTGGACACAAAACTGCTGAGTTGATTTTGCTCTTTCCAGTTGGATTAGATAACAGGTAGTGGAAACATGGATATCTGCAAGAGATTAAATTTATCCTCAAAAAGTTCATGTAATTAGTCTAGAAAAGTGAATATTGTAGGAGGACATAAATCTTTTCTTCAAATTCTTTCAGGTTAAGCTCTTTGCTCCTTAAGGCAAAGGACAATGCCTGTTCAAAACAAGTATCACCAGTAACAATTAATCAATAAACTGGTGTGGAAGGTTTCAAACTATCAGGAGAATTAGAGTTTAGAATGAAGTCATTCTGAGACATGGGGAAGACTTATTAAAAAAATATCCCCAACCATGAAAAGATAAAGAATTCCATACGTCACATAATGTTTCTAACTTTAAAACATGCTATCATATAATTTCATAGAATTGCTAAGATTTATAACTTTGGTAATGGCAAACTTCATCGGTGCCTGCCCAGAGGAAGACTCAGAAGGGCTGTAACAAAGCACTGATTCTCACTGCTCAGAACAATGGTAGTTTGCACTGGCAGGCTCCCATGGATGCAGATGAATCCGAGGGTTTTTCACCTCCTGAAGTGTCACAGAAGTGTCAATAGAGGATTTATAAGGGCAAGTGGAAAGCAGATGGTAGGATGATCTAAAGTGCTACCAAGTGACACTCCCAGCACTGCACAGCTACTGAGCACAGATGTAAATCCATGTGCCAATTCCATCTCTGGGGAGGAAAACTGGGCCATGACACACTGGACCCTTCTGATTTTTGAGAGGTGAGCACCTCTGTCATGGACTGTATTTATTGAAGAAAGACACACTACAGTTCCCTGGAATGTGTGCTGGAGAATATTTGGGAAGTCCAAAGTTGCCAAGTATTAAAAATATTTATATATATATATATATATATATATATATATATATATATATATATATATATATATATATATATATATATATATGTGTGTGTGTGTACAGTAAAAAGAACTATATTTAAATATATTTTATCTGCTGTGATTAATGCACCTGTTCACTTCCCTTTTTCCTTTCCAAGGGGTACTTACAAGAGAAAACAAGTGTGTGTATATATGTGTATATATATATATATAAGAGCTTGCAAATATTTATTCATATGTTCTTGATGGAAAAAAAAAAAAAGACCGAAACATGTAAATGTCATGTGGGTATTTCAAAAATAGTTTCAGCTGAGTTTCCCCTGTGTTTGCAAAAGAATTTTCAGGAAACCACTGAAAATACGACACTGTGGTTTTGGTACCACTAGATGGTGCTGCCTTTATAGTATTCCTTAGCAAAAGTCTGGGATTATGTATCTATGGGGAAAAAATAAAATATATGGCTTGCTAAAGATAGAGAAGTTTGGTTACACTTGTTTGACAAAATCTCTTTGCCCCTGTACATGTAAACAGTCTCAATTTCTGTTCATCTTTTGTATATCCTTGCTCAAAATGGGAATTTGCACGTGGGAAAAAGTAGAGCGTGTCCAAAGTTTCATATGGGAAATGTTTTGTTGGAGAAAATCCAGCCTTTGCAGTCCTGAATGGCTCCTGCTGAGATTTGTCTTTAACAGTTTGTTAATCATTGAGCTTTGACACTCTACCTGTTATCATGGAAAATTCAAAATAAAGCCAGTTCCTACTCTGAAGAGATCACAGTCGAGGTCAGATAAGAGTGAAGGAGACAGGAAGCAATTGAAGGGGATATTTGTGTGTTTCAGACACTCCTGCAGTAAACATTGCAGCAAACAGGAGATCATCTGACACCGTTCAGAGGGTGTTGTAGCAATCCTGGCAATGTTTGAAACTCTGTGTTTGCTGTCAAATGTTTATCTAGTTGGGAAACAATTACATTGAAGTGTAAACTCACTGAAGTGTAAACTCACTGAAGCAGCCCACTTTACTCAGACAAAAGGAAGGCTGCAGTCAGGGATTTTGGAAGGAAGTGTCTAAGGGATAAACGGCTGCAAGAGAATGTTTGCCACCACAGTTAAGAATAGAATAAGAAATATTTGGACAAGTCTTTCTCACTTTCAGCAGCTCAACTCATGATGCTCTTTGTCTCCTTTATGCAGATAGGAGTGAAAACTTGAATTTGCTTGAAGATTCCCAAATAATGCAGAGACAGCCTCATCCCAGATGTGAAAAGAAGAATTAAGTCTAGTGGATTAGAGAATCAGAAAGGTATGCAGGGAATCACTGGAGGGATTTGGCTAAACATCTTCATCTAAGAAGATAACACTGAAAAGGCAGTCAATATTTCTAATTTTCTTAAGGACTATCACATTTATAGATGCTTCTCTTATGGTCACAAATTCATAAATAATAAATGCATAGTAATCATGATAATTTTACAAAATACCTGTTATTTTCAGATGAAGTTGTATGAAATAACATGCATTTCTTTCCACAAAGCATGAAGGCACAAAATTCATCCAAGCAGTAATCATCCACTGGTTGCTAGTCAGCTTAGTTTTGCAATATAAATAGAAATCAGCTCCAGGAAGTGTGGGCAGCCATTTGTCTCACCTCTATCCCACATTGTATTTTTAAAATGGTTACAAAACATCCCAACTTTGCCGATTTCTGAGACACAAATCTCATCTGGCAAAGCTTTCTAACTCCTCCTGTGATGCAGAGATCAATCATCACCTCTGCAGGGAATGGCTACACTTCTCCATCAACTGGTTATGTCAGATTAAATTGAGGCAGGAAAGATCTAATACAGCATCAGAGCAGATGTCTATAATGTTTGTATGCTTTCAAGGCTGTGAATTTTAGGCCCACTCTGAACAGTTTCAATTGTGTTAAATTCCTCTTTCTGCATCTTCTGGGACTGGGTCATCTCGACTGACAAAGCTTCACTGGCAAATGCATAGGTAGAGATTAATGTTTTAATCTGTCGTGATTCTGGGTCACATTGGAATGCAAGAGTACTGATTGTAATTACTGCAATTGTGTTGATGGATAATTTGGTATTAAGTACTTTCATTATTATTTTTGATGTTGGCATTCCACCACACAATACTAGAGGCAAGACCAAATGAAATTTATGCTGTTATTTGGCTAGAAAATAATTACAATTAGCACATTGTCTTTTTTCTACTGGAACAGAAAATAGTGAGCTACTAATGATTTTCTGCCATGAGAAGTGATGAAATATCAACTGTGCAATTCATGTAAAATTACAATGAATTAAATTTCAGAAAAACATACAGTGGATGGGGAATAACCTTACATTTCCCAGGTGCTGGGTTAGGTCAGGGTCCTCAGGCTATTCCACTGAGCTGGCTACTTCTCAGACGAGAAAATCTTCCTAGGCCTTTGCTTTACTTCTATGACTATTATGTAACTGCACAGTCATAAGAAAAAAGAGAGGAGAAAAGAGCTCATTATTTTTAGATGTCTTTAGGCAACAAATGGAAGCATTCTCTTTATTGGTTATCATCATGCACTTGACATCTAAAGTTTGGAAGTTTAATGTTGAACAATTTAACTGGAAAGAGGGATGTTTAGTGTCAGCACCAGGGAGCAATGAGAATCCATTATTTATTTCTCAGGATCAGTAAAGAAGAACTAAAACAAGGAAGGCTTGTTATGCTTTAATATTTATTGAAGTATTTTTTAAGAGGATGGCAACTTATAAATGAGTAAGAACTGCTAGCTAGAAGATACTTGCTTTGGCTGGTTTTTGTGATTGTGATTGGTGTTTTTAGTGCCTACTGATTGTAACCAAGGGGCCAAGAGAAATGCATCAAAGACAGCAGCGAGTCAATAAAGTTTTTGTGGTCAGCTGGACATTCCTGTGGGATGAACAGCAGCCTCTAATTGCAAGACAATTAATGTGGGACTAGTGTCTACAGAACTGCCTCTAATATTACACATAAACAAACAGGAATCTGTAAAATATTTTTTTATAAAAAGATCATAACTGATCAGATAACCTTTATCAAAACCTGTGTGGGGCACTGTTCCATCCTGTACAGTATAAAGCATAAATTGTGTGTATTTCCATTTATATATTCTGGTAATTATATAAGAAGATGAAGACTTGTTTGCTGTGGTAATGGAGAGGATAGGATAGGATAGGATAGGATAGGATAGGATAGGATAGGATAGGATAGGATAGGATAGGATAGGATAGGATAGGATAGGAGAACTAATTAAATATCTCCAGGAAACATTTTATTATTGGCAAGGTTGAACCTTCTTGTTCTCCCCCATTAAAAAAAAAAAAAACAACAAACTTTCTAAATAGAATGGAAATGTGTAATTTCAGCAGGAAAGAGCTGTGCGGTTCCCAGGATTACCACACCCTTTTGAGGCTATGAGTTGGTGCAGTGTTGGTAGGATCTGCAAATGGATTTGTACATATTTGTTGCCCTGTCTAGGGAATGTAGGCTTGTTTGCCTTTCTAAATGTTTGCTGTGTAAGACTTGGTAAATCTGGATCATGTTGGCATGCTAGGAAGGGATATTTTTGTTTGTTTGGTTGGTTGTTTTAAGTCTAGGATCTCAGAAGATCTGACAGCACACATACAGCCAGGGGATAATGCTGTGCAAGATTATTCCTATCCAGGAATTGTTTGCTTTGTTTTGCTCACTGCTGTTATGTAGACCAACAATACAGCTCTCTGTTAATAGTTGCCTTTTGGCTTTCTATTTGCTACCAATTTCTGGAAGCTTGTTTTACAAGCAGCATATTTCAGCAATATATATAATAAATTTACCTTTACCTCCATGTCCAAGGGAGAAGTGTCACATTTTGTCTTTCCTTAGCTTGTGACTCAAGGCTGTGAATTCCTTAAAATAAATGAAAAAAATTGAAGTGATGGTTTAATTACCCCTGCCCTTCTCTGGTTTTCAGTTTTTGTGATTCAGATTATGACCTTTTTTCCTCTCTGGACACCCATTCATGTGATTCCTAAAGGTGAGATTTTGAGGGAACATCCTGTATTGAAAAATCCCTAGTAAAAATGTTCAGATGTGCAACATTTCCAGACTCGTGCCTTGTCTTTCAGAGTAAAATAGTAGAAATAACGTATTTCCATCACTTGTGCAGTGAACGACATGTTAAGAAAATTGTTCACAATTTACTACATTTGGTTCATTTATCTGATAATGTTGCCTTGTTTTCAAATGTAGTTTGGAAACAAAGCAGAAATTTAGCTTCAATTTTATGTTTATTCTTCTACATGCTGATGACCCTGATATCTGTATACACATGGCTTTGACTCATTAAACTGTAGAGGATGCTTCCTTTAGGACTCTGAATGTTCTCTGCTAAACTTGGCAGGGAAACTTGAAGATGTCACAGCACTGAATGATACATTAAAATGTCACATAATTTGGGAAGAGAAATATATAAATTCTAACTAATTCTAACTATTTGAGGCCTTCACTGTATTTTGCTGAATCTTTATGAAAGCCTTTTTACAGAGTTGATAGAGCTCTGGAAATGGCTGAGTTGTTACAGGTAAGAATGATTTTTTTTTACATTTTTCTGTGTTGTATTTTCTTCTGATCCAGGTCTAGGAAAACATTATTCTAAATGTCAGTAATTATTAAATAGAATAGATTGTATGAATAAATTGTATCCAATGTTGTATTAGATATGTGGAGAAAAGAGGATTTGCCCAGACTGGAAAGCTACCATCCTTATTTTAGGAAAAATCAAATCCCAAACCTCAAAAGCAAAGAGTTGGATAATTTTAAAAACTGCAAAGATTTGTATTGATAGCAAGCTTGCAGTAGTTGAAGGAGAGATGGCTCTTGTAAGTAATGTGCAGTGAATAAGTCATTCTATTTCGTTGCCAAGGAAATAAAATGAGGCTCTTGGTAAAGGGAAGCAAGGAGGAAGACATTGCAACTGGGACAACTGTTAGCATTACATAATCCACCTGGCATGGTTATCACAAGTGTGGAACTTGTGGATGTGTGTTTGGTAGAAAATATCAAATACCCCCTGCACGTCAGTGACAGTTTGTGCTGTTGATATGAGATCCTGTGTGTGATTCCACCACTTGGCCCATGTGTTCTACTGTAGCTATAGAGGGGGATAAACTGAGTATAACCTGAGTCCATTTGAGTATACAATTATTTCTGATTTTTTAAGATATTTTAATAAATAGTTGAAGGCTTCCAGAATTCTCAGAATATTTTCCAAAGGAAGCACATGATTCACTTGCCTATTCCTTGCTGACTGATGATAATGCAAAAGTAAAACCAAAATGATTTCATATTTGCTAAATTCCTTCTTTTCCTGCACAATAGGGTACACAGAATTTTTGACAAGCTTCTTGGATATACATTAGTGCAAAGTTTAGAGACCATTGCCATTCTTTACTCACTTCATTTAATAGTGAAGGATGGCTAATCTGTCACAACTTCAGGGCCAAAGATCACTTTGTAATGGCTACATTCACTCAGGCAGAGAAAAAAATAGGTACATGCTATGTGTATCAAGCACCCAAACAGATATGTGGATAGAAAAGAAATACACTCTGAATTTTGAAAAATCTGCCAAAATTTGGGGGTTCCAGTAAGGCACATCATGAACACCCAGTAATTCCCTAGAATTCAAGCAAGCTTGCAGCCACAGGACAGTCTTCAGTGAGACATGAGACAAAGTTTTAATGCCATTTTATTTCCTGCCTCTCCCTGTTTCTGAACAGGTGAGTCTGGCCTAGACAGGCAAAGCTCCAGCTTTGGAGCCTTCCCAGTGCCATAGGATTAGGGTTTTTTTTGTTGGTTTATTTTGTGTGTTTAGAGCATGAGAAGAGTAAATTTGGTATCATCTGATTATCACAAAAGATAATGGAGAGATTCAACAGGAATTGTGTCTGAGGGGTGTGGGAGGGAACACCTTCGGACACTATTTTTAAATCAAAGTTCTTTCACGTTGCACTTGTTTTAAAGGAGAGAACATGTAATCAGCAAGTTCTTATCTATTATTTTTATGGCAGAAACTTCCTGATTCTTCCCTGCACCTTCCTGTGGGAGAACAAAGGGAGAGTTTGCAAGAGATTATAGTCAGTCAGGAAGGAATTCTAAGACAAACTAGATAATGGTGAAATTGATAACCAAATTATCCCTGACAATGTTATCAGGTTAAAAAAAAAGACAGAAGTCACCTTTGCAAACTCTTCTGGAATGCTGTCCCAGAAGAATGCATGATCTGCAATGGAAAGAAAAAGGTGGGCAGGGTTGGAGTTAGAACCTGATTGGATTTTGTTACATAATATATTTAGTGCAATTTGTTGTTTTCAAGATGTTGGATTTGCTGTCTTAAATTAGTCCTGCAATTGGCATCCCTGAAGGCAGAGAGTGGTGCTGGAGGGAGTGAGGCCAACTGGCCTGCAGTGCCACAGCCAGGGTCAGAACAGAGCTACAGATCCAAACAACCAATATAATAATACCTGAACTTCAGCTTTGAGTGCTGCAAGAAATTGTGATTGAAATAGACCCATTTTGCATCATATGAGTACTTGGGGTAAAGGGCACTAGAGTTCTTCAAATAGTTTACTGCAAATATTATTCTTAACTATAAGAATTTAAAGAATCCAATACGGATATATTTATATTTCCATAAATATTTAATTAATTGAACTCTACTAAATATTTTCTTAAAACTGCAATTATACACTTAAAATCAGAACTCCTTGCTGAAAAGAAACAAAAATCAATTTAACTGGCTTTTAATCTTCTGTGTAATTGGAACAGAGAATATATACTTCTAGTTCCATGAATAGCAGAAACAACTTCTGCTGTTCTTTTACAATTATTTTATTTATATGAAAATTATTATTTTCATTTAAATTAAATGAAGATAATAAAATAATTTGAAAATTATAAAAGAATAAAATTATTTTACAATTATTTTATTTAAATTATTTTATTAAAATGAAAGATTTTGCCATCAGTAGCAGGGAAGATTTTGATTATCATAGCTTGTACTTTTAAACACACGAACTACAATTAAAAGGTTCAAGTCAGAAAAAATAAAAAATAAGTTAATGGGTACATTGCTGAAATCACTCTTTGAAATCACTCTTCTAATCATGAAGAAAACATCCTGCTCCCAGATGGACAAAACTGGCAAAACAGGAATACTGATAATAATGAAAAAAATAGCTGGAACAACAATTTGTGCAATGAAGGGGATAAATTGTATCTAAGCTACAAAATAATAGACTCCAAGCCAGTGAGCATTTAAGCATATGTTTAATTGCAAACAGGTGAACAGTTCATCTCTCTTTAATGAGACAACTGAGAAGTGAAATGCACTTGTGGGGCTGAGGCCTAACACAGTTATTATTGACTAGAGCATTAATCAATTAAGAGAGCCATAAAAAGGCAGTGGTGGCTATGTACATGTTAGATATGCCAGTTTGTGCTGGGGTGTCTGACAGATTTGCTGCTTCCCTCTGAACTGTGGCAGTGAGTCATGCTGTCACCAGGGAGATGGACTACAGGTGGGTTTCATAACCCATCTGGCTTTCTCAGCTTCAGCTATGTGAGCTATCCAGCTAATCTCCCTCTGTGGCTCAGGGGGAAGGCAGACCTTTCTGGTTACCTTTTCTCGACTTTGGAGATACAGATTTCTCTCTTTGACTATAAAAGGAGCCAAGGTGACTCAGCTGAAATTAAATATGTTTAGCTGCTTACAGTTGGGCAAAATGAAGTGTTCTGGGTCCAGTGTTAGAATAGATTAGACAACTATGCACATATTGAACTTAATCTCAGATGATACTCATAAGCATTAAGTTTGATTTATATTAACTCAAATTGTGCAGAATCTGTCACTAATGGCTCCCAAAAGGCTTGATATATCTGTCACACAATGACACAAAGCATAAACATATATAAAAGCATTAAGTTACCAGCCTATATGTTTATAACTACATAATTGCACTGCAGTCCAATTGAATTTATTTACATTTATAGCCTTGTAAAACACAGTAAGCTTGAGATCGGAACAATGGTGGATAGATATGAGCCTGGAGGCTTTCTTGCTCACCTTCCTGCATATGTGACCTGGCTGAAATGGCTTACATGGTCACTCAGGTGCATGGCCACTCACAATATGTGGGTCATGCCAAGGGAGTACCTTTGGCAACACACCTGGAGCCCAGCAAATGCTTTGCAGCTTTGGTGCTGATCCAATCAAGTACAGAAATAACTGGGAAATGACTCATACTGAGAGGTGGATACTTGCTGTTAATCCCAGCTTTTAAAGTGTACACAGTTTGTCATCATTTTTCATTGTGGTGAGTGTGTGTGTCTGGCTGCTTTTGTTTCACGGTTGTCTGATGTTTGCTGTGGACTCTCTTCTCAGCTAATTTGCTTTTCACTTGAAAGGAGGTAATCAGACAAAAATCCCCTCAAAACCAGTTCCACTGAAGAAAAGCCTAAGCAGGAGAAGCAAATATATGAGGTAGGGCAGAGAGGAATGTGTTCTGACCCTGAAACATCTGCTCTTTTAAACGTGATGTCACAAATGTTTAACCACATGTGCATCTTTCAACCTTAAAAACTCAGCTAAGGCAGGGGAGGTGAGGGTGAGAGAAAAATTATGGATGATACCCAAGAAGAAAGGTAATGTGAAACTAACTACTAGGGCTGAAATTATGGAAGAAATCAGATGCATTTGGAACAAATACTACAGAAAACGAATATTTATATTATAGTATTAATATAAATTAATATTATATAATATATAAAAATATTATAGTATGAATATAAATTAATACTAAATCATGCAGATAGATGAATACTAGATATAAAACTAGGAAGGAATTGAATAAATTTGCAGTTTGCAATACAGATTGGCATCATGGGTAGTCACACACTATGCCCAGTGTCACTGCACTTTTCTTATGCACAACTGGAACACATGCCCTAGTATTTTATTAAATAGGAATAGTATATCTATTAACATATTTGAAGTATACCATGGATTTAAACTAGATTCTGAATGAAGGTTTTGTCATTAAAAAAGCCACAGGCAAGAAATGCAGAGGCACTGTCTCATGAAGCCTTACAAAGAGGTGTTGACAGCTTCTCTGCTCAGAGTTTCTAAGGGCTCTGACAATTGTTTTTATTTTAATTGATTTTATTTTTATTTTCTGCTCTGAATGAACAGAAATAGTACTGAAGCAGAAATGGAAAACAATAAATGACATATATGTTGTAAGACCTGGTTTAGCTGTCTTAAGTTATCACCTTCAACATTTATCTGTTGCTTTACATTGCAGTAGTGTGTGCTACACTATTCCCTGTGTGTGAAACTGGAGATAACAATCTTCATCTGGAAAAATAATGACTGTGTGAAATGCTCTAGGGACACATAGAGGTTTTGTTCCCATCATTGAATTAAAATAGGTGTTCCCATCTTAAAGGTAAATGTAAGTTTGTTGTGTATCTCAGTTTTCTGCAAAGCACTGGAGTTGTTGGTACTGCACTGGGAACTGAGTGCACATTGTCCCAAGCTCCACAAAGAACTGGGATGAGTGTGCAGGAGCAGGAGAGGAAGGAAGGAAGCTTCCCCACCACTCACCCAAGCCCTGGTGTGTGGTACTGAGGGAAGCCTGGGGGCCGAGGATTAGGATGTGAATAACAGCACTGAGGTGGCTTCCTGTGTTCCAGGAAGCAGAACTCTGTCCTGACGTGTAAAGGGATAAAGTTTCACAAAAGGTATTTGCCCAGCAGACCTAGCAAAGCAAAACCAAAGCCAGGGGGCCAGGAAGGCCAATGGCATTGTGGCTAATGGCATCAGAAATGGCATCAGTGTGGGCACCAGGCTCAGGGCAGTGATCACCTCCCTGTACCTGGCACTGCTGAGGCCACACCCCAAATCCTGTGCTCATTTTCCTGGCCATGCAATTCAGGAAAGACACGGAGATGCTGGAGGGTGCCCACAGAAGGGGAACAAAGCTGGTGGAAGGTCTGGAGCACAAGTGCCATGGGAGCAGCTGAGGGAGCTGGGAGGACTCAGCCTGGAGGAAAGGAGTCTCAGGGGAGACCTCATGTTGTAGGCACACAGTTTGTGGTGATTGGGCACAGCTGTGAGCAGCAGGTGAGCAGCACTGACAGCAAGGAGCCATGGAGTGCCCAGGGGCACTGACCAACCACCAAGGGGAACAGAGGGCACACAGGTGTAAAGTGTGTAGGATGAAGAATTTAAAAGGTTGGGCTAAAGAACAAGAAAGGCAGATGCTTGGAGCCTTCTGATGAGCTATGGCGTTACTCTGTATGGCTTGAAGCTTTCTGGAATTGGATGGTGACACTCTGTGTATTGTGGCTGTCTCAACTGCAATACCATCACTCTGTGCTCACCTGAAAAGAGATTGTAGCAAGGTGGGTGTTCTCTTTTTCCAGGTGACAAATGACAGAACTAGCAGAAATGGCCTCAGGATGTGCTGTTGGTGGTTTTGATTGGATATTGGGAAAAATTTCTTCACTGAAAGGGTGGTTAGGCATTGAAATGTTCTCCCCAGGGATGTGGTGAAATCACCATCCCTGAAAGTGTTCAAAGAGTGGGGGAATGTTGCACTTGGGGTATGGTTTAGTGGTGAACACAGTGATGCTGGGGTAATGGTTGGACTCAATTATGAGGGGTCTTTCCCAACCTTAATAATTCCGTGATTAAAGGATGGAATGTTCTGAAATTTCATGTCACCTTTTAAAATCGGGGATTTGATTAATTTCCAGGTGCCCTTCCTTAAGGAATTAAAGTTCTCTTTGTGCTTGTGAATATCCAGGAGTAATTTAGAAAGTACCTTTGTCATGTGAATTTGGACAATCAGTGATAACAATTAGTGGCACAAATCTCTTAAAACAAGAGTGGCGTTTTGCTGCGGGATGAAAGATGCCAGCAAACTCATTCCACCACCTAAGATGAATCCCTTGCGATGCTTCCCGGACTTTCCCACTGTGCTGCCTTCCCCTGGGGACCCGGAGCAGTCAGTGTGGGGGCGATCCGTGCCGAACCTGCCCCGTGCGTGCCCCTGTAAGGCAGCGCGGTCCCTTTAAAAGGCGGCGGGCGGGCGGCGCGGCGGTGACGGCCGGGGCCATCGCCTGCCCGCCGGGTTTTCCCCCCCTTCCTGCCGGTCCGCCGCTCGCAGCCCGTTAAAAAGAGCAGGCAAGATGGCCGAGCTGGGCAGCAAGGGGGTCACGGCCGGGAAAATCGCCAGCAACGTGCAGAAGAAGCTGACCCGGGCGCAGGAGAAGGTAGCGGGGACGGGGGGCATCCCCGGGATGCGGGGCTGGGAGCGGGGGCCGCGGGCACCGGGGATGGTGACAGCCCTGCCCGGAGCAGGGATGGGTCTGGCACAGTGGGTGCCTGGGGAGGATGGCAGCTGCGTTCCCTGCCTGCGGAGCCGGGTTCCCGGTGCATCCCCGGGATGCCGGGTGTCCCCACTGGAGCGCTGCGGGCTCGCCGGAAACATGGCATCGGCTCCGGCCGGCAGCGGGAGCGCCGCTCGCCCGGGCGGGATCCGCGGATGCTTTTTGTTTCACCAGGAGGAGACCTCTCCTTGTGGCATTTAGGGTGGGCTTATGCAGCGTTTTCGGAGCGGTGCTGTGCTTTGCCATAGCGCTAAATGCGTAACACCAAAGATGGTGAGGGAAGGGAGACAGACGGACACTCGCCCCTTATCTTCAGCAGCATCGCTGCTCGCTGTGCTGACCTTGAGCTCCCCGTTTTGGAATGGAGGTTCAGCCACACGGCCTCTAAAGATTGTGCCGATCTGCTGAGGGAGGGGGGGGATTTTTGAATCCCGGGAGCCCTTTCGCTGCTCTCCGCCCACCCCTGTGCCGGCAGAAGGTGCCAGGAATATGCAATGGATACTTTTCCTGTTCATCTCTCTGGCATGCCGCATCTGATGCCAGCTGCCTGCTCTGGGCAGGGATTATCGGGCGTTTTACGCAGGGACATTGATCAGCTGCTTTTATTGCGGGCACGCTCGTCTTGGTTTTCAGTGGTTTGCTGGAGATGACATTGACTGAATAAGGACTGGTGCATCTTGGAGAGAGGGCGGGCGAGCAGATCTGCCCACTGCTGCTCGTGTTCCCTGCGAGTTATCTTTAGCAGCTAGATTTAATCTAGGAGGGCTGGGATTAAACGCGGTGCTGGCCTGAGCCTTGTACCAATCTCTGACACTGCTCAAAAACGCTGCTGGGTCAGAATGGAAGCCCAAACCACTTTTATTTAATGTTGCCCATGCTGCATCCACTACTTTTAGCTCGCTTGCTGAGACGAGGAGCATCCCTTGAACTTGTCTGACTGCTTGTAAAATTCCCCAATGACTGCCAGATCCAGTATGGAACTGCAGCAACAAGGTCCTGGTCTCACTCTTACACAAGAGTGAGCACGGCCACATCTGTGGTTTTCTTTATCCTACTGTTGTTCCAGGGAATCTGGTCCACCTTGAACTCGTCACAGATGCTAAACTTCATTCAGTGTTAGCCACCAGATGGCAACCATATTTGTCGTTAACATTAGGGTAGGTGGTAGAGCTCCTGGGCCTGCTGATGGAGTTGTTATATTTAGTGGTGCAGCTTGGAACCTGCCAAGCCCTGCCCTGTCTCTTATCAAACGCACACAGGTTCTTTTCCTAGGGAGGATTTTCCACAAATTTCTGTCCGCTGTTGATTTAGCTCACTTCCTTGCTCACTCCCTGGTGGTGTTTGGGGACTGGGAATGACAATAATAATCGAGAGTTAGCTGGGTATTGCAGGTGATTTGCACGATCTGAAAGCAGTTGTTTGTCTCTTTGGGAAGAGAAAAGCACGGCTTGTTTTGCTTTAAGGAGAAAAGGAAAACAAGCCCAAAGCACTTGCTAACACAAATTTTAGACCCTTCAGTTGTTGTTACCCTGATGCAAACAGTACAACTTAAATCTCTGGGCTCTCTAAAAAAGAAAAAAATGGCATTGCTAGCTTCGCCATCTGACTTGCCTCTTCATACTGCTACAGGATTCTCTGTAACAATTCTTCTTTTGTGAAGCATTCAGTTTTTACCCATGAAGGACAGACTTGCAGTGAGGAATATATGTCAGTGTTCACTTTCAGGTTCTGAGGAGAGATACAGCTGAAATTGAAGTGATGTGGAAGCACCAGTGGCTATGACACTCTACACTTGTGGTATTTAGTTATAAACTGAGATACTGTGTTTAGCAGGAAGGGTGAACTGTGGGTCAGGAGATAAGGACCAGGTGTTAAATAATTTAAAAAATGGTAAGCAGAGGTGTGCAGAGGTGGATCTGCTAACAACTTAAATATGTGTTAGATTTTTTTGTGAATATATTTTGGCTAGGGTCGAACTTTTCCTTTTTGAGGCTTAAACAAGCTGACTGTTCCTTTTCCATATCGTATTTTCATTTGAATCAAGGATAAAAAAGTTCTTCCCATGAGAATATTTCCTTCTCAACGTGAGCCCTGAGGCTTTGACCTCAGCAGTTTTCTTCCTGGTGAATTTCAGCCTTGTGCTAAGCAAAGAATGATGTCTTTTTGTTCAGTGCAGAATTCACATTGAAACACTGTACACATCCTTTTTTCCCTTCTGAGATGCCTATTATGTAAACTATGTAAGATATTCCCTCAGAAGTGCTGTTTGTTTTGAGCCTTTCAGCAAAACTGTTGGCTATTTTTGGAAGGCACTCGAGCAATCCCACAGGAAATATACGATGGAGTGGTCGATTGTAGTTTTAAAAAGGGGATGGACACCCATTTAACCTCCATCTCTACTCAGAGGTAGCCTCAAGCACAATACTGGGCAATAATTTGCCAACTGTCCAGTGAAATGTATCAAATTGATGGTGCTATCCAGAGGAACAGACCTTGCAGAAGGAACCCATGCAACTGTTTCCAACTCATATCACCTTTTTCAACTAATTAGGATATTTAGTCTGGAAATCATGATCAATTCATCCAAAATTTAGCTGAAGGGTTTTCAGACTGAGATGCTGAACTCTGGACTTTTTATAATTCTAAACTTCGTAAATATGGGTAAAAATGTAATGCCCCCACTGTCACGATGTCTTAGAGGGAGCCTGGTGTTTGCAACTCTCTTAAACTCTTCCAATGAGGCTACAAGTTTTTTATTGTTTATTCTTGTAATCCATTATCTTGGTTAAAGTTTGTGTTTTATCTTAACACTTCGGAAAATTTAAAAAATCTCCCCAGTTTACACAATTCCCATTTTCCTCTGATAATGTCCTGTTTCTGAATGTGTCTACCTGCACATGCATGTTTCTCTTTTGAACAAATTCAAACAGCATCTTGATGACTTGATGCCATCCTGGGGTGAGGGGAACTCTGTGGGTTCCAGCAGGGAGCTGAGCTCAAGGAGCAAAGAGTTGGGTTTAATATCTTGACTGGCAGTGTCCTTGTCACAGGATCAGGCTCTTTGCTTTCCTTCTGCATGTCAGGTGGAGGTTCAGGGTGGAAAGATGCATTGGCTGTATGGGCACCAACTGTTGATTTAAGTTGCATACAGGTTAATAGCTTTGTCTGAGGAGATGAATGGTAAAGTTGACATCACAAAGAAAAAAAAAATTCTCTTGGGAGCTTTTTTTTGTGTGGAGAGGAGTAGAAAGGAATGAACTTATTTTTACTTAGACTGAGTGTGGGAAGTTCTTATCCTATAGTAGTGGTGTCTCTCACTCTCTTTTTGTTACAAAGCTGGGCAAAATGAGGAGTCTCTGTTCTGGGACATGAACAGACTGTTGTATTTTGTCATGGGTATCTTCTGATGTACCAACAAACCAAGGCATCCCCTTTTCTCCTTCTCCATCCCTAACCAAAGGGGAAGGCTTTGCTTTCCATGTGGGACCTGGCAAAGTTTCGTTTGGAAATCCCAACTCACTCGTGTTAGGGGGTCACATTTAGGTCATAGACTGCCGTCTATAGTCACAGACTCTGGCTTGCCTGTTGCCATGAAATGTCACTTTGTTTTCCTGTTCTTGGCTTTGTTAATTCCATTGATGTTTGCCCACATCTGTTTGAAGTTTTCCCGGTTAAACCATCTGTCAGAGCACAGTTCTGCTCTCCTCTGGCTGCACAGTCCAAGGAGTCTGGGCTGCAGTCTTGGTCTCACAGGTTGTGGTTTGGGTGGAACTGGGTTTGCAGGAGGCATGGTTTGCATTTTGAGTTTGCCCTGATAAGATATTTTTTGTCCTTCTAAGTCAAGCTCCAATAGGTGGAGCATTGCAGAAGAAAACACCTGGGATAAAATTTCAGCCCTGTTGAAGCAGATGAGAGTCCATACTAATGAGCAGTACCCAGGAACCTTAAAGCAAATTTAAATACAGCTATTACCAGCCTGTCAGAGGCTCCCTGCTCTGTAGAAACTCTGCAGGTGGGCAGGGAGCCTTTCTGTAAAAATGGTAGATGCAGAAAGCTCTGTTATTGGGAAGTAGTAATTCATCTACCTACTTGAGAGAAGTTCCTTATTGGTTTTCCTTCAGGGTGCTCCTGTCTCTGCAAAACTTCTATGGTTTTTTTTCTTGCCTTTGCATAGGGTAGGATGGGTTGGTGGCAGTCTGCCTTGTTGTGCCAGCGAAGAACAAATAGCCTGAAGAGCTACAAGTATTGTTTGCCCACTGATCTGGGAGGAAAATTGAAGTTTTGTTTTTTTTTCTGAGGGACTCCCCAGATGACAAAGACAGGGCTTTTTACTTTGTCTGTTAGCTTGCTTTCCTAAGAATGCTGGGCTTAGGGGATGGGTAGAGTCTCAAAGGTACTTTATGCCTAAAGGTTGCTGGAAAACAGGCACTGGATACAGCAGGAAGATCTGAATTAATGCCCCTAACGTTCACATGATTCCAGTGTGAGCTCAGACTGTATTACTGGTATCAGATAATCTGCATGGCACAGGGAGGAGGTGAAATTGGAAACCAGGCTCCACATGTCTCCTTGCCCATGGAATGGTTTGATTGGCAGAGCACTTACAGTGCCGTGCTGAAGGTGCCCTTCTGTCTGGCTATTGGCAACAGATTTCTTATTTGAAGCAAAATCTCATGGATGGATGAATTTTCTGATTGGAAAAGGCCCAACCCTTTTCCTTGTCATTTTATCTTCCCTGTGAGTTCTAGTCTTGCAAACAGTCCTTTTCAGTGCAGTTCTTGTGAGATGAGGTTTATGAAGCAGGATCTGGAAGATCTCTTTTCTCTGTGGGCTTTTAAAGAGGCTCTAGGCCATGCAGAGTGTTACAGACCTCATCTCTCTGGGGGTGACATCAAAGCTTGTCTGGCTGTCCCTCCATCCTGCATGCTGTTAGGCAAGGTTTGTATTTCCAGGCACGGATGTTTGTTTTCTTTCCAACATCATGATTGCTCTTTGCACGTGGCTGTAGCCAAGCCATTGGGGAAAGCTGGGTTCAGCATCTAACTGGACTTAGGGCCTTTAGAAATAACACAAGTTTTCCTTTGTTCCTGACTCTTTAGGCAGAGACACAAGACCCTGTTGCTTGGGATCAAATGTGTAATAAAGCTCTGGTTTAGAGAGATGTGGGATGACAAGAGGGTGCCTTAGGTTAACAGGTATTAGAGTGGCTATTTTTTTCTGCTGTTGCAATGGTGCCTAGACACCTGAGCTGCCTGTGGTGTGAGTTCTGCAGCGTTGCAAGGATCATCTTACAGCCCTGGCTGCCTACCTGTGCACAGAGGGGTCAGCCTGTCTTCCCAACGTTCTGTGCTGGCACTCGATGTGATCAGACTCAGTTTGCCAAGCAGAGCAGGCAGGGCTGTCACCCTGGGCTGGCCCTTTCAGGGTGCGCAGACCAGCAGCTTCTAATGGGGTGAGACTGAGTTAATGCTGACCAGGAGACTCTGAATTCTCTACCCCAGAGTGATGAGATGGGAACAAACATTAAATATGAATAAAGCCTCCTTGGAGCACTGCTGGCAAGTAGAATTGTGCAAAAGAGTCCATTCTGAGTTCAGGCTGTTTTAGCCTTCTCTTGAGGGATTGTTTATTTGCGTTTCTCCAGCAACTACGATATTGAATGCATGAGTGCCACCAAACGTGTGCCATTCTGGCATCCCTTCTACTGAGCTAAATGGGGACTTCTCTCACAGGAGGGGATGGAAGAGAGAAGAAAATAATTTCCATTTTCTTGCTAGTCAAAATCAATTTAAATATGGTATTTGTTGAGTACCTAATACTGTCAGAACAGGAGAGGGAACCCCTGCAAATTTGCCTGAGCTATTTGGCAGTGGCACAGGGGATGAATAAATCTTGTCAGGTGTCTTCTCAGCAGGTGCATCCAAGTGGCTGGAGAACCTCAGACTCTTCAGGTTTCCCTGGGCACTTTCCTATCCTCTGAAGGTATTTGATCTTCATGAAGCTGGCAAGTGCTGCAGGGTAGGTCCTGTGCCACATTCCTGGAGAAAAACTTGAAGTGTATTTATTAGCAGGAAATAGGATTGATGAGTATTTTTTTTTTTTGTTTGGGTTATATTTTCAACGTGCCAACTTTCCTGCATAGTTTTGTTTCTTAGCTGCTGCTCAGAAAGTACCTCTCTGTAGATTTGTAGTTGTCTTTAGATTTGTAGATTTGTGATGTGAAGGAAAACAGAAGGGAATAGAAATTCGTCAACCTGCTGAAGTCGGATAGTTGTTTAATTTATTTTTTCTCCTTTTTTCTCTCCTTTTTTTCCCCCTGGGTTTCTCCTTTGTTATGTTGGGAGCCTGCATTCAGGAAGGGTTTGCCAGAGCAGGGAGTTGTGTTTTGTGATGAACTTGGAACCCAGAGCTTGGGACATTCACACGGACAGAGTCACTATGGAGCAGCTTTACGAAATGAGAAATAGGTTCTGTGTTTGCTCAGATCTCTGCTAGTACACATGTGCAACATAGAATTTTCTACTGTTTGGGCTGGGTTGGAGTGAGCTTTACTCAGACCTGTGGCTGGGAGGTTGAAGTTTCTGAAAGTCAGTGTTTCCACAGAAGTGCTGCTGGGAGAGTCCTGAAAGCCAGACAGTGTTGCCTTTCTTTCTGTCCCATTCTTTACAAGAAAGAAGTAGTCTGGGTGGCAGTGTGTTCTTAATATAGGCTGCCAGGCAGGATGGAGAGTGCAAACTTCACCAATAAGGAGAAAGCAGTGCTTAACAGCAACTAATCCCTCTGTGAAAACCATGGGCTGTATTTAATCTCTTGGTATGCAGGAGTGCAGCCCTCTCTGCAAGGATTTGACAGGCAGTTTCAGAAAGCTGGTAACCTGTTCTGAAATTCTTTTTTTTTTGTAATTCTGAACTGATTGTACTTGATTTGTTTATTTTAAATAGGTTTAGAACTTTTTGTTAAACTTGGTTTAAGAGCCGCATTAGTTTCTCAGTTGTTTCAAAGTTAGCCCTTCAGGAGGGAGATTAGAGGTTGATACAGCTGAAGTGCAAACATTTTTCACTGGGCAAAAATACTCTGCTTTGGAACTGTATTAGACAGAGCTGAATGCTTGTTTGCCAGCAGGGATGGAAAGGGAACTTCAATGGTACAGAAACTACAGTATTTGAAAACACAGCTAAAAGTGTTTACACTTTTGGGTTTTTTTTTTTTTCCTTTGTACTACTTGGCTTGATTGCACATTTTATCAGGCCAGGAACAATAATGTGTGACTTAACTGACTCAGAACTGAGTTGGATGGTATTTGCAGAGTGAAACAACAATTCTTCCCATTGGATTTACTTGGAATGGTGCCAGCAACAGATGAAAACTTCTATCCAGGAGGTATAAAGACCTGACATTTGAAGAAAATGTAGATCTCTGAATCTTTTTATTTAACAGATATGCTGATCTTGTAGCTCTCCAGTACCCTTGTAGGTGAAGTTCACCATTCCTGTAAATTGTTATAACTAAAGTCTTGATCCGGCCAGCTCTGTGAGTCTCGAGTGGAAGGACCAACCTTATTTCCTTATTCCTGCTTCTGTAGTCATTGTGGGGAAAAAATGGGCAAAACTTTGAGGGGGAAAAAAAAAAGAGTATGCTTTAAAAAATGCAGGAAATTCCTTTCCTGGCATTTGAATGTTCAGCTTATTAATTTTGAATTTTCAAGCAGTAAAGTGTTGTCCTGGAGAGCTACTGTCTTTCCCCACTGTGGGTGCAATGTGACCCTTTGGTCCAGGTGTTGAGTTTGACACATGAGGCACAAAAAGGGTTTAAGTTGTTGTACTGAGGGACAGCATATTTCAAAGGTTGCTTGATAATATGTTTTTGGAAAAATTCTGTTGAGAAAGAGGCAGCTTCCATAAGAGGAACAGTGCTCAAGGAGAGTGTAAAATTATTCAGATGGAGAAATACACTTGGGTTCTGACTGAAACACTCCTTAGGTACAGTTTCCTCAGCAGAGGAGTGACATGGCCATTCTTCAGTGTATTGAAATTACCTCTGCAGTAGAAGGATACTAGGGATTTTTTTTTTGGTCTGTTTAGACTGGGCAGCCATTGTGAAAGGCCAAGCTTAATTGTGTGTTAATAAACATGAGCTATTAAAAGGATGTACTTGCTCTGATAATGTTTCCAACATCATGCAAGCAGTCAGTGTGATTATTTGTTAGTATCTGCAGTGTGATTGCATTCTGTATTGCCAAAAAAGGCCATTCCCTATTCTGAAATAATTCCAATGTAAATATTGGACAGTCTCAGTTAAAACAGATGATTCTGGTTTGTTTCGGTAAAAGTTTATTCCAAAAGACGTAAAAGGGTTTTCAGATATTTTTGCAGAAGTTGGATATGGATGGTTTTGTAAGCAAAGGTTCAGGACTGTTTTTGACCAGTAAAATTTTTATGGAAATAGCTGAAGAAAGTGGGAAAAGAGATTGTGTTTCTTTGGAGAGGAAGAACAGATGTTGTGCAGGGCTGGGACACCAGTAGGGCTTGTTCACCTGGCTGTGGTGGAGTCAGAAGGGGTGATGTGATCCATCAGTCACAGAGCTCTGGAATGGTGTGCTGCACCCAATTGCTCATGGTCTGGGACTTCTCTTGAATGGATGTCAGAGGCAGTTGCCAGACTAGAGCTTTTTGCCAAGCTGGAGGTTTTGCTCCCCTTATTCCATGACCCTTGGTGGCCATAAATAATTCAGGAGGAAGTGTGCGTTATCAGGGCTGGATGCCCTTACCACGAGGCTGTGGATGTTGTAGGTTAAAAGAGCTGCTTTGTCATGCTGGGTGAAGGTGACTTGGAGCTGGGATGTTTTAGCTGGAATGTTTCCTGAGCTGGCAGTCCTGAGTCTCCAGCTGAGGCCTTCAGTTTTCAGGAGGCTCTTTGAGGAGCACTTTGTGGTGAGTTTCCTCTCCAAAACCAGTGTGGCCCAGATTGTTAACAAGTGCTCTGGCAAAGAAGCTGATGGACTTAACACTCATTCACAGCCAGAAGACTTGCCCTATCAAGCCTGGCTCTCTAATTTGCTGTTCCTTGCCCTTCAGCTCTGCTGAAGAAAAAGCAAAGCTGAAAAGGAGAAGAGCTGTTCAAAAGCTGCTAGGGAAGGACCAAGAGCTGATCATCTGTTGATCCATACATTCACACTTTCATGGGACAAACCACATTCTGCAGGTCAGCTTGGCCCTGGAGGGCACTGTTCCTAAGTCCCCCATGGCTGGTCCCTTGCAGCATCACCTTCCAGCTCAGGGAATGGCAATAGCTGACCCAGATGCCCGTGTCTTTCCTGTGCCCCACTGCGTGTGCCACGTGTTCCCAATCTGTCCTGCACTTGGGAAGCTCTCATTGTTGTTCAGCAAGGTGGTTGTGAACCTGTGAAGGAGCTGTACCGGCCTCTAAGGGCTGTGCATCCAGCCTGTCCCTTCTGGAGTTCCCCCCCCAGCATTGTTTTGGCTTAGAAGAGCTCTTTGGCCCCTCCCTCCTAGCACGCACCTGCTCCTCTGTCTCTTTCTCCAGCTCAGTCATGGCCTCAAATGCCTTTTATGTTCTCCTGATTTGGTTGCTTCATTCTGCATCAGGGCCTGTGTAAAAATAAAAATACTTCATGCAGAAGTATCAGCATTTAAAATGAGTGTTGCAGAGGAGGAGGCAGAGGAATTGAGACGGGGAATTTGTGCAAACAACACTATTTATACTATCTATTCCTCTTGCTAGTGTTACTGTTGGCTATAGATAGGGTTTAATTAAGCTATGTTAAATGCCTACCCAAGTAATAGACATTGATGTTGCTGAAGTTGTGTTGCCTGGAATGTCACATTGATGCCAGCTGAATTAAATGATGCCATTTGGCTTTATTAACTACAGAGCTAGGATGTAGCTCCACAGTTGTGCCACTTTTTTTGGCCTCTCTTTGGTGTCTGCTAAAGGCTGGGGCAGACAGAAGGGAGGGTGGAAATTTACCTGCTTTCTTGAGACTGAAATTTCCTCCTCCTTTATTTTCAGGGTGTTGATAAATACATATTCTCTCCAGTTTGTGCTTTGCTGAATAGCATGAACTCGGGGGTACAGTGTTTTTAGCTGCCTGCTTTGAAATAAGAGCAAACCAAGTAGAAAAAAATTGCCCCCAAAGTTATGAATGAGGCATGCAGCTGCATGTGGTGAGGATGGCCAGGTGTCACCAGCACAGCCAGGGGCTGAGGGGGCAGTGATAGTGATGGTAGAGTGGTACCTGTGTGCAGTTTGGGCACCCCAGACATGACAGAGCTGTGTCTCCTGGTGGAGCTGTGTTTTCAGCACCTCAGGAACTGGGCCATCTGCTTAAGGTGTCAAGATTAAAGCATTCAAAGTCTGAAAACTCTGGCTTAAGCTTTTAATATTCTTAATCTCCCACATCTCTTGAGGCAGGTGCCTGCTTCTGGCATTGGATTTGTTCTGGTGGGAGAAGTGACCACTTCTGAATAGTTATTTTGCTGCCCTGTCTTCTGCTGCTGGAGCACTTTCTTTGTGTCTCTATCTGCCTGCCTTAAATACAGTCTTGTCTTTACAGACTGAAGTTCCACCTGACCCAGCTACTCCTGCTGGGGCAGCTGTTTCACATCACTCTCAAACTACTTCTGCCACTGAGATGTGTCGTCTCTGGCTGCATCTTTTCCTCCTCTGTTCTGCATTCTGCTGCTCCATTATCAACCCTCTGGTTGTGCTGCTTTACCTGGTTTTATTTCAAATCTCTCCTCTCATAGGTAGATTTGATGGGAAGTTCTGGATGGGGGACTAGGGGGCAGCAAAAAGTGTGGGAACAGGGAAAAGACAAGCAATGCACAGGACCACAGGGCAGTGGGATGGTTGGTACCTGAGCATTGCCGCTGTCCCAGCTCAGCTCAACTAGACCTGTAGTTAGCATCTGGCGTCTTAATTTTATGTTCTCTTTAGCTTATGGTTTGACTCTCTGAAACCCCTGACTGAAGGCTATAAAATTGATGAGGAAAAAATTGGAAGTGAAGTTTAAATCACATTTGCTGGGATTTCTTTTTATTCTCAAAAGCTTGGGTGGTGAAAAGCAGGACATTTTCATGTCCTTAAAGATAAATGGGGGATGTGTGTGAAGAGTAAAGGATAGGAGAGGAAAATACCTAAGTTTTCTTTTTAACTGTTAAAATCTGTAAAGAACAGGAAAAGATAAAAACCCAATGCTTTTTTTCCTAATAAGCTTTTGTTTAGCAAGGCAAGCTCGTTCATTTATAGAAGGGAGAAAAAGAGTCCACTAAATAATACAGTGAGTTAGACCTGGAGGGATCATGACATCTCAGTCAAATATTTGGAGATGGATGGGGGGGAGGAACGTAGATATATTTAAGGAAAAAAAAAAAGGAGGAAATAATTATTTTTTTCAGTTTGTTATGTAATGTTGGTTATAACTGAGAACCAACCCTTGAATTCATGCTAGAGTACAAACACAGTGCTTGGGCTGTACCTGCAGGGCAGGCATAATGCAAAATGACCTAAACAGAGAGAGGAGTAACAAGATACATCAACTAATGTAGGAGGAGCCTTGAAATGGAACCTGCTTTTGAAGGTGCTTGGCTGGCCTCGGGCTAGGCAGACACTGAACTGCATTGCAAGGGTGTGAGTGCAGACACGAAGCATTCTGCCAGGGAGACAGGGAATTGCTTTTCCATGCTGTCTGTCACAGCCCCGCTCCTGCTGGAGCATCACTTAATTTAGACTTGACTGACAAATGGAGCTAAACTGCAAAAACTGTGGGTGAAGAGGGGGGGAGAAACAACCTAAAATGTTGAACATAGTGAAGAGACTAAAATCTTCATATAAAAAAATCCTGATATGTCAGAGTTTGTGTCAGTACTAGATGCACACCAGGGTCCCCAGCCAGTTCACCCTCTCGAGGCTTGTCTTGTTTCCAAATGCCCTCTGTGGGAGAGGAGATGCTTGGTTTGAGCCTGTGGTTATGTAGGTAAAAGAACCTTTCATCCTAACTGATTGGCCAACGCAGAGAGTGCTTGCAAAACATCCGGAGAGCTGCGGGTTTATTTGTATCTTTCTGTAAGCATGCTGTAGATTGCTTTGAGGAAAATAACACTTGCATCCTGGAGATCTGTTCTTGTGTTTTCCTAAACTGTCAATATGGCTGTTTTCTAGAGAAAAGTGATCCTTATAAAGGCTGATATTAGATATATAGAAGGTACATTAATTTTCTCTTATAACAGTGAATACAGACTTTCAAGATAGATATTTGCTTCTACTCAGGTTTCAGTTTAGGTCAAGCAGCTGCTGTTCACCTATTTCCAAGGCTGGCTTTTTGTTGCAGTGCTGTTGGGCCAGTCTCCCACTTGTACTGACCTTTTTGTTGTTGTTGGAGCAGTTTCAGAGGTTAGTGCTGCATCTCAGTCACTTGAGAGTTTTTTATGTAAGAAGCCACATCCTTAATGTTAATGTCATACCCTAATTTGGTTTGTTTGTAATATTAAGTGGCAGCAAAAAATCAGGTTTTACTGTTGAATGAAAAACTTTGTCTTTATCCTTGTTTGTTGAATTCACTGAGTCTGAGCTCCTCAGCTGGCAGGGATGGGTGAGAATCCTGCCTTCCTTCCAGCCTCTTCATGCATGGGGTGAGCTGACTGTGACTGCACAGAAGGGGGAATGAGGGATGAGGATACAGCTCACCGACTAATGAATCTAGCTGGCTCCTTTCCTGGGACAAAAGAGAGAATTAAATGATGTTGCAGTTCCCTGCCACCTTAATTCCAAGGTATTTGATAGGTGCTAACAGCAGCTTTCCATTTCTGCTGGTTCATTGTGCACCAGTTTGATTTCTCCTGCAATGGGTGCCAAAGCCTTTTTCAGTTCCTGCTTCAAGGTCAGGGAGTCAGAAAAGCAGATTTTTGTGATGAAGACTCCCAGTGTCTTCTCCTTTGGTGTTCCCATGCACTGGCTTTTTGACAATTCTGTATAGTGTGGATGCTGATGACCTGGACAATTTATCAGAAAAGGAGGGGAAAATCATGCTGCCAGCTCTTCTCAAGATGATTTTCTTTCACACAGACAGAAATGATTCATCCAATGTCACTCTTAAATTAGGTGAGATGTTGTCCAGGGTGGTTGAGGAGGGGAGGGAACACTGTTTTAGGACTGCAGTATGTTGCTGTTTAGCCAGCTGTATTTGAGTATGCCAGGAGACTCAGCAAAAGTGCCTTTTCTGCAGTAGTCATGTCCTCTTCTGGGGACCCTTCTCCATAAATGGATTATTTGGAGGCTCTGGAGCATAATATTCCCAGTCATGTTACCTGCAGGGTCGCTGTGCCCTCTAACACAACCTGCAGACAGAGAGTGGCTTTGCCCTGTGTGATGTGTTTAAAGAGCATTACTCTGATTATCCAGGAGGGTGGATTAATGGGAGTTAAGGGAGAGGTGCTCAGGAGGTGAATTTGAGCTGGCAGACTTGTTAGTTGGCAAAACAGTGCAGTCTGCTTGGGAAACAGTCAACTAAAAAGCAGCTCTGGGGAACTGCTCTGCCCTGAAGAACTTGAGGAGACAGATAGTAAAGTGTTTGTGTGGGAAGCTGTGTCATTAAAACTGTCACCAGTGAGTTGTGGGGATGTTGGAGGCACCCAGCAAAGTCTTCTGGGATAAAACAGGGGAAAAATAAAAGATCCTTCTGCCCTGCCAAGTCTTGGAAACTAAGCTGGAATTGCTCTAAAATGTTTGTTTCTTAGCTCTAGCCCTCTGCCATGGTGTCTGGAGCAGTCCTGCCTGGTGGGACAGGAGGGTGTCAGATGGGAGTTTTGGATGCTCTGCCATCTGTGGGGTGGGCAGGCTCAGTGAGGAGCTGCTGTGTCTTGGTGGGCAGCAGGGGCTGAAGGAGGGACCTGGCCTCAGAAACCTTGTGGTGCTCAGTGTCTGAGAGCAGCACACTGGTGGGACTGGCACAGGCTGCTTGGGGAAGGGAATGGAAATGTTCTCCTTGTCACAGGAGGTCTAATCCTGTAAAAGGAACAATTGTGTTTTAGGGGCTGAATAGAAAAACAGGGTCCAGCTGCAACAGGGGTAATGAACAGGAGGAGTGAGGGCTGGAGTGGGCCTTCCAGGGGAGGAAATGAGGCTTTTTGCTTTATGGGAAATGGCACTAGTGCCAGCTCATATGTAGGAAAGTGCTACTTCAGAAGGACAGGAAAGAAAGGGACTGCCAAAGAAATCCCTAGTGTGTGATGGTGTGCCTTGTTTTTCTGCAGCAGGTGTTGGTGGGGGCTGAGTCCTGCTCTGGAACAGGTGCCTAAACCCCCTGCTGCCCTTGCAGAGGCTGCCTGTGCCGTGTGTGTGCCCGCTGGGGCCTGTGCCATGTGCCCCAGGCCTGTGCTCAGAGACAGCTCCTGGGACCCCCAGGCAGCAAGGAGCAGCAGCACAGCTTGGCTGCCTGGGTGAGTTAGGGTTTCCCCATTATGAATGGAGCTGTTAATGAAAGCCAGGATGGGCCAGTGGAGTGGCAGGCCTTGGGAGTAAAGCCCTCCTTGAGAGCCTGCAGTGATGGCAGTGGGAAGGAAAGGGACAGCTGACTGACCTCTGTGTTGAGGAAGGAGCCCTGCAGCACATTCTTGGAGCCCAGGGCCCAAAGCCAGTCATGCTGTAGGTATGGAAGGGTATCAAGAGCCTTGATGATATTTTTAGCCAGAACTAGTAGGGGCAAGGGTTGAAGGGGCCAGGAAAAAAAAAATTATTTCTACGATTTTTTCTCTCCTGGTGCTGAGGAACCAGGTGTCCTTTTTAAGGGATGACTAACTCCTTGTTTCATGGAATGGAGAACAGACAAAAAAGCTTTTTATTTTTTTCCTCATCAGATGAAACAGGTACTTGTTTTTGGAGATGAAATTGTCATGTTTGGAACCTGCTTCCTTTGGAGCTCTCTCCTCTATTCTTCCTTGAGCTGTTGGTGGATCTGTGGCACTAAGACATGACTGTAATGTAAAAATCAGCTCCCTCCCATGTGGAAAATCAAAAGACTTGAGTAATGTCCCTTTCTTTTTTAGAAAAAATAGGGTTGGATTTGGAGGCAAGGCTGTTCAAACAGAGAGCACTGTTCATTTGCTCTGGTCTGTTACTGTAGGGGTGGTTATCAGTGATGGCCTATAATTCTGAGTCCTTCCTGTTCCCTCCCTGACTTGTTCCCTCTGTTCCTTCCTCCCATCCCTAACATTTTTTCTCTGGTGAAGCTATTGGGGAAGATGGAAAAAGGGGAAACTGGGGTCTGAAAGATGTGCAGACTCCTGTGCCATGCTTAAAGCTCTCACCTGTAAGGAGTCTCTGGATGATGGGAGATTACAATGTGGAGAAGAGGCTGTGTGTTGAGACAACAAACTCTTCCTTAATTTCTTCCTCCTGCTGCTGCCTCCCTTAGTTTTCTGACTGTAGTAACCTTCTGGTGATATTTTTATTCACAGGATATTGTCTCCAGTAGTGATGGTAGCCCTGCTACCATAACCCCATGTGCCTGTACCAACCCAGACAGATTTTTGGTGTTATCCTGAAACTGTGGCCAGGATAAGCAGGGATGTTAACAAGTGGTTGGAAACATGATGAAAACATAGGAAAACAGAATCTGTTTTTGTGGTGACAGGCTGAGAGATGAAAATTCATGTGTAGTGCTTTCTGCTCCCTTTGCTGTCTGGCTCTACAGCTTCCTTACTAAAACCCATTGATCTGCTTTCTGTTTGTTGCTGTCATTCTCTCTAGTGTTCCTTCTAGTCATCAGTCATGCTTGGATTGATTTTGCCATTTTTGTAAAGAGAAGAAAGGTACAAGTCAGGATATCCTTTGTTCAATCAACTGTGACTTCTCTAGGAGGCTTTGCAGGGGAGAAGAGGAGGAGGAGGAGATGATGTGAGGTCAGTCAGTTCCCCTGTCCTTGTGCTTTGTCCTTGGGGCATGTTGCACCAGTGCAGCTCATTTCTTTGGGCTTCAGAACTAGTTCTTGCTGGGAACATGTGGGTGCAGGAAAAAAAGAGAAGAGTTTCGGAGTAGCTGTGTTTATTTACCTGTGTTAGTGTATCTTGGGACCAATATCTGTGCATCCTAGATGCTTCACTCCTGTCTTGCCCAAGGAGGAAATCTCAATTTGAGAATGACCACTTGGGAATGTTCTTTTGAACACTTTAAACTGGTTTTCACTTTTTTCTTTTTTTTTTACTTGATGTCCTTGCTTTTTAGAAGGAAATCCCCTGTGTGGCTGAGATGTAGCCCATGCAAAGATGACTCAAGGTTGCAGAAGTAAACAGTTTTTTGTTCCTCCCTCGCCATTACCCAGTGTTTAAAACCCAGAAGGCTGAAGGAGAGCCAGGAGCATAATCAGCATCTTTATCTCCTTCAGCAGTAGCTGAAGAAGCCAGCTGGACTTGCCTGCCTGACAGAAATCTCATCTTGCAAGAACTAGTGCTGCCATACACAATGGCCCCAGCAGTGGTAAGGGAAAATGCTTGGAATTCTTAAATTAAGCGCCTGATTTTTTAATATCAATTATTTTGTGCTTCCTCAGAGGCTGTGTGAGAATACTCACCCCACTGTGACAGAAAGGAAAGGTAATGATGCAGAAGGGCATCATGGTTTGTACAAAACTGAACAGTGCATCTGTGACAGAGGCAGTTTTTCAGTGCAGATTCTCCTGGGTTTGGAGGGAGTTGTGACAGTTTCTCCATTCCTTCTATAATAAACATTATTGTTTATTATTGACTTACATGTACTTTAGGGTTATTTTGTAGCAGTGTTGAGTACTCCTTGTACAGCTATGGCTGAGTTACTTGTTCTCTAGAGGTCTCATCCTGAAATCTTCAAATAATGAAGAGGAAGTGGTTCTGTGTTGGGGTGAAAAAGTCTTTGAGCACGTGTTTGTGATGGCCAAGCCTTTGCACGTAGCCTGCTCTCCTCCTGGCAGTGCTCTGGGTGAGACTGCCCTGCTCTCTGCTGCAGAAGTGTTCTGGGTTTGTGTTGTGTGTGCTGGTGAAGATTGGCAGAGACAGACTGCCTGCTTTCAGCCAGCATCTTTGGTTTATTTGTGTCCCTGCTCTGAAGTCAGAGATGAGAAAGAAAGTATTTTGTGCTTGCACTGGGGCAGTACCAGTGCTGCTGTGTGATGTGCTTGTTTCTTTTGATACAGAAGAAGGTTCTGTGTTTGTTTCAGAGGAAGATCTCCAAGCATTTTACACTTGCCTGCAGGTGCATGTTGAAAAAATAGCTGCAGCTGTATGCTCCCCATCACAAGAAACTGGTGATCAGCTCTGATTGTGCATTTATTTCTTCCTTTCATCTGCTTAGCAAAGCACCTAAGGCCTAGATGGCATCAGCTGTGCATCGTTGGAGTTCCTGCTTCCAATCCCACCTTCCTTCCAATCCCCCCTGGTAATCCCCAGCCATCTCCACGGGTGGCAGGCAGCCAAGTGCTTAAGGAGGGGATACCCTCCTCAGCTACTGAGAAGGGCTTTCCCCAGAGAGCTCCAAGGGAGGCCCTGGGAGCCTGTCTGTGCTTCCAGCTCCCTTTTGGTGTCAGAAAGTGCCCTTGCTTTGGCTGTGTTTTCTTGCTCTTGGAAAACCTGAAGCTGTCACCTCAAACAACTCCTCAGAGCTTTCTGTCCTCTAATCATAGACCAGCCAAAACACAGGTGACCTTTCCTCCTCCAAGTTAAGACTTCTGTCTCAGGATCTGTGGTGTTCCAGTGTAACATCTATACATCTATTTAGTTGTTGATCTATATCCCCATTGTTCTATTTTTTGTTTCTCTTCCCATCATCTTTAACCTTTGCTTGTGACAGCTGTGCAATCAGACCAGAATCCAGATGGGGCTGCCTCTTTGATCCTAGCTTGCATTTAGTAATAGGGCTCTGGTTCTTACAGAGGAAATGACATTACAAGGTGCATTGGGTCTTCTTTCATTCAAAATTTTAATTAGTGATTTGGGCAGTATACAGTCATTTTAAGCTCTTAATTGCTTTCCAGAGTTCATCCTGAGACTAGCTGCACACATCCTGAGAGTAGCCACAATTGCAGAGTGGCCTCATCAGCCTGAGAAACTGTCTCAAAAAGCTACATAATTTTAAAACCAGTTTAGATATGAAAATAGTTTTGTAGTAGTTGAAATGGTATTGCTTTAAAAATCTGACAGTAATGAAGTCTCAGAAACCCAGCACTCAGTTTCTTGGGAGATTTGTCTTGAGTGGACAGCAAAACCTACCCCAGAAGTTACATGAACTGTGAAGATATGTAGTAAAGTTGGTTTGGAGCTTTGCCATTGCAGTTTTATCTCCATAATATTGGTTCATACTCTGTGTTGCTTAGAACAGTAGATTCACACTTTTTTTTTTTTTAAACACTTGAATCTCAGTGAGAACTTCAGGTGTTATAGAAGGTATGTAAATATTGAGGTTTGGAATTACTCTTGGTGAGCAAAGCCAAAGTTTTCAGTCAATAAACTGATTCCTAAACCACTGAATTTGAATGGGTTTGTCTCAAATTGTCTGACTTATCTGCATCTCCCTTGTATAACTAAGAGTTTAAAACAATTTGAAATGCTGAGACTGGAATTCAACATCTTATCTTGAAAAAGAAAAAGGCTTGGCAGTGATTCTCCTCTTTAGGAATGGGTGGGAATTTTTTAGCGTTGAAATACAAGTTTATACAAGTTTAGCAAGTCTCAAGCTTGGTGTTTTCCAGAGCGCTAGAAACAGGGGACATTCTGCTGAAACAGCCCAGCCTTTCTAGTCCTTTAGCCCAAAATCCACCCTCAACTGGTGTGACTTATTGAATACAATGGCCCAGCAATTTACAGGAGGGCATAAGTGCAGCAGTGCTGATTGGAAATTCAATTCTACCCCTTGTGAGCCAGGCTGGGACATTGAAACCAGTGGTTACTTTCAGCCCAGCCTGTGTTGCTATTTGGAGTAGAGGTTTGGTTGTCAATCCTGTTTCAGCATTTAGCCCTTGCATTGTTGGGGAAGCACAAGGAGGGACAGTGATCGAGAGGCAGGAGAGAGAGTGGGAAATGAGGCTTTTTCAGTGGCCTTCTTGGGAAAACTTTTAAGTATTCATGAAACTGTGGCCTCTGCAAAGACTCCCCTGTGCTTTGAGAATTTCTCCAGTCCAAAACAGATTTTCTCTCTATCCCCTGAGCATGATGGTTCTGTTCTGGAAATGAGGGTGGAGGGAATGCTGTATCCATCTGTGCTGGAAAGTGTACTTCAAAGGAAGGTCCGGTTGTTTCTTGCAGGAGATTAATTAAAGCAGAACTTTGACTCTGGAAACTGCTACCTGGAAGTGATTAGGTGGTTGTACTTTTGAATGATTTGTGTATTTAAGCTGTCTACAGAAGATGGATCCTATGTCTCGTATCAAGCACCTGAAGGTTTTTAGGATGATACAGTTCTTAAAAGCCAGGTTCCTTTGATATGCGGCCCCCCCCAGTGCAAGTCAGAGGTGAGCAGAAGGTAGGAGCAGCCCAGCCTATTTTTTCCTGCCCCATCCTGTTTCCTAGCACTGCTGGAATCGATCCCTGTTGATTCTGGCACAGTCCTGCAAAAGCCACCGGGGGACAAAGGCTCCTTTTGTTGGGAGCTGCAGCCCGGGGCATGGACGTGCTTCCCAGCACTTGCCTCTCACTGGGGCATCCTGCAGGGATTCCAGCAGGATCTCAGAGCCTCCTGGGGAGGGTGTGTGTGTGTCTCAGCTTGGAGTCACCACACTGACCAGACAGTGCTTCCTATTGTCACTCTGGGAGAGCAGAAAAGGCACGAGTGAGGTCGAGGTTTGCACAGGAGAAAGCTCAATATTGGGTGAATGTGAGCCTTTGTGGCCAGGTGCAGGTAACAAACAGGGAATGGACAGTGACAAACACATTGTTCCCTGTTCTCTGCTACCTTCACTCTTAAAGATACTTTATGCAGCTAATCTCAGTTGTGTGTTTGGTTTTGTTTTTCCTAAACCCTGCCGGTGTTCAGTAGTAGCATTTAGGACCAGTGAAACTCTGCAGGCTGCACATCAGTGAAACTAAAGTGTGGTGCTTGGTGGGGAAAGGTGTTGGAGGAGCAGGTTGGGACTTGGGAATGAGCTGGGGAGCACCCACCTGCTGAGAGAAGTTCTCCTCCCTTCTCAGGTTTCTGTTCCCCTCCATGGGAGCACTGCAGTTCCTGTGCTTGCTTGGCTGTTGTCACGCAGAGCTGTTTAGGGACTGGGAAGTGAAACTGTGGCAGGATAGGATCCAGCAGGGAGGTTTTGTAACAGTGTCCCATGCCCATCAGGTATCTGCAGCATTGTCCATGTGGTGAGGAATGGATGGAGCAGCTGCTGACAGCAGCCTCATGCCCACCCTCATTCTTGCAAGTGACAGCAGAAGTATTCAGGTGATGGCACCTGCCTTGTGGGAAGGCACAGAGATGTGTGCATGTGCCATTTTTGTTTTCCTGAGCTGCCCGTGTGGGTAGCCGCAGCCATGGAACGCTTGCTGGTTGCTGTCATGACTCATTTTTATTAAAACCACGCTGAGCCAAAATTAGTGTGTAGGAGCTGCCCAGGAGGCTGTGTGACTGTGCTGGAAGGACACATGTGAGCCAGCACGCCTGCAGCACCCGGGGCTGAGGGGCAGTGACCATGGCCATGACACTGGTGTGGCTGCATGTCCTGGGTAGGAGCCTTGCTGGATCCATGACTTGGGCAGCTGTACTGGCAGGCCTGGCATGGCTCTGTGTTTAAAGACCAAGAAAGAGATATTACTTAGTTCCCCTTCTGCTTGAGAATTACAGAAAACAGAGAAGCCTTTATAAGGTGTGTATAGAGAAATCTTATCACTATGGTTATTTTGTTTCATACCCCACTCATTCCAGGTTTAAATCTTTATTCATAATGGGTGCAGATTGTGTTGTGTTAGTCTTAATGAGGTGCTTGTTCCTTTTTCAGGCACACCAGGTACTGGCTCTCCATAGCTGAGTTGTATGTGAATGTGTCAATGGTATTGAAGGAGGTTCGCTTAAAACCAGGAGAGGAATGTACCTCATGAAAAAAAGTATCGTCCATGTTCTAGATGAACTAGAGGAGGGCTTCAATCCTTTTCTTGGGTCATGGGGCCTTAATTTTCTTTTCCAGGGATTTGGCCTTCTCTGTAAATGCCAGATATACAGCTCGCTTTCCATAGTTGTTCTTCATTGCCCTTGGAGTCTGCAGACCACATGCTGAAAATCACGCGACATTCTTTTGTGTTTATTGCCAGATCTGTAATTTCAACCCAGTATCTTCTGGCCTTGCTGTCTGTGTAACTCCTTGTGCTGTTTACAGTTGGGGGGAAAAAAATTGAACCACCATCCCACAATCTAGCATGACTGTGGCAGAGTGAGCTCAGGCATTTATTTTTTTCCTAACATGGTCTCCTGTATCTGGAATCCTGGGCTGATGTAACCGATCTGTTTGTGGCAGTGGTCTGAAAACTCAGTGGGGTTATCTCCCCATTCTGAAGAAGTTGGATGAATGGCAGTGTACCTTTCACGTGTCCTTTGTATTCCTGGGGTACTTATAAAGTAAACCCTGGCAACCCCTACCCATGCTGTGTTGAGCCACTATGTAGGTGCACAGTATCTTGGTGAGAGCTGGACACTCCCATCCAAACATGAGCAAAGCAAAGGTGCCTGCTCAGATCTGGCTCCCAGAGTGGTGAGATGGTTTTGCACTGAGTGCCTCCCTCCCTTGTCTCTTCTGAGAAGGATGATTTTTGGTAATATATGGTGGAGGTTGTTTGGGTGGATGCCTGTGTTTGCCTGGCACTTCATCTCATCTCCTGACTGACAATTGCTTTCATGGATAATCAGAGAAGGAGTAACTTCTGTGACAATTCCCATGTGGCTGCTTTCTGATGCTTCCTACAGTGCCAGATCATTGTTGTGGTTTCTGCCTTATTTTGTGTATTGAACCCTTGCCCTTCCTGTTTCCCTTGAGCATAGACTCTCCTCTGCAGGGTTTGCTCTCTGGGAATTTCATTTTCTTGGTAGGTGAACAAAACCTTCAATCACTCTAGTCACTGACATCTTAGTTCCCTGTTTTAGCTGGGACTTGTTCTTCCCTGACTTCAGCAGCAGCAAGAATAGAAGCAGGCTTGGGAACCACCTGGATAAAGGGGGTCCGTGTCAAAAGAAAAGTTTATCTTGCCTTACCTATGGAAAAAATCTACTGCAAGGAACTGGGCAAGTGGAAAAGGCCTCTGTTGTATTTCATATGTGGGATTAGGAGGGGCAAAATTGCTTGCATGTAATTATCTGGAATAAAAATGCTTTAGATGTTGACTTTATAGTAAAGATTCAAACATGGCTCTGTTCCAGGGACAAGCTTTTCAAAAAGCTGTTTAAGAGACTGATCATTACACAAAGTTGTACATGACTGTCTGGAGACAGTTAATGTTTAAATGAGGCAGGTTTTAGAACAGATAACTTGTCCTGCTTGTTGTAACAAAGCATTTAATGTGATTAATACAATTTAAATATATCCTATGAGACAGAAGCACAAAAACTTGTTTGGTCCCTTCTTTTTATTTGGCTTTCATGGTAAATTTTGTGCAGCAGAGTGAGTTGAATGGAATGTTGGCATCTAAGTGTGCCTACAGTGATGAATCTACCTGAAGGTCACAGCTTGGTGCCTTTGTCACTGTGGTGGTCACCTGTAGTGACAGTAACTCAAAACACAATCTGACTGGTTACTGAGCAGGGTTCTAATGCATCAAAGTGTGAGTTAGAAAGTGTACTGTGCTGAGTTTGCTCTTGTTCCAGTGTGTGCAGGCAGCTCTTTGTATCTTTTTGCAGTGCCATTGGGTCTTGCAGCAGCATTTCACAGCCAGCACTGAACAGAAAAGGAGCCTGGCCACTTTGCTCTGAGGGCAGGGTTGCTGCAAGGCTGGATGTACATGTCTGTACTGCTGCAAAGTGAATCCAGAACTGGAGATGTGTTAGGAGGTTCTTTGGTCCCACTTCTTCAGCAGATTGTGCACTTGAATCCTTCCTGGTCATCCAGGGTAGTGCAAGGGTGTCTATTGCATACCAATTCAACAAGTTGAGTTTTAAACGTAAGAGGATGTGAATGCTCTTAGATACTGGCAGGGGCTTCTCTGTTCTCTGTGTGTGACTTTAAGTGTGTGAGGTGGGGTTTCAAGGGACTGGCTCTTGGTACTTCAAAGGCAATCCAGAAAAAGTTTGTGAAATACAGAAATCTTGGCATAGAAGATTTAGACTTAAAGATGGCATAGAGTGACTTTAGACATAAAGATGTCCTGATGGTGTTCTTGCAGACCATGTTGGATGTTGGAGGGGACTTTACAAAGCTGTGCAGTTGGTGGTGGCATAACCAAAGGTGGGCAGCAGTGAATATGCATGAGGTCTGAACAGGGGTGATGTGGTTAGATAGGTTTGCTGTGATGCAGAGACAGCTTGAGTTGTATCTGGGCTTGCTGGCTCCTGGTAACCCTTTTACAAATAAACTCTTGGGCAAGAGGAGATAAAAGCAACTGGAGGCATTTCCAGCCTTTCTTTTGTGAGTGCTGCTAGCAGTGGAATAAGTGTGCTTTAACCACAGAAGGTCAGCGAGGCCTTCGGGCTCCAGACAGACATTGTGATTTTATTGTTAGCCTGTATAACAAGATTAGCACCAAATGACTCACAGAACAAGCCAGGTGGTCTTTAATCTCTGTATCTGGGTTGGTATGAAGACATTTTCATTACCATGACAAATGTTGTGGTGGAAAACTTTGACAAAATCAGGTCTTCAGTGACAAGTGTTTTCTGTGGGAACTCTCAACTTTATTTAAACACAAACATTGAAAGAGTGGTGGGTTTATTTTTTTTTACCCTATTTTGACTATTTTTCTTTGAAATGGTTCTGGAGTTTTCCTTATGTTGAAATGAAGCTAATCTCATATTTTTAAAATGAGAAGCACCAATGTAAATACTGGGTGTCTCTTGCTAATCAGATACTGTGATGAGAGTTGTGTTTTAAAAGCTGAGATCTTAGGCTGATAATGAAAATGCAGTTGGAGTTAATTTGTGTCAAGGTAACTTGTCCTCCTTGTAACTTGTATCTTTCCCCTTTTGCTTATTATCTAGGCACAGTAACCCAGCAACTCAAGAGGTTTGCAGAGGACTTTGATTTACACATTTTTGGTGGGAGTGAACAGAGAACCCCAGACTGACCCCTGAATTTCCAAGAGACCCCTTAAACACCTTTTGAAAGTGTGCTGAGGGTGAAGTCATCTGTGCAGGAAGGGTGAGAACTGTGTGCTTGACTCCTCTTGCAGAAGTTGGTGCCATTTAGAGCTGTGGCCCCAGATGTATACAAAAAACATGGGAAGATGGTGAACAGGCGAACACAACAAGAGGGAGGCCAGGACAGAGTAGCAGGGGGGTGTCATTGGGCACGTGGGTGTCATAGCAGCCATTATGATTCTGACTGATATTTGTATAATTTTAATAATGATAGAGGATTGAAAGAATGGTGTTGATGTTTGTAGACATACAGGTGCTTTTTTAGTGGATAAACAGAAATATAAGTAGTGTGGTGGGCAGGGAGTGCTCAGGCACTGGTAGCTGTATTTCCAGAGATGTACATGCCTGGGGCCCAAGGTGAGGGATGGATGTAACTCCCCTCCTTTAGGTATTGCCCAGCTTTGCTCCATGCAGAAAACCACAAATCATACTTCCTTCTGGTTACTCTACTTTTTCTATAGGTACTGTCTCTGCTCTGCTTTCAGAGGTCTGTGTGGGAAATTTAAAGTCTGTAGTGTATAACAAGACAGCCCCTTCTTTACACTCTCTCATATCCTAGACTCAAAACAACATGAGTGGGTCTGGTTTTGTCCACAAGCACTGCCACAAAGCTGGAATCAAATAAAAGCAAGGGGGTTTGCTCTCAGGTTATTGAGTATCTACTACTTTCCTAGAGAATCTTAGATTCTCAGTGAGCCCTTTTGGAGGGATGACAGCTTGTGAGTGCCAGGCTGCCTCTGTGTCACTCTGTAGTAGGATGTGACTGGGATGGTGCAGAGCAAGTGCTGGTTCTTTGTGACACCCCCTGAGTGATGATGCAGGTGAACTGAGCCTGTGCCTGGCTCATTCTACTCATGTGTGCTGCTCTGCAAACCTGCAGCTGCAGTGATTCATATATAAGACAATGGTGTTTTCTGTGAATGCACTTGAAATTTCAGGCCTTTCCAAGTGAGACTGTAACATCAAGTGGAGGCATGTGGAGCTGGGCTTTGGGAGAGCTGCAGGTTGTTGACAGTTCCCTGGTTATTAATGGCCACAGCAAGGTCTCAGATTCTGAGAATAGACCCTGTGTTTGCTTTGGGGGAGACAGCTGACAATGGTGTTTGGTACAGCAATGTGTCTCTGCCTGGCTTTTGATTGACAGTAACACAAACTTGTCCTCCTCCCAGCCAAGGCTTAAACTCAGTGACATTTACAGCAGAGTTAACTTCTCTGGTCTAAGTTTAGGTGGTGATTTTGTGTTTGTCTGAATGTGTGTGCTTTATAAGATAAGAAAACAGGGTAAGCCTTCTGCAAATGAAAATCTAACAGGAATTCCAAACTATGGCTGAATGTGAAAGAGGGAGGTGTTAAACCTTCATGGATTTTCATGGACTAGTTGTCGTAAATTCTCATTTGAGATACTGAAGTGTTGAAAGGTTGTTACCTATTTTGGCACTTTGGGTTGGCTCTCCTGAAGTGTGTGGTAAATATTCATAACTCTGGGACTGTCAGGATGACTGTGTGGTTTTGGGTTTTCTGGGCAAGCTGAACTTAGAGTTGGCTGGTAGCCTTGGCCCCACCTGTGCACAGCTAATGGCAGGCTTTGTGGGTGTATGTCCATAAGCCATCTGGGAATAGCATGTGGTCTTAGCTGCCTGCTGACATTTCATTTCTTGCCTTGCATCCCTGTTACACTTTTAGAAGAGTTTCCTGTTAATGAACATTGTTGCAAGACAAAAATTCTCCTGCTTCCCACAACAGGCTAGACAAAAAGAGCAGGGGTGGCCTTGAAGGAGGAGGACTAGGAGGGGAAGCCTGTTCTGTTTGAATGTTCAAGCAACTGGTAGCACAGGGAGAGAGGAGCAGATCCTTGTCCAGTGATGGCTGAGCCAGAAATGTCCTGAGCTAATGCAGAACTCAACCCTCTGTTTCCACTTCTTTTAGTCCTTGCTCTTCAAGTTTGCAAAACTGCACCTATGTGAGCAGTGCTAGCAATGTTATCCATTGTCACTTGGTATTTGTGGAGTGAGCTGCATCTTTTGTCTGCAGGAGACTTGAGGATTTTCAGTTATGTGTGCTTTGCAACCCTTCTGCCCTTTGCTAACTGGACACATGGTCCAGTTTAATTCTTGTTAGTGTGATTGTGCATTAACACTGCGGCACTTGTGAGGAGTAAAGCTCCAGGGTTGGGATCCCACTGTAAACAAATCTGCAACAAGAAAGGCCTTCTGCCTTGAGGTTGCATATGATGAATGATGATACTGAGCAGACCAAGCTTTGCAGCTGTGCTGATGCTGTAATCAGCAATCCTGCTTGCCTGGATTTGGGATTTTCTGGGGCGTGGAGTTCCAGGGTGAGAGAGAAGAGTGGTTCCATCAACACACCTGTGAATGAAAGGTACTGAGTTCTGGTTGATGAATCTTGTTATTTCAGTAGCTATGTATGGGATAGTACTAAAATCCCTGGACAATTCATGTGACATCTATGAAGATATGAGTGAAAAGATATCTACATGTATAGATACAGATATCTATGATATCTACCTGTACAGATACCTATGATTGGTACTACCTTGGACAAAAAAGAGGAAATATTTTTTCTTTCCACCACACTTCATCAAATAAAGAGATGTTTTGAGCCATTTCTAGCTGTATACTGCTCTCCTTGAAGTACTTTGCAGCAGCTTTAAGTTGTTGTTCCTGTGTTGTTTCATGGACCTGTTTTAATGTTGATTAATGTATGGTGCACGGCAGGAATAAAAACAATCTGAGGATCTTTTAACAGACCCCCCTCCAACTGATTTATAGTGACCAAATTTCCTCAGTGTGGCATTTTCTTCTCCTTAGGGAGTGACAGTTCATGTCCACTTGTTCATAATATATTCAGCATCTGTCGACACCCTTCCAGCATGAAGCTGAGCAGAGCCATCTTGTCCAAGGCTGGTAACTGAGCTCTGAGGCTGCTGTCAAAAATAAAAGCTGCTGAGCTTGAACCAGATCTGGATATCTGAGAACTGCAAACTGTGAAGGACAGAAGTGACTGAGTTGATAATGCAGAGCACAGCATGCTTTCCCATGTACCCTGTTTAAGGATTTAGCAAACAATTGCTGCTGTTTTATCATATGAAGGAGCCCTCTCTCTTTAAAAAACAGCGAAACAAAAAAGGCAAAAGCACCCTGGTGTGCCTCTCCCACTCCGGCTTACTTTGCCAAACTCACAAGGTAACAGACACTGAGCAGTCCCTGCTGTCTGGTGCTGGTGACAGAACCTCAGCACCCTTGTTGCCCTGTGCTAAAGTCAGCTGAGCTGGGCTCTCTCAGCAGCTCTTGATATCTTCTTCCATGAAAGAAAAAGACACTTGAGAAGTCTGCACAGCTCTGTGTTGAGGACATAGTTGTGATCCTTTGGGAAGAGGGGGCAGCTGAACTCCTCATGTCATCGCCTGCTGTGGGGACATACGTGACTGGTAGCATGGGGACAGCATCTCCTTTCACACTGCTGGGAAATCCATACCTGATGTAGGCAGTGAAATGTGGAAGGGCCCTCTTCTCCCCAAATGGTGCAATCAAGAAATGTCATTTGTATTGTGCCTGACACAGGTGTGGTGAATGTCCTTCACCTTGATCTGTGCTCTTGGGAGAAAACAGTGAAGCATTCTGGATCTGCCCTTTGCAGAGATGAAAGCATTTGCTGCCAGGCCAGCCAGGAGGTCTTGACTTAGTCCCTTCATGCTATCTTCCTTCTAAAGATCTCCAAGTTCAGGGTCCATCTAACAGAGCAAATCTGCTCAATGCAGATGTGTTCACAGGAGCTGTTGCTGGAAGGAGAGTGTTTGTGCTTTGCAATCTGTTCTTAGATGGCAGAACATCTGGGGACTGGTCATATGACTTTAAAAACCTGCTAATTTGTTCAGAAATGTCTTTTCACATTTGACCACTGAGATGGTGTTACTTCAGAGTCTTGAAATAAAATAAGGCTCCTACACTGTCAGTTTTAAAAATCCTTGCAAGCAAATTTCCTTGGACAGCTAATAAAAATGCAGGACATACTACTGTTAAGGAAGCAATTCTATTTGTGGCTTTTTTCTTTTCTTTAAAAGAAAAAAAAATACTTCAATTAACATTTTAGATGGAATAATGAGCTTGGGGTGGAGCTTTTGAATATATCTCAGTGATTTTGGGGAGCTCTTGAGTTTGTGGCTTTGGTTTTTAGTT